>NC_134801.1:22963342-23248342 GCF_046742065.1 Oratosquilla oratoria
CCCTCATTCCTCCGTTTTTTACCACATACGACCTTAAATACTTAAAATCATCTACTTGCTCAAACCTCTCTCCTTAAAGACTCACCCCTTGTGTATCTCATCACTTTGCTTTTACCCACATTTACCTTAAACTTTCTCGTATCACACATCTTCCCAAACTCCGTCACTAACTGACTTAGGCCCTCCTCTGATTAAGCTACAAATGCAGTGTCGTTCGCAAACAACAACTAGCTCACCTTCCACTTCTCTCCACTATCTCTAACCATCTCAATTCCCTTGCCCATCACCCTCGCATTTATTTCCCGTACCACCCCCATCATTGTGCACATTGAACAACCAGGGTGACATAACAAAACCCTAGCCATTCATTTTCACCGTTCCCAACCCTAACACAAGCTCTACTACTCACGTAAAATTTTTTGATTGCCCTTAACAGCTTTCTCACTGTTCCATATATCTGCAATACCTCTCACAGTGGATTCCTGCTACCCTGCCATAAACCATCTCTAAATTCATAAAGGCCCAGTAAAATACCCTAACCTTTTGCCATCTTTTTTTTTCTCGCAAATCTGCCTTACAAAAAAAAAAAAAAAAAAAAAAAAAAAAAAAAAAAAGATCGACGTAACCTCTACATTTCCCAAACCCACACTGTTCCTCACTAACTACTCCCTTTGTTCCTCTCAATAAACACCCTCCCATATGCCTTTCCAAGTACATCCGACAAACTAATCACGCTGAAACTAATACATTCATATTTGTCCCATTTTCAATTGTATAGCAGAATTATCCAAGCACTCTTCCAGTCCTCTGGTACATTCCTCTTCTATAGGCTTACATGCAGTGTCACTAGCTAATCCACTTTAACCATCCCTCCCTTTATCAACACCTCGTATAACACTTATCCAACCTATGTGCCTTACCAGCTTTCACAACTTTCAATGCTCTTTGTATTTTTTTTTTCTTAGCCCTGTTATTTTTCTCTCTTATCAAAGTAATTTACTTGGGATCTCACGCTGCCACAATCCCTCCCTCTCTAACCTCTAGATTCATAATTTTTTTTGAAAAATTCTGCCTATCTTCCCCTTTCTTCCTTCACTTCAATTAACATCTGTCCATCTGTACCCTTCCCTTTTCTTCTGTACCTGACTGACGCTCCCCTCTCTCTTCATTTCCTTCCAAAACATCTTCTTATTCTTTTCAATATTCTCTCTCAAACTCTTACCCCATTTTACATCTGCTTTCTTCTTTACATTCCTTACCTTGCGTTTTTCTTTTTCTCCCTTCTTCTTGTACCTCACATATGCTTCCCTAGCTCTACCTTGCAACCAATCATCCATTCTCTTCTACTGCCGTCACCTCTTAATCTCCCCATTCACTACCTTCTGTTTCCTCTCATCCTTTTCGTCCCCACATACTACTTTGCGCGCTTTGTCATTTCCTCCATTATTTTTCTATTTCTACTTCACCCTTTCATCTTCACTTTTCTCACTACCAGTACCATATGCACTCACAAAAACCCATATCCCAGTTTCACTTTCAGTCTCATTATCTTCATGGACACGCCCCTTCCCTCCACCATGCACTTTCCTATCACATCACTGACCAACAGAACCACTCTTCACCATTCTTCACGCCTGAAACCCTCTTTACCACTCCCAAATTCAAAGTCGCCCTCCCCTTCCACTTCGTTTCACTTAATGTTAATATATCCATCTTCATTTTCACAAAAAAAAAAAACCAATCTCTTCCCTTTAAATATCATTTGTCCCACAACCACGTACATTTAATGACCCAATTATTAGGGTTCTAGTTAGAGTTCTCCTCCCAAACTCTCCATTGCCTTGACTTTTTGTGGGAGAAATATACATAGAGCAAGATCCCGAGTCCTGTCACTTCATCCCGCATAGTCATCTACTATGATTTGCATGGGAAAAATGGTGGCAGAAAAAATAGAGCCATGGAAGTGGTATAAGTTCAAGGGAACAGTATAAAAAAGCGACAGCTGCAATACAAAATTATCATCATCCATCTATGAGTGAATATTTTAACTCTTAACATAGACTGACGTGTAGTTCTGGTCTGTAGGGCCCCCCAAAACAGTCTTTAAACTATTGGCTGCAAATTACCATGCAGTCACTACCTCAATGCGGGAGTATGTATTTATATATATTGTGAACCTCTTCATTCCTCATCACCAAGCTTACCAGAAGAATCATCCTATATTTACAGAACGGAACACCAAAGACGCACACTGAAACTTGCCACATTACTACACTTACTAGGCCCATGATGGTAGAAAATGCTAAAATCCCCGAGCCTAGGTTACGGTAGTCAGGCCGACTAGGAAGTCTTCAAAAACACTCCTATGACATACACCAATATCTACAGGCAGCAATAAAGCAGGAATGGCGCTCTCTCACATGGTTTGTCAAAAACACTGTAAAAAAGCACATTCCTAGATCAAAGTACCTTATGATTGCTACGTGTGTCGCTTTTATACGCGTTAAACAGACTGCGTGGCACTACAGAATGAATTTACAGACTTCCTATAAGCGCCCATAGAGGTTCGTGACGCTATCCTATAAGACATGCACTGGTTGCAGAGAAGTCTGAAGGAGTCCCTCTATAACGGTTCAGTTCGTGAGGAAGGACAACTAATGGCTTCGACCTTTGGCTGCTGTGCGATTGACCCTTCTGAGTTCTGGAGGACCGTCAAACAACAGCTGGAAGAGTGTTATGGGCCTACACCCAACCTCATCAACCATCTCAACCACTATGCACACACTTCCCAACACCGAGCTGAGCTGATCTACTGGCGTCAGCATGGCAGGAGGTCTTTAAGCCCTATCCTATGCATGGACCACGTTGCTTTAACACCCTACACAGAGTATATTGTTTTATGAACAGTTACAGCGACCTCACTCCCGATGAGACTGTTGATCTATTGGAGGAGGTAAATGGGGGTAATCTCCGCACTAAAATCCAAGTCCCCCTGGCCCTTCAAGCATTGATACGCACCTACTCAAGTGTATGCCAGGCAACATAATTGCACGGATGATGACATCATACATAAGCTCGCTTGCCTCTTGGTACTTCCCATAAATTTTCAAGGCCTCCCATACCACCCTCATTCACAAATTCTAGAAATCTACCTCCCCCCCCCCAACCCTTTCCTACCGGCCCACCTCCCTTCTACAGTACGTTGGTAAGGTGTTCGATCATGTCCTCTGCCGTCGCCTTGCCGGGTATTTGGAGGTGAAGAAAGTGCTGAGAGACTCCTCGGTTTTCGGTCGGAGCGAGTGGCTAAAGACGTCTTTTCCATGACCAGTGGGTTTAAAGACTTCCAGACAGTCGCCTTGGTAAGGCCATTTTGGTTTGTAAGGATATGGAGAAGGCATTCGATACTGTCTAGCATGAGGATCTTAAGTACAAATTGTACAACTACTTCGACTTTGCCCTGCCGTTCACACGGTTGCTCTGCAACTAGCTAGATGGCAGGACAATAAGAATAAAGTGGCGGGGCTGCCTTTCCCGACCTTTGATGCCAAAGGTTGGAGTCCCTCAGGGATCAGTCCTTGCCCCCACTCTATACAATCTATGAGTAAAAGCAGCAACGACTGCAACAACACTGTAGGAGAGAGGCCAAACGCAGAGTATGGGATCCAATATTTAACGTTTCATCCAGCAGGGCTTCTTCTGAAGAAGCCCTGCTGGGCAATACGTTAAATATTGGATCCCATACTCTGCGTTTGGCCTCTCTCCTACTATACAATCTACTTACGAATGACCTGCCATAGCCGGCTTACCCACACAACCATGCTCCTACCCTTTCGTATGCGGACGACACTAATCACATTAGCAGACACATAACGCTGAAGGGAGCTTTACACGTAATGTAGAACATACTAGATGGGGCACACGCATGGGAGCAACAGTGGTGCATAAAACCAGCGCATCGAAATGCAAAGCTGTATATTTCCAATGCAGCAAAACCAACTGAACAATCACGAATCAGCACAAACATCCCAATGAAGGACTATGCTTGTGTGCTAGCACACTGGACAGTAGCCCTACCTGGACCACAAACTCCCGCAGACAGAGAGTGAGAGCGAAGGCTGTGTTGGGCAGGCCTAAGCGCCTCAAAACTGCTGCACTAATCACCAAGAGTCGATTGCACTTAGCTTTGTTCAGTCCGTTACTGTGCCAATCCCAGGGATTGAGTTAAATGACATGTCCCACAAACAACAACTCTTATCACAGAGTTCAAAATGCCGCAGTTCAATTCATCACGGATTCGCGATGGAGGGACTTCAAGACCACTAAATCTCTACGCCTAGCTGCCAACATCCATCCACTCAATGAATACAAGCATAAACTACACATGAGACACCTAGAAAGACTGCACACAAATCGCAAACACCTGATTCGACACATCACAATTAGACCTCACCGCGTGGGCTGTCAGATGTGCCTCTACCCCGTGCAGTATGCACGAGAAATCGTGTATAACCATGTAAATATCGCTCATCATATTCACTATCACACGCGGGAAGTTTATTCGACTCGCTTCTCACACTAAAAAAAAAAAAAAAAAAAAAAAAAAAAAAAAAAAAAAAAAAAAAAAAAAAAAAAAAAAAAAAAAAAAAAAATCACGCCCAAATGCACAAATACGTACACAAGCTTTTTCTTTTACTAAAATTCACTTGATTTTTAACTTTTATACTTTTAGGAGAACAGATGCTCCCATAGAAGCTCTTTACCCATCGCTCTTATATATATATATATATATATATATATATATATATATTTATATCTATATATATATATATATATATATATATATATATATATATATATATATGTAGTTGTCCGGAAAACCCAAACGTTTGAGAATCCTCCAAATGGCAGCTCTTGGTACGCGGCCAAAGACTTTCTCCAAGTCATAGAAAATTATGAAGTGGGTTTTTTGTTGTTCCCGACTTTTCTCCTGCAGCTGTCTTGCGCAAAAGATCATGTCAGTGGTTCCACGGGATGCACGAAAACCGCATTGTGATTCTGGGAGAATCCGCTCTGCAATATCCTGTTGAGCCAGACCTGGGAAGCGGTCCCCAGTGACTGCTCAATCTGGCGCAACACAATTCGGGCTGGAACGGAGAGGTTCGAGACCATGCGAAAGGAGAGAGACGAGGACAAACGTCAACTTAGAAGACTTCAACAAAAACCCACTGTGTTGGATAAGAAGAAATGAAATAAATGAATTCCATATATTTCGATCACGGACTGTGATCCTCTTCAGTGGAATACAGAAAGGTAGAGCAAAAGGCATGTCTTATATACAATAAAAATAAGGGACAAGGGTAGGACTCAGGTAGCGTCTAGTGCTTTGCGGGGCAGGTCCCTTATTTTTATTGTATATAAGACATGCCTTTTGCTCTACCTTTCTGTATTCCACTGAAGAGGATCACAGTCCGTGATCGAAATATATGGAATTCATTTATTTCATTTCTTCTTATCCAACACAGTGGGTTTTTGTTGAATCTTTACGAATGTGTTACGACATTACTTTATAGTTAGAAGACTTCGTCTCGCCGCCCCTCGTCCATCCAGTGCCCGTCATGCCCCAGAAAGATCTACACCAGAGTTGGACTACACAGGCATCTCAGACACCGTAAATAGGAGGAAGCGTCATGCCCCAGAAAGCTCTACACCAGAATTGGACTGCTCAGCCATTTCAGACACTATTCAAATAGGAGGAAGCGTGGTATCATCGGACTACGATGCACCGCCGACGGATATATATATATATATATATATATATATATATATATATATATATATATATATATATATATATATATATATATATATATATATATATATATACATTACTTAGCATAAAAACTCATCACTTTTTACTGCATTATACCAACTTGGATAATTTTCGGCGATCTCAACATTATTTCTTAATTTTTGATAAGCTATAGTAA
This sequence comes from Oratosquilla oratoria, assembly GCF_046742065.1. Lineage (NCBI taxonomy): Eukaryota > Metazoa > Arthropoda > Malacostraca > Stomatopoda > Squillidae > Oratosquilla > Oratosquilla oratoria. The sequence continues at coordinate 22,969,330 of NC_134801.1, forward strand.
GTAATTAAGTAATTCTATTTGGCATTGAATCAATATACATAAAGTGCAGATAAAGAAAAGAACACATAGTCCGAAATAACGATTACAAATGCCGAGGAAAACACAAAAAAGCATGTAAGCTTATTTCCATTGTGGTCCTCAAGCTATCATATTTATTTAGGGTAAACAAATACACCTATAAAAATAATTTACATTCACCGTTTTCAGAGTTTTACTTTTACATACATATACCAAGGGCCTTTTCCCCCTTGTAAGGGAGGTAGCCAAAGTCAACAGGCATAATTCCACTCCCACCCATTTCATCCGCACCCACTCCACTCCCATTCACCACCCCTCCCTTCCTCTCTCTCTCTTTTCTTCTTTTTTTGCTCCTCCTGGATGACGGGTCATCCTTGCATCTCACCCATTGTCCTGGGTCATAAGCAGTGCAGCCCATCCTTTCCCCCTTTTTTTCTGTAGAGATGATAGAAGCCCCTAGGGTTGGATCCCGCTGTCTAGTAACCTTACTTTCGTAGTTACGTTTTGCTGCGCGTGTGTTCTTTCTAACCAGTCTAGTCATATAATTAAGCTTAAATCTGAGTTGTATTCCCCGTTTTTTATTTTGACGTAAAGCCCACTTTATTCCGATCTATTTTTGTTTTCAGTCTATCCGTCATCCATTTGGGAGTATTAGTATCAACCCTTATTGTTCTCATCGCAAGGCTCAGTCCAATGACAGTTCATCCTTCTCAGACCGCGAAGTGTGTACCCTCCAAGCCCCTAAGGCAAACTAAGTTTTAACTTAAACTCCCTTCAACACCAGTAAGGCTCATGTAAGACAACTATCCTCATAGAAAGATTGGATTTATGTGTTTTACCAAAACGTCAGAAATTAAGCCCATAAAGGAGCAGTACACGGTCCTGATGTTGTTAGACTTCGATGGGTTATCCAGTCTCCGACTCTCTCCCCAAGATCCAAGATTCAATACATGGAGTCGGGTCTTGTTCCATACTCGGGCGTCTGTATTCCAGCAAAGAAGTCCCTTCAAACAACTATATTACTTTCACTAAGAGTAGATCCTCACAATCAAGTTAAACACCAATCGAGATCATCCTCCTGTGCACCCTCTCCAGGTCCCCTTCCTTCCCGTTTTTATTACTATGGCGATGGCATACAAGCCCCCCAATCATTTTTATTGGCGACTTTAACTACAACCACACTGACTGGAGCCCCAACAAACACAGCATCAACGCAGCGAGTCGGCAACTGCATTCTCTTACTGTACTTCACATGCTGAGGTTCTTAGATCCGGACTTCCCCACATTCTTAGCCTGCGGAATGCAGGAAAAGCCCGATCTTGTGTTCTCCGACAATCGTGCCTTCTTCCTCAACTCTTCTATTTCACCCGGAGCTCCAACCTTCCTTGACCGTTTCCACTTCACCTATCCCTATCTCTACTGAGACCCGGTTGCAATATAGTCAGGCTGATTCAGGAGGTTTCAAAAACACTTATGATGATATACACCAGTACCAATATACACAACGGTCCACAAGGTTGGTCAAAGACAGCGTGAAAAAACACATTCCTAGAATAAAGTACCGCAAGGTTACCATCACGTTCATCACTTCTATGTGCACAAACAGATTTCGCATTGCACTATAGAATATACTTCCTACACGCTCCCCAAAGCCTGTGATGCTATCCTACACTGGCTGCAGAGAAGTCTGAAAAGAGTCCCTTTATTTCGATTTAGTTTGTGAGGAGGGACAACTGATGGCTTTGCTCTCCGGCTCTTGTGCGACTGACCCTTCCAAATTATGAAGGACTGTGAAATAGCAGTTAGAAGAGAGTTCACAGCCTCCACCCAAGTTCATCAACCATCTCAACCACTCTGCATACACTCCCCAATAACATGCTGATCTATTGACGTCAGCATGGAGTGAGGTCTTTAAGCTCCATTATGTGCAAGGATCACATTGTTTTAACACCTTGCACAGAGTTAATTAAAACAAACACTAAGTGAGGATGGAGCCTTTATTAGCACGACGTTTCGCTGGTTACATTTTTGTTAAGTACATTGAGTTTACTTTGATAGATAATTCAACAACTTCCAATTTCACACAGAGTTAGTCCTTTTATGAATAACTTTAGTGACCTCACTCCCAATGAGACTGTTTATCTCTAAATTAGATGAGGATGATCCTCATACCCCCTCCATCGTGTTGGAGAAGGTGAAGAGATCCATCTCTGCACTAAGATTAAACTTCCCTGACCCTTCAGGCATTGGTGCATGTTCAATAGGGAGTGTTCCTGCGGGACACCACTTATCATTTCTTCCCAATTTGAGAAGTTGTCTCTAATTAGTACTCTCATTTTTCTCCCAGTCAGGAAGTCTTACATCCATTCCAATAATTTTCCTCTGATGCCGCCTATTGATTCTATCTTCCTAATTAGTTTATTGTGTGGTACCTTATCAAATGTCTTTTGTAGGTCCAGAAAGGCACAGTCTGCCCAACCATCTCTCTCTTGTATTATGTCTATTAATCTTGAGTAGAAGCAGATCAAGTTTGTTGTACATGATTTTCCTTGTCTGAATCAAAATTGATTTGGATTCAGTATATTTTTTTTCTTCCAAATGTTTAACCCATCTATTTCTTACGACCTTTTCGCAAATTTTTGCTACTGTGCTTGTCAGGGAGACCGGTCTGTAATTTGATGGGTTTTCCTTGTTTCCTCTCTTATAAATTGGTACAGTATTTGCCTTCTTCCAGTCCTGTGGCACTTTTCCTTCTTTAGAAAGAATTTAATAACATACATACATACATACATACATATACCAAAGGTTTTTCCCCTATATGGGGGGTAGCCAAAAAGAAAAAGGCATAGAAACCACTCCCACCCATTCCATTTCCTATATATTCCACTCCCCTCCACCCTCCTCCCTCCCTCCCATCTTGGCACCTCCTGGATGATGGGTCATCCCTGCATCCTGTCCACTGCCCTGGGTCAGAAGCAGTGTCGCAAGACACAGCACATCCACAGCAAGGCGACTTCATAAATTCGGCGACCCCCACTCTCCGTCCCCTCATGCAGAAAAGAAGAAGACGGAGAGAAATCCCTTCGGGCTGTGTCAATTTTTTTCTCATACATACTTCCTCACCCCCCATCCCTCACCCACTCCCCCTCATGCATCACAGCATCATCCATACACAACCCTTCTCCATTCACCCCTATCTTCTGTCCTCTCCCGTCCTTCCTCCACAGACATTCCTCTCTTTTGTAATGCCCCTTTCACCCCATCCATCTCATCCCCCTCATATTCACGCCTCCCCACCTCTGCCTTCCACACTTCTTTTACTAATCTTTCTTCACTCATTCTTTCCATGTGTCCAAACCATCCTAATACTCTTTCATCAACCCCATCTCCCAGTTCCCTTTCCACCCGTTCTCCTCCTCACCTCCTCATTTCTCACTCTATCCAGCCTAGTAACCCCTATCATACTTCTCAGACATTTCATCTCAAAACACATTCAAACTCCTTCTCTCTTCCTCTCTCATGTTCCAAGTTTCTGCCCCATACAATGTTGTTGGCACAATCACTCCTTCATATAATCTCCTCTTAGCATCCATTCCCAGATGTCTATTTCTCATTACACTTTTCAATCCACCAAGGCATTTACTCGCTTCTCTCAATCTACATTCTACCTCCACCCCCACTCCTCCCTTTCCTGCCACATTCGCACCCAAGTATCTAAAACTATTCACTTCCTCTAGTCTTTCACCCTTAATGCTCACCTCCAGCCTGCTGTCACTCTCTCCCCTTGTACATCTCATCACCTTACCTTTACCCACATTTATCCTCAGCTTCCTTCTTTCACACACCTTCTCAAACTCTGTCACTAACTTCCTCAATCCCTCCTCTGATCCTGCTACAGGTGCAGTGTCGTCAGCAAACAACAACTGCCTCACCTCCCACTTTTCTCCATTTTCTTTAATCATCTCCAACCCCTGACTCACTACCCTTGCATTCACCTCTCGCACCACCCCATCCATATAAAGATTGAACAGCCAGGGTGACATAACACATCCCTGACGAAGTCCCACCTTTACCTCAAACCATTCACTCTCTCCATTTCTAATCCTAACACAAGCTCTACTACTCTCATTAAAACTCTTGACTGCTCTTAACAGCTTTCCTCCTATCCCATATATCTGCAGTACCTCCCACAGTGCCTTCCTGTCTATCCTGTCATAAGCCTTTTCCAGATCCATAAAAGCCCAAAAAACATCCTTACCTTTTCCTATAGCTTTCTCACATATCTGTCTTACCACAAAAATCTGATCTACACAACCTCTACCTGTCCTAAACCCACACTGTTCCTCACCAATTACTCCCTCTGTTCCTCTCCTAATCCTCTCAATCAAGACCCTCCCATAAGCCTTTCCAACTACACTCAACAAGCTAATCCCTCTGAAACTACTACACTCACTTGTCCCCCTTTCCCTTGTAAAGCGGAACTATACAGGCACTCCTCCAGTCCTCCGGCACTGTACCCTCTCTCTAGCAAGCATTAAATAACCTCACCAGCCAGTCCACCATAACTGTACCTTCTTTCTTCAGACATTCTGCATGGCATCCATCCAGACCAGGTGCCTTTACTGCTCTCATCATCTTAACAGGTGCTTTCACTTCATCCTTCCCTATTTCTCCTCCATTTTCCTCACTCATCACTCTCATTTTCTTAGCACTTCCCACTGTAACTACTTTTTCCTCCCTATCCTCCTTTACATTTAGCAACTCCCTAAAATACTCTGCCCACCTTCTCTTCCATTATCATCTCTCCATCTGCACCTTTTACCAATTCTTCTCTACCGGTACTTGATTGACCTCCTTTTTCTCTTTTAATTTCTTTCCAAAATATCTTTTTATTGCTTTTAAAATTTTCTGTCATACTCTTACCCCATTTCACATCTGCTCTCCTCTTTGCTTCCTTTATCTTATGGTTAACTTCCCTTCTCTTTACTTTGTACCTCTCATATGATTCCCTCGTCCTAATTTGCAGCCAATCTATGAATGAATGCTTCTTCTCTTCTACACATTTCTTTACTTCCTCATCCCACCACTCATTACCCTTCCATCTATTTCCTCCTGCCCTCCTTGTTCCACACACCATCTTTGCACACCTTATGACTCCCTCCTTGAACCATCCCCATTCCTCCTCCACTCCTAGTTCTACTCTATCCTTTACTCCCTCCCACTCCTCTTTCAGCTTCTTCTTATACTCACTCTCCTTTTTTTCCTTATTTAAGCAGTTCACTCTAAATACCTCCCTACCTTCTGCCCTTTTCCTCTTTCTCCACTCTCATTTTACCTTCCACCAGAAAATGATCTGATATTCCCCCACTCTCTCCCCTTAGAACATGTACATCCTTAACTCTTCCTACCATACTCCTGGTCACCACTATAGAGTCCACTAATGCTCTATCTGCCACACTTCCATCCACCACCCTCTCCCATGTGTACTTATGCTTGACTTTCTTCCTAAACACTGTATTTGCTATCATTAACTCTCAAGACACATCTCCACCATTATTTCTCCACTACGATTTTTACCAGGAACTCCATACTTCCCATTCACTCCGTCTATTGGTTCATTTCCTACCCTAGCATTAAGGTCTCCCAATACAACTACATTGACATTTCTCCCTATTCCCTCATTTATATCTACCCAAAAAGCCTCCCTTTCCTTTACGCTCTTCTCACTACCAGGTCCATACGCACTTACAAAAACCCACATCTCCCTTCCCAGCTTCACCTTCATCCACAGCAACCTTGATGAAACCTCCTTCCACTCCACTACCCACTTACTTATCTCTTCACTTACTATTGTATATTTTGTCTGTTAATTCTTCCATGCATTCTTTCAGTATCCAATTTGCAATTCTGTCTGGACCATGTGATTTTCTGACATCAAGGGTTTTGATTTAGTCACTGCTTTCTTTTCAAATTGGTTTTTACAGGCAAAATTAAGATGGAAGTATGGGTTCCAATTTATTTCCTGTTCTTCCAACAATGAAACCTTCTGGGATGCTTTGGTATAGATATGTAGATACAATCTTTATTGTATGGGATAACAAGTGAGGATAATTTGATTTTTTTTTAACACATTAAATTACTTGGCACTCAATATCAATTTCACAGCAAATTGGGAAGAAAGAAATCAAATACTTTTTTTTTTATACATTTTAATTAAAAGAATTTATGGTAGCCTAATTTTCACTGTATAAAGAAAACCCACCCATTCAGGCAACTACCTTCACTGATCCCAGGGACTGAAAGACATTTATATTGCTGCACACTAGGCCCCCTGATAACCATCCCTCTGAATCCTCTCTCCCCTGGAAAGACAGTTTACCTGGCCAGATTGTAATGCAGCCACCATCCAGAAGAGGCTGGATGACAGATAACTATCCATGATGTCACCCCATGCTATACAACCCATTATGGAAGACTGCATTGCAAACAATCACGCACACCAACAACACAATATACACTCTATGAAGGAACTCGTGGGAAAATCCAATTCCAGCTGTGGCATTCCTTAGGGAGGCGGGACTGCTTGGCCTGACGATCTAGGGAACTACAACAACTACCTTTACTTCTTCAGCCACAATCTAAATCATGTCAAGAGAAGTGTTGCTTCTGGTCTTTTTCTTAAGAGCCTTTCAAATCTGTAGCCCCTAATTTTTAGCATGAAATTGACATCGAGTCCCAACTGATGAATTTAGCCTACCCAGCTTGGTTCCTGGATATAGCTCTCAGTACTTAGTAGAGCCAACTACTTTTATAACTTCATCTTCTAGTGTCCATATGTTCATAAGAAATCTATCAAAATCCCTTGTACCTTCTATCAAGTATGCACAAGACAGTTTCACTGTTTTCCAACATGTAAGCACCAATATAATCATCAAATGGACTGGAAGAAAGCCAATCTAATCTACAAACCCAATTGTGGTATTAGGATAAATAGTCAAATCAGCACTCATTGTGGACCACCCTAGTTTCAATACAGTATAGTTATCCCTTAACATTTGCAGTGTCATATGATATCACCACACATTTGCAATTAATATTTGTGGTTTTGATTATTAGTTAGCTGCCCCTAGTAAGAAAAAGAAAAGAAAAAAATTATAGAGTATATATATATATATGTTTTTGAGGTGAGGAAAAATGTGGAAACACATTGAATTTGTATGCCACAATCTGCATTCAGCTTGGTGCACTACCTAGGGCATCCTACCTCCTACCCTTGCATTCTCATGCTGTACTGGACTGTTCTTACTATGACCATGCTCACCAAAATGGATGAGGTAAAATTATTATCTCCTATGTTTCTCCATTTTCTTTAATCATCTCCAATCCCTGGCCCATTATCCTTGCCTTTACCTCTCACACCACCCCATCCATGTATAAATTGAACAGCCAGGGCGACAGAACACATTTCTAACATAGGCTCTACTACTCTCATAAAAACTCTTGACTACTCTTAAAAGCTCTCCTCCTATCCCATATATCTGCAATACCTCCCACAGTGCCTTCCTGTCTACCCTGTCATAATCCATTTTCAAATCCAAAAAGGCCCAAAAAAACACTTACCTTTTCCTAAAGCTTTCTCACATACCTGCCTTACCACAAAAATCTGATCCACACAACCTCTACCTGTTCTGAACATTCACTGTTCTTCACCAATTACTCCCCATGTTCCCCTCAATCAAGACCCATAAACCTTCCCAACTACACTTAACAAACTGATCCCTCTGAAACTACTACACTCACACTTTTCCCCTTGTAAAATGGAACTATATAGGCCTCTCTAGTACTCTACATTAAACAACCTCACCAGCCGGTCCACTATCACTGTACCTCCCTTTTTTAGACACTCTGCATGACACCCATGCAACCTGGGTGCCTTACCTCCTCTCATTTTAATAACTGCTTTAACCTCATCTTTCCTTATTCGTCCTCCATTTTCCTCATTCATCATTGTCATTTTCTTAGCTTCAAACTGCAACTACCTTCACATTTAGCAACTCCTTAAAATACTCTGCTCATCTACCTCCTACTGCCGTCTCTTCCATTATCATCTCTCCATCTGCACTTTTAGCTTTTTCTTCTTTACTTGATTTGCTTCCTCTTCCTCTCTTAATTTCCTTCCAAAATATCTTTTTATTACTTTCAAAAATTTGTCATACTCTTATCCCATTTTACATCTGCTCTCCTCTTTACTTCCTTTATCTTATATTTAACTTCTCTTTGTACCTCTCATATGATTCTCGTCCTATTTTGCAACCAATCTGTGATTGCTCACTTATTCTCTTCTATGCTTCATCATCTCACCACTCATTACCCTTCCTTCTATTTCCTCCCATTCTCCTTGTTCCACACACCATCTTTGCACACCTTGTAACTCCCTCCTTGAAACAATCCCATTCCTAGAACTACTCTATCCTTCACATCCTCCCACTCTTCTCTCAGCTTTTTCTTGTACTCCTTCACCTTTTCTTTCTCATTTAAGCACTTTACTCTAAGCACCTCCCTACCTTCTGTCTTTTTCCTCTGCCTCCATATATCCTCCACTCTTAACTTACCTTTCACCAAAAAATTATGATATTCCCCCACTCTCTCCCCTTAGATCATGTACATGAATAATAATAACAAAAATAAACAAATGAATAAGTAAATAAACAAATGAATAAGTAAATAATTAAAATAAATAACAAATAATAAACAGATAAATAATAATAAATAATTAAAATAAAATAAATGGTGGGTATTACAGTACATTACTTAGGTGTTTATCTAAACGAATCCTAAAACTTTGAGCTGTACTACATTAAATGCCTCTGAAGGAAGTCTATTCCATTCATTGACTAAGTTGTTTCTACCTACTCCCTAAAAATATTAACATCCACATACAGTACTACCTCTCATTAACGGACTAAAAGGGGGGTAACGGTGTCCGTTGATGTGAATAATCCGTTGATTTGGAGTGGTTTTTGGGTGGCATAGTGATTGTACGCACTAAACAGCACCAAAAACACAGCGAAAACACCACAAACACAGCTAATTAATGTCCGTTAATGAGGTCTCACTGTATCTTCCAATCCTCCTTTTTAGGTACCTCTACACCAATGATGCCCTCACCACCATCTCCTCCACCACCCTTTTTAAACATATCTCTAACTTCTCTCCATTATAGTTTTTACCTGAAAACCCAAACATCCCCACTACTCTAATACATAATAGTTACAAAAATTAAATATAAATAAACAGATGAATCTAGGTAAATAATACTCATTAAGTATTTTGTGACTTATATGATAAAGTACATTTTTTTCAACAAGGTGACTAAGTAAGGGTGACTGAAATCAGAGTTAACTTTGCTTTGAAGAATTCATAACTGTACTGATCACATTTTTGTGTAGTGACCAATTTATAAATAGTGACCATCTGTAAGTTGGAAAAAAAATGCTATATAAATTTTGGAGCTATACAAAAGAAAACACATACATACACACACCAAATATCCCAAGTCAAACCACACACACCCTTCACCCATCCAAAAACCAATTTGTTACTTCCATCTCAGCTCTTTGTGGATGAAGGGTCATCCCTGTCCCCCACCTATTGCTCAGATCTACGGCAAAACAGAAGGACACCATTTTCACAGCTGGGCCTGACAAATGAAGCTGGTTTATCCACACAGTTTTATTACATAGCAAACCCCTCCTCCCACCTCCACTTGGGAAACTACAGAGCAGACAAAAGGAAATTCCCTCAGGCTATTATTTCCTTGTCCATTTACAACCACTCCACTCGCTCCTATCCCTTCTCTGTTTGACAGACATTTCTAATGCCCCTTTTACCTCACCCATTCTTTCATTCTTGGATCTTCCTGTCAGTTTTACTCCATTCACCTCTATCTTCCACAATCTCTGCTATTCTTTGTGCACTCCTATGCCCAAATATCCCAGTATTCTTTGACAAACCCAATCTACTAGTTTTACTTCCATTCCTACTCCCTGCCTCACTTTATCTATTTTTGTAACCCCCATCATACTTCTGAAACACTTCATCTCCTTTCAATAACAAATCTCTGCTCCATAAAATGTCATGGACAAAATCATTCCTTTGTACACTCTTCGCTTTGCATTCATCCCTCCAAGACATTTACTTGCTTTCTTTACTCTACAATTCACCTCCACCCTTACTTCTCTATTTTATGTTATGTCTGTATATTTAAAGCTCTTCACTTTCTCCTGCATCTTGCCCTTGAAATTCACCTCCAATTCACTGCCACCTTCTCCCCTTGTACATCTCACATAATTTTTGCCCACATTTGCTTTCAACTTTCTCATCTTACGTTCCCTCCCAAACTCTCCCACCAACTGGTAAAATCACTTTTCTGATTCAGTTCCAAGCACAGGGTCATTCACAAACAACTGGTTCAAGTCCAATTTCCTTCCACTCTCACCTACCAGATCCAAACACCTGCCCAGCATCCTCACATTTAACTCCTGCACCACCCTATCCTTATACACACTGAACAACCATGGTGGGATTATACATCCTTGGCACAGCCCCATCTTGCTCTCTACCTCATTCAGTCTCTCCATTCCCTAATCCCAAACATCCACAACACATTCCATATTGCCTTCCTTTCATCCCTGTAATATGCCTTATTCAAATCCATAAAAAACCCTTTTCTACCAGGACCACATGCACTCACAAAAACCCATATCTCTCATCCTAATTTCAACTTTGCCCACATTCTCAAAGACACTTCATCAACTCTACCACATACTTTCCTATTTCATCACTTACCAGCACTACAATGTCTTCCCTCCTTCTCTCACTTGTCATTCCTGACAACCTACCTACTACACTCCTAAACTCAAACTTGCACGTTCCTTTCAACTTAGCTTCACTCAATGCTTGAACATCCAACTTTCTTCTCACAGGCATACCACCATCTTCCCTATTACTCACATCTATACCACAACCACACACATTCAATGACCCAATCACAAAGGATCTTGTTGAGTCCTCTTCACAAGCCCTCATGCCTTGATTTTTTTGTGGGATTAAAATAAATAATGAAGGATCCCATTTAACTGCCTTTTATGATATATAGGAGAACATGGTGGTGCAATTCTTCACCTTATTCAACCTACCATTAAAACAGATCAATTAAAATAAAGTCCCTAAGGAGGACCATTCTGCAAAGAATATGAAGAACATACCAATTTGAAGTCAATTGCTGGTACAGGGGAGTCTCAAAATGTTCTTTTTAATAGCTAGGTGGAAAAGCATAAGAGATAATTATTCCTTCCAATATGATGAACAATCAAGCACATGGGCTCTTGCAAAAAGCACTTTCCCTATGATGGCCAATTCATCCTGAATAAGACATAATGGCTATGATGAATGCTGTTCTAAAGATATAAATTATTACTAATGTTTAGAACTTGCACTTCCACCCATGGAAGACAAAGAGCAGATATGTCACTGACTGGGGGATTGATTCTAATATAAGTACTTTTAATGGGGGTTTTAAGTGACATTGTGATGCTTGTTACCAGTGTGGATGTGATGACACTTTGGTTATCCATGACAGAGTAAAAGAGTTTAAGTGGTTTATTTCCATCAGGCTACCCTAATGTATGAATGGAAACATGTATAAATATACAAAATCACTGTATATATGTGTACAGGTACTCTATATGTACACACACTCCATATATATAAATATATGGAGGTGAGGTGGCAATGAGACTTCAGGGATAGAGTATAATTTCATTCAGAACCAGACAGTTCGATCTCTTGGGCCTTTTGAAGGCCCAAGAGGACAAAATATTTGGTTCTGAATAAAAATCCATATTCTAGTATTAAAGTTTTATTGCCACCTCACCTCCATATTCTGTTGATCTTTACACACACACACACACACATTATATATATATGTATATATAATATATATATATATATACATACACACATACTTTTTGGGCATAGCCTTTCTCTTAAACAATTTCTATCAAATGCATATGCACATGTGGTATTAATGATTTCAACCTAACATTTTTATAACCTTTTGTATTTTTTTTCTTCAAAGTTCAAACTCTGGTGGATAATGTGAAAGGCATCAGAATGTTGATATAAATTGTTGTACTTGGGGCTATTTCAACCATTACTCATGGCAGTGGCTGCCTTCATGGTAAGACTGATTACAATTCAAGATTATATGGGTAAATATTGAGTTAGGTGTGGAGGGGAGGGGTCACCCGGAGAGGTCATTCTGCTACTGTTGATGGGCTTAATTCCTGTCATAGTACTCTATCCCTGTGGCCTATGTTCCATAGGTCTGTTCCTTCTACTAGAGGAGAGGATATAATCTGATGATATTTGGATGCTGGACTTTAAATTTAGGCTTTGTTGAGTGATACTCATCAGCTTGGCAACTAATAAACATCTATAACTGTTGTCATAGTGGATATTTCCTGTATTCCTAATGAAGTGTTGTAAGTGCTTCTCATCATGGCCAATAATAAAATTCATGAGACTGGATGACCCGTCATCCAGGAGGAGCCAAGATAAGACTGGAAGACCTGTCATCCAGGAGGAGGCAAGATAAGAGGGAGGGAGGGGGTGAATGGGACTGGAATATGTGGGGATGGAATGGGTGGGAGTTGACTTTATGCCTTTGTTTTTGGCTACCTCCCTAGTACATACATACATACAATATACCAAGGCTTTTTTCCCCCTTACAAGGGAGGTAGCCAAAAAGGAAAAGGCATAAAATCATTCCCACCCATTCCATCCCTGAATACACTCCACACCCCTCCACCCTCCCTCTCATCTTAGCACCTCCTGGATGACGGGTCATCCCTGCACCTTGTCCACTGCCCTGGGTCAGAAGCAGTGTTGGGGGGGGGGGAAGCCGTTAGTATGTATGTACAAGACTAACAAAAGAACCAATGGCTGCATTGAATAAACGAGTTGGCAACATGGAAAGAAGGATTTTACAAAGGCAGAGCATGCCGACATGAGACCTTTTGGTCCATAACTGGGTTGGATGCGGTAGAAAATAAATGTTGCGGATTTATCTAAACTTGCAACTCACTAACATGTAAATCATTTAATTATAATATTTTACTTTTCTCTCATCTGATGTAATTATTGGTATCTGCCAAAATTTTGACTTCCCCTACCCTCTAGCTTTCATGAAACCATGACATACAAGGATCCTCATAATATACATAGTTTCACTTAGAGCAATTAAGAGCAAATAAACTACAGGAGAGAAAATTCCCTAGTCATTATAGACTATAACCCTGGATATGGCAAAGGGATGGTTATGACTCATAAACCTGGCAGTCCCCTTAGGCCCATAATATCACAGATGTCCTCACCCACCTTTAAGATGGCTATGATTCTAAATGATATCTTAACCCTGTTCATCCCCACATTATGCTCATTGGCTGAGTGGGTTAGCGCCTCTATTTGCAGCAGAGGTCGAGGTGATGGCAGTTTGTGCCCTGTCACTGGTGAGTTGGACCAAGGGCATGGTTCATTAAATTACAAGCTACAAAGTCCTCTGTAAGGGGCACCATCCTAGCCACCCGATAGGGGGAGTTTCATGAATAGAATCATGTTGGGTCTGGGTTAGTGGATCGGGGTGGTTTTTACAGGTTTTAAATTTCCTTTTTTTTTTTTGTAGGCCTGCTTCCCTCCTTTATATAATTTTTCCATTAGTTTGATGAAACATCTCATTCTTTCCTCCTTTGGTTCATCTTCAGAATACCAGTGATACATTTCTGAAAAACTGAGGAAAACCTAGTATGCAAGATTAGCAAAATTATTTGTTATATTGCAGAGAATGATCATCCACCTTATCCAGAGGCGGTCATTGAAAGACTGAGATCTATAGGCACAATGGCAATTTTTGTGTAAAAACATATGAAGATTTTGCAAGTTTAAACAAATCATACTAAAGTTGCCAAATGAGTATATATATATATATATATATATACAACATATGTATGTATACATACTCATTTGGCAACTTCAGTATATATATATACAAATATATATATATACACAAGAGGTTCTTACTAAGAAATTTTCCTGCCCCAGTCTGATAGCCTCCTATATTATGAAGAATAGCACTGTCCTCAAGGGACCAAAGGAATCAGAAATTGACATATTCTATGAATTTAAATGCTCACAAGGGCATGCAAAACCCTCAACATATGCTACATCGGCCCCATGACAACACCATTACGGAGCCATCCACCAAAACTTCATTGATGCCCACGACTAGAGGCAGCCTTTCCAAGACCTCATTAGGGACAAAGAAATCTTCTACCATGACGACAATTGTGGTTGTTTAATAATTACTGACATAGTGAGCATCAGTCTACAAAAGCCTTCATTAGTCTAGATATCGTCTGATTATGTCTTCCCCTCTAGTAGAAAAAACAGATCCATGGGATATAAGACTATGATGGAACAGAAGACTATGCCAGGACACAAGCCCATGGTAGAGCATAATTTCATGATGGGTTAAAGCACTAACAGGGTGACCTCCTTGGATGAAAAAAAAAAAAACCCTCCCTTGCTACACACATACAATTCTGCCTTACCCATGTAATCTTAAACTGTAAATTTTTACCCTCGAGATGACCATGAGTACTGACAGAAACAGCTGTGGATATAAAATAGGCCAACATTCTGATTAATGCCTTGCACATTTTCCTCCTGTTTGAACTTTGAAAAAATAAAAAAGATACATAAAATTAGAGAAATGTCCTCTTCAAATCATTGATGCCACATGTACATTAGCATTCAAAAGAAACTATATATATATATATGTAGAAACTGAAGTTCCAGCAGGGAACTGGAGACGTAATACAGTTAGTAGGGCCAATCCAATCAGGAACATCTTCACAAATCTTTATTTCAATAGATGTTTCGCACAATTTGAATGTGCACCATCAGAGTTGTCGAAAAAGAGATAAATATTCTCTACTGACGTGATAAAAATAGATCTACCTATATGTACATACTTATTGATAAATAACTATAAATTGATATTCTGTACTAAAATTAACTATACCATAAAACATAAAATTTCTTTTAGTACACAAACTAAACATTGCTTAGAATATACAAAAACATGTGTTATAACACAAAAGATATAAAACACAACAAATCATCCACTAAAACAATGCGAGCATGTTAAGGTTATGTTTGTTTAGGGTTGGGTGATGTTTTAACAATTGCTAGGGGTTCTAATAATAGTAAATCATAGTTGTTATTTGTTTGTTCAATTACCTAAGTTTTGATCCTTAATCCTATGATTGCATTGCCTTGCATGGTCTCTGATGCTACTGAATGCATGCTGACACATACTTACTGACAACTCTGTATTATGATGTCCTTATTACAAGGTGGCGTTGGCTTTTGCCAATGTAAGTGGCGCTCAGTCACCACAACTATATTCATATATGACACCAGAGTGCAGCATTGTCGGTAGATGGTTCATAACTCTAAACATTCTCCCAATAATGTTCCTGTTTAAAATTACTCATAGCTTGATTTAGGAGTAACTTTTTTCATTAATTGTAAAAATTTTCTTTTCAAAGCGCAGCTGAATATTGTTCTCTTTTTATACCACACTTATGATGCACATTATAATTGTGCAAAATGTCTGTTGAAATAATTATTTGTGAAGCTGTTCACAATTGGACTGGCCCTACTACTTATATATATGTATACATACATACATACATACACACACACACATGAATATATAAACACATTAAACATTATATACAGCTTGTAGTGTTTCAATGCTATATGTACACCAATAATGTATCATGAAAAACAATATCCGACATCTATAGAATGACATATAGTACAACAAATCCTAGCACGTGTATGAAAACATAAAACTGGCTCTGTCAAGCTGTGAGAATAGAACTGACCATATACAAATTTGCCTATATTTACAAATAGCCACATTTCATCTAGGAATACTGACCTGTTGAATAGGTGGGTCTTTATTAAAAATATAACCCATTACACACAGTGGCATACTTGTAGATTTTGTTCTAGGTAGTGCCAGATGATTTTCATCAGCTCATGGCAAACTTTAGACTAAAAGTGATCTTAATATAAAATCTTGTGTCAACCTGAACAAAAGCCTTAAGGCACTGCCCCTGTGTTGATAGGGTTAATGAACAATGGAAGATACAATCATATTAACTTCCTCAAAGTGATTCATGTGAAGTAACACAATCAATTAACACTATAACGAAATTACATAAAAAATACATGTGACTAAAATTCCTGAGAATCACTTGCTGTTCGGCTTGCCCAAGCCTCTTTGACCTTGGACTTGACAACCTTGTGTGAAGCTGAGGGACTATCTCCTCGCTTGTTTATCAAGGCACTGTTCTGTCGTTCTTTTGATGGGTATCTCAACATCTTCTGCTGCTTTGTCATCCGTGGACTTGCAGGGGACGGGGAGTGGCTGTTACTCGATTGGGATGGGCTTGCTTCTCTCGATTCCTTCCCCTTTTTTTGATCAGCAACAGGACTTCCATCTCTTGAGGTCGGTTGTTTCCCACTCTCTGACTTTGGACCTGAATTCCGAGTGTTTGATATGGTTTTTGAGCCTGCTTTACCTCTACCTGCTGGACCCTGTGTTTTTGCTGCTCTCAACTTATTTCCATGAACTTTTGTGTTTCCTTTTCCATGAACTTGAAGTTTCTCCATTTCATTGTTTACAAAGGAGAATGGGTCTGAAGATTCCTGTTTTGCTTTCCTCCCTTTTGTAGTACCCTTGATTTTGGTTGACCCTTTGTTTTGTACACCTTTCCGAACCTCCTCTTCCTTTGGTGCAGGTGCCGATGAAACCTCCTTAAAATCCATCAGGTCTTTGGTTTCTTCAGTCACGCTCAAGTCAGGTGTAAAGTCTGGAATAGAAGGTAGTATGTTTGTAAGAAGGAAGATGGATGTGTTAGCTTTAACCTATGCAATGAGTTGAATATTTGCACAAATGTTAGGTGAATGGGGGTAAAAGCCACGTTATAAGGTGTGCAAGAGGAGACTATGGCAAGAAGTTGGAGATAAGTCTTTAGGAAGGAGGTTAAAGGAAGTGGATATTTTTAAGGTTTTAACCCCTTCAATACGGGCCAAAATCTCGTGGGCAGCATTAGCTGCCAGACGTGCGATGTTGCGTCATAATACTCGCATTATAAAAAATAAAGTTACCGCTGTATTGCTCGTTCTCTTTCACCCGTGAATTTTGATAACCATCGAAAATATGATGAAGCCAGTTTACAGAGTATGGGGGTCACGTATGTACAACTACAATATATATAATCAAGACGCCAATATCGGCATCCTCGCGTACCCACTTGCTCCTCATGACGACTACGTAAGCGTCATTGTATTGAAGGGGTTCAGTATTTAGCATCATTTGTAGCAGGGACTGAAGGAGAAGGGGAGGTAAAGTGTGGAGTGAGGGAAGCAAGCATATGTCTTGAGTGAATCAAATGTTTCATGGAATGGATGCATAGAAAGGATTATATGAAGGGCTGATTATGCCTACAACACTGTATAAGGTGGAGACTTGGAATTAAAGGGAGTCTGAAAACAAAAACAACATTAATAGCAACAACAACTGGAAAAGAAAACGACTAACCTGGATTTAATTTCTTTTCATGACAAAATTTCCTTAGTTTCATAACTTCCTGTTGTAACTGATGGAGTTCGTGGTTGGCTGTGGACATCTTAGGAAGTAACGTGTGTAACTGACCCACCAAGCCTGCATGGAGATCTTTCATTTCCTGCAGCCCTGCTTCTACACCACTGTGAGAATAAAAATAATTACCGTATATTTCCGTGTGTAAGACGAGGTACAAAATTAGAGCAAATTTTAATTAATTTATCTCATATCGGTAGTATAAGACGACTGCTAAATTACAAAAACATCAGTGTATCAAACCTACCGTACAAAGAGAATTGTTTTGATTACGTTTATCAGCTGTTTTTTCCGCTTTTTTTCTTTCTTTCTCATTACTTAACCCCTTCCATACGGTGCCGCACACGTAGGCGTCATGGACTTAGATCTCGGTGGCAGCAGCCAATGCCAGCCGTACGACGTGTCGTAATAATACTCGCATCATAAAATATAGTCACCGCTTATATCGATCGTTCTCTCTTCACCCGTGAATTTTGATAACCATAGAAAATGCGACTACAAAAGAATTAGAAAGAATGTCATTATGGAGGGGCGACTACAATAAATATAATCAAGACGCCGATATGGCAGCCTCGCGAATACACTCGCTCCCCATGACGCCTACGTGTGCGGCACCGTATGGAAGGGGTTAAGTGTATCCTTATACCAGATAAATTACTTACTGTATCCTTATAAATTCAAAATAAATTAAATAAAGCAAATCATGTATCATGATTTTCTGAGAACACATGTCAACTAACAAAAATTATTTGTTTACGTTCCTGGTTCGACGTTTAAAGATAACGTTAGGTATCAATGGAACGAGTGGATGACGAATGGAGAGAAGTCATTTACAAAAGACGGAGCTATGCGTATTGCATCACTTGATGTTCTCTGCGAGTTTGTTATTAAAGCTTGGGAAAGTGTTAAGGTCGAAAGTATCGTAAAATCTTTTAAAAAATTTGGAATCTCTAATGCCATGGATGGCACTGAAGATGATTTATTGTGTGAAAGTGATGACGAAGCCGAAGTCGACTCACCGGAACCGGACTGGGATCCCTACGATGACGGCATATTGAGGAATCTTGTGATATGTTCGAACAACTTTTCGAAACAGAGAGTGATGATTGTGACGAGTTTGAAGGGTTTTATAAAAATAAATAAAGAAATAAAGTTTTATAATGTTTTAAGTTTTAAATGTAATGTAATTTTATTGAAAATAAAGGTTTTAGAAATGCGTTTGATGTGTAATATTGATGATGATTAGAAATTAAGTTTTACAATTCTATAATTTTTAAATTTTCTATGTTTTAAATGCAACTACTGTAATATATTTTTATTGATAAATAAACGTTTTATGTACTGTAATCCAAAATTGTTATTTTCAGTCTTGAAAATTACTGAAAAGTTAGTGAAAGAAAAAGGTTGCGGTCTCACTAAACGTTGACCAAAGTCGACCAACGCCGACCAAACCCAAACAATAACGGCTTTTGCTCAAATGCATATAATTATGTATTAAAATTAGCATATGGTTGCATTATATGACCTATTTTCTTTAAAATGTGTGATTTTCATGTAATTTGATCAAAGAGAAGTTACGCTTTTATCCTCTGCAAAATTACCAAAGTCGCCCAACGCCGACCAAACACAAACAATGACGGCTTTTGCTCAAATGCATAATTTTATATAAAAATTAGTATTTGGTTGCATTATTTGACCTATTTTCTTTAAAATGTGTGATTTTCATGAAATTTGATCAAAGAGAAGTTACGTTTTTATCACCTGCAAAATTACCAAAGTCGACCAACGCCGACCAAATTATGCATTTGAGCAAAAGCCGTCATTGTTTGTGTTTGGTCGACTTTGGTAATTTTGCAGAGGATAAAAACGTAACTTTTCTTTGATCAAATTACATGAAAATCACACATTTTAAAGAAAATTGGTCAAATAATGCAACCATATGCTAATTTCTATATAAAATTATGCATTTGAGCAAAAGCTGTCATTGTTTGGGCTTGGTCGGCTTTGGTCGACGTTTAGTGAGACCGTTAAAAGTACCGTAATTTCATTAATATAGAATTATTCCTCGAATTTATTAACAATTGCAATTTACTATAAAGATATGCCAATAATATATAAGGTAAATATGGTTTAATTACCTTTATTACCAGTTCTTATCATAATGTGAATCATTTCCTGTGTATCTGTGGTTATCGGCAGGCTAGCCTACCAAGTCATCTCACGTAGAATTCAAGGTCTGATTTTTATAATGGTAGTATAAGACGACCCCCAATTTTAAGGGGTGAATTTTTGGATTTTAGGGTCGTCTTATACGTGGAAATATACGGTATATTGATTTCCTACACTACCTCTGACCCAGGGCAGTGGACAGGGTACAGGGATGACCCGTCATCCAGGAGGTGCCAAGATAAGAGGGAGGGTGGAGGGGAGTGGAGTGTATTAGGGATGGAATGGGTGGGAATAGTTTTTATGCCTTTTTCTTTTTGGCCACCTCCTTTGTAAGGGGGAAAAATCCTTTGGTATATGTTTGTATCTATGTATATTGATTTCCTACACAACTATAATAATCCTAATCCTAATGTTCACTTTTTACACCAGTGAGTGACAGATTATGGGTGTCTTGATTTAAACCATGACCAAATTGTACATACATACATATACCAAAGGCTCTTTCCCCCTTACACGGAGTGTAGCCAAAAAGAATAAGGCATAGAAATCACTCCCACCCATTTCATTTCCCATATATTCCAGTCCCCTCCACCCTCCTATCTAGGCACCTCTTTGACCAAATTGTACTACATTAATATCTGTGTTTCAATTTAACATCAATCCTAGCGGGTTTCATTCAACCAGGGAAAAATTCATGCACTTCCTGAGTCAACTATAGGTAAATGTTTTGTCTAATTTACATATATATATATATATATATACATATGATCATATTCAGGACTAAACTCCTGCACTCACATTTAATCTACTGAGTACTGTCAATGACTTTCTAAACTTTATTCTGGTTAATACCAGATTATTATATTTAGCTGGGAGAAACATCTATATGTCAACCTTATAAGGAGTATCATCTTTCACAATTCTAATCTGGCTGATGCCAAGGGAGGGGTGTTTCATGGGTTTTGTGTCAAGCAGATATAGTTTTGACTTGGCCAGTCCTTTATATGTGAAAAGGGCCTTTGATACATGTGTGTATCAACCTAATTGTATTTACCTAGTCGTACGAAACAGAACTGGAACTAAATTCATGGGGTTGTCTCTTTGCCTCCATTCATCAAATTTTGCCTTAAATTCATTTAAGGTGTTGGCTTAGATTATATATCCATCTGATTTTTACCAAAGGCAGGCATCATCCTCATTTTCAAAACTTAAAATTAAAATTTTTGAAAAATGTCAATCAGTAAAAATGTCTTAGAAACATCTCTAGTTTCATGGTCTATGGTGAAAAGATGGAATTTCTAAGTTTTTCTATGAGTGCCCGGTAAAGGGTTAAAGGGGTTAACTTGCATTAAAAAAGACAGGTATTGCACCAACCTTATGCTAGAAATTGCACTCTGTACAGCTGATGACGAGTAGATTCCTGGATTGACAGGCTGCTGCCTGTAATCAGACGTTGAAGTGTCTTGCATGCTTAATATCTGCACAGGTAGCCCTTCTAAATGCCTGGAAAGTTATATATGTATATATCAATGGCATTTTCCCTCTTGTAGCTGACTTAAAACATGGACTATGCATCTTTGTGGAGAAAAATAAAGAATGTATCCCAGTCTACTTAATTCACCTACACACAATGGAGCAAAGCTATTCTTATCTTCCACAATGAGAGTAACATATATGTATCCTTTCAGGAACAAATGATATAGAATAAAATCAATGCATCTAAATTACATTAAATTAAACTCCTACATACATACATACATATACCAAGGCTTTTTCCCCCTTACAAGGGAGGTAGCCAAAAATGAAAAGGCATAAAGTCATTCCCACCCATTCCATCCCTGAATACACTCCACACCCCTCCACCCTCCCTCTTATCTTAACACCTCCTGGATGACGGGTCATCCCTGCACCTTGTCCACTACCCTGGGTCAGAAGCAGTGTCGCAAGACACAGCACATCCACAGCAAGGCCGCCTCATTAAATCGGCGACCCCCCCTCCGTCCCCCCATGCATAAAAGGAGAAGACGGGGAGAAATCCCTTTGGGCTGCGTCAAATTTTGCTCACACATACTACCTCACCCCCCCCATTCCACCTCATGCATCACAACATCATCCATATACAACCATTCTCCATTCACCCCTGTCTTCTGTCCTCTCCCGTCCTTCCTCAACAGACATTCCCCTCTTCCCCAAAGCCCCCTTCACCCCATCCATCCACCTCATTCTAGGACGTCCCCTCATGTTCACTCCCTCCACATCTGCCTTCCATACCTCTTTTACTAGTCTTTCTTCACTCATTCTTTCCATGTGTCCAAACCATCCTAATACTCTTTCATCAACCCTATCTCCCAACTCCCTTTCCACCCCCATTCTTCTCCTCACCTCCTCATTTCTCACTCTATCTAGCCTAGTAACCCCCATCATATTCTCAGACACCTCATCTCAAACACATTCAAACTCCTTCTCTCTTCCTCTCTTATGTTCAATGTTTCTGCCCCATACAGTGCTGTTGGCACAATCACTCCTTCATACAGTCTCCTCTTAGCATTCATTCCCAAATGTCTATTCCTCATTACACTCTTCAATCCACCAAGGCATTTACTTGCTTCTCTCAATCTACATTCTATCTCCACCTTCACTCCACCTTTTCCTGCCACATTTGCACCCAAATATCTAAAACTATCCACTTCCTCCAGTCCCTCTCCCTTAATGCTCACTTCCAGTCTACTGCCACTTTCACCCCTTGTACAACTCATCACCTTACTTTTACTCACATTTATCTTTAGCTTTCTTCTATCACATACTCTCCCAAACTCTGTCACCAACTTCCTCAGTCCCTCCTCCGATCCTGCCACAAGCAGTGTCGTCAGCAAACAATAGCTGGCTCACCTCCCACTTTTCTCCATTTTCTTTAACCATCTCCAATCCCTGACCCACTATCCTTGCATTTACCTCTTGCACTACCCCATCCATGTATAAGTGGAACAGCCAGGGCGACATAACGCATTCTTGACAGTTCCACCTTTACCTCGAACCACTCACTCTCTCCATTTCTAATCCTGACACAAGCTCTACTACTCTCACAAAAACTCTTGACAGCTCCTCGAAGCTTTCCTCCCACAGTGCCTTTCTGTCTACCCTATCCAGATCCATAAAAACCCAAAACACTTCTTTCCCCTTTCCTATAGCTTTCTCACATATTTGTCTTACCACAAAAATCTGATCTACACAACCTCTACCTGTCCTAAATCCACACTGTTCCTCACCAATTACTCCCTCTGTTTCTCTCCTAATCCTCTCAATCAAGATCCTCCCATAAGCCTTCCCAACTACACTTAACAAGCTAATCCCTCTTGAAACTACTACATTCACACTTGTCCCCTTTTCCCTTGTAAAGTGGAACTATACAGGCACTCCTCCAGTCCTCTGGCACTCTACCCTCTCTCCAGCAAACATTAAATAACCTCACCATCCAGTCCACCATCACTGTACCTCCTTTTTTTAGACATTCTGCATGGCATCCATCCACACCAGGTGCCTTACCTGCTTTCATCATCTTAACAACTGCCTTCACTTCATCCTTCCTTATTTCTCCTCCATTTTCCTCACTCATCACTCTCATTTTCTTAGCATTTCCCACTGCAACTATCTTTCCCTCCCTATCCTCCTTCACATTTAGCAACTCCCTAAAATAATCTGCCCATCTTCCCCTTACTGCCTTCTCCTCCATTATCATCTCTCCATCTGCACCTTTTACCTTTTCTTCTCTACTTGATTTGCCTCCTCTTCCTCTCTTAATTTCTTTCCAAAACATCTTTTTATTACTTTCAAAATTTTCTGTCATACTCTTACCCCACTTCACTTCTGCTCTCCTCTTTGCCTCTTTTACCTTTTGCTTTACTTCTCTTTTCTTTTCTTTGTACCTCTCATATGACTCCCTCGTCCTACTTTGTAACCAGTCTGTGAAAGCTCGCTTCTTCTCTTCTATAACCTTCTTTCTTTCCTCATCCCACCATTCACTACCCTTCCTTCTATTTCCTCCTGTCCTTCTTGTTCCACACACCATCCTTGCACACTTTGTGACTCCCTCCTTGAACCATCCACATTTTTCCTCCACACCTAGCTCTACTCTATCCTTCACTCCCTCCCACTCCTCCTTCAGCTTCTTCTTGTACTCCTCCTTTTCCTTTTCATTTAAAGAGTTCACTCTAAGCACCTCCCTACCTTTTGTCCCTTTCCTCTTTCTCCATCTATCCTCCACTCTCAACTCACCTTCCACCAAAAAATGATCTGATATTCCCCCACCCTCTCCCCTTAGCACATGTACATCCTTAACTCTTCCTATCATAGTCCTATTTACTACTACATAATCCATATATGCTCTATCTACCACCCTTCCATCCACCACCCTCTCCCATGTGTACTTATGCTTGACTTTCTTCCGAAACACTGTATTTGCTATCATCAACTCTCTTTCTAGACACATTTCCTGGAACTCCACATTTCCCAACCACTCCATCAATTGGACCATTTCCTACCCTAGCATTAAGGTCTCCCAGTACTATTACATTGACATTTCTCCCTAAATCCTCTATGCACTCATTTAAATCTATCCAAAATGCCTCCCTTTCTTCTACACTCTTCTCACTGCCAGGCCCATATGCACTTACAAAGACCCACATCTCCTTTCCCAGTTTCACCTTCATCCACATTATCCTTGAGGAAACCTCCTTCCACTCCAGTACACATTTACCTATCTCTTCACTTACTAGAATAGCCACCCCTTTCCTCCCTTGCCCTCTCTTCATTCCTGATAACCTCCCACTTACACTCCCAAACTTACACTCACCCTTCCCTTTCAACTTAGTTTCATGAACTTGAACACTTTCTTAAACAACACAACATACACATTGTGATTATACAAGAAACAAAACTAAGACACTCACACAAAACACCATCATTTCATAATTACACCACCATCAGACAAGACCGGACCGACGGCAATGGCGGTGGACTCATCACCCTGATCCATCACTCCATCTGTTTTGTGGACACAAGTGCCACAACCAAAATTCTCCTCCCTACCACAGATAACACAACAGAAATCCAATCCATTCGAATCCGCACAGGCAACAAATCAACACTGACAATAGTTAACATGTACATTCACCCACAATCATCCCCCACAGTTCCAAACACCTCCAGGCCTCAATTCAGCCAACTCGCCTCAATCCCCAACCTGATCATGGGTGGTGACTTCAACGCCAAGTTGTCTGCCTGGTATGTCGACAACCCTGACACAGACAGAGGGCTTGATATACAGACTCAGTTTGACACATTGACTATCATGAACAACACACATAATCATACACATATCCCACACCAAGCCCTCTACACTCCCTCCTCTCCTGATATCACCTTCTGCTCCCCCTGCCTAACCCCAACAACATCATGGAGAGTGGTCGGAACCCTTGGTTCTGACCACCTTCCAATCATCATCACCACCAAAACAAGATGCACCCCAGTTGGCCACAGACACACATACACCAATTACAAGAAAGCTAACTGGGAAGCTTTTACTAAAGAGACAGAACAACATTTTGAAACACTTAACAGTACACCAATCACAAACATAAACATTGCTGTGCACACTTTTAATACAATCATACAAAACGCAGACAAGAGATACATCCCTAGAGGCAACAGAAAATCACACAACCCCAACTTCACACCAGAAATCCAAGACCTCATCAGACAACGTGACACACTTAAACACGATACCCCCACACCTATCCCTCAAAACATAGCAGACCAAATACAAACACTAAACACTGTGATTGCTAATAAAATACACGAACAAAAAACACAAAATTGGCAAAACTTTATCAATGCACTTGATCACAAAACAAACACCAGCAAATTGTACAAAACACTCAACAGCATTACACTATCCAACAGTAACACTACACGCTCTCACGCAGCAATAATCACAACAACAGATAATCTACCCTCAAACAGACAACAAGCAAACACACTCATACGTCATTTTGCACAGACAAGCCATCTCACTTCTCACCCTCACGACCGACGCACCATTCGACGTAAGAAAGACTTCCCCACAGACTCAGACTATACACCCTTCATAGACAGTCAGACAAAACTCATAATACTTACTCTCAAGCACTCATCTGCCTGTGGCCCTGATAACATAAGCAACATCCACCTAACACATTGGACCACAAGGTATACATGCATTCACAAACATTGCAAACTACAGCTATTCACACAACACTATACCTGACATCTGGAAGCATGGTAAAATAATCACCATTCCAAAACCGAACAAAGACCCAACAATCCCAACATCACACTGCCCAATCACACTTCTCTGCACCCCCTAATACTTAAACTTGTCACACCACATATTCCCCTTGCTGACTCACAACACGGTTTTAGGCCACTACACTCCACAAACACTCTTCTGATAAACCTCACACAAAGAATTTTAGATGGCATCAATTCAGATAGGCCCCACCAAAGAACACTTCTCATAACATTAGACATTAGTAAAGCTTTTGATGCTATCCCCCGCCACAACCTAACAAATAAAATATATAACACAGACATGCACAATAACACCAAAAGATGGCTGGCCAATTATCTGGCAGGTAGGAATGCTTACGTGTCATATAATGGCCAATCATCGCACATCAGAAACATTAAGAATGGAGTACCACAGGGCTCAGTTCTATCCCCCACACTATTTAATCTATACATGCATGACTTACCCACACCAGACAACTCAGAAATACAAATCTCTTCCTACGCAGACGACATAACAATCACATGCACACATCGTAACACAGACAAAGCTGCGGAAATAATCCAGCCATACCTTGATACACTCAACACATGGTTCATCACAAACAGACTCAAAATAGCTCCAACCAAATCTACAGCAACACTTTTCACCAACTGGACAATAGAACACAAATACATACCTCATCTCTACATCAACAACACGCTAATACCACACAAAAACACACCGAAAATTCTTGGTGTAACATACGATACATCCATGTCTTTCAAACAACACATCACAAACATAAAAAACAAATGCACACCTAGACTTAACGCACTTAAGTCAATCACTGGAACGACATTTGGACAAAACAAAGAAACTAATATAACAATATACAAACAATGCATACGCTCAGTGTTGAATTATGCGAGTCCTGCATGGGCTCCTAATCTCAGTGAGACACACCACAACACCCTTCAAATCATACAAAACAAAGCCCTAAAAACAATTACAGGCTACACAAATACAACACCAACAGACCATTTACACCATGAAACAAAAGTCCTCAAAGTCAAGGACCACCTCGACATCAGAGGCACACAAACACTTGCCGCAGCCACCACAAACACATCACACCCGCTACACTACATAGCAGAACACCCACACACACCAAGAAACATTAAAACAACACCCAAAGACCTTTATTACGCACAAATACTCTCTTCTCTTCCTCCACAACCACCAAATACCAGCCTCCGGAAACATATTCATAATCATATCACTCACCGCTCCATTAACACACTGAAAGACAACACACTGCTGCATGCCAGACCCCCTGATATCCACCCTTCTGAATCCTCTCTCCCACAAAAGGACAGAGTCCACTTGGCCAGACTGCGATGCGGCCACCACCCAGCACTTCTAAGCTACCAGAAGAGGCTGGATGACCGCATTGTGAACAGCTGCCCAGGATGTAACACTTGACCCCATACCAAACAACACATAATGGAAGACTGCATTATACACAATCATGCACGCAAACAACACAACATACACTCTATAAAGGATTTGTGGGAAAACCCAGTTTCGGCTGTAGCATTCCTTGGGGAGACGGGACTGCTCGGACAGACAGTCTAAGGAACGACAACAACAACAACTTAGTTTCACTCAAAGCCAACACATCCATCTTTCTTCTCACAAACATACTACCTATCTCTTCCCTTTTACTCTCATCTGTACCACATCCACGCACATTAAAAGACCCAAACCTTAGGGTGCTGGTCGGAAAACTCCCAGACACTCTTATGCCTTTACTTTTTCGTTTAGGAATGTCCCCTGTGGGGCTACAAGGAGAAGGATGCCTAGTCCCACTCCCCTTCCCTTTCTTCTTGCCTCTTACGATCCAAGTGGAAATACTTGGTGGCATCTCGTTATATAATTGTTTGGCCAAAAGGCATAAATCCGCTCCCACCCATTTCATCCCTACATACTCCACTCCCATTCACCAGCCCTCCCTCCCTCTCTTCTTGGCTCCTCTTGGATGATGGGTCATCCCTGCATCTCACCCACAGCCCTGGGTCAGAAGCAATGTAGCAAGACACAGCACATCCACAGCAAGGCTGCTTCATTTAATTGGTGACTCCCCCTCTCCATCCCTTCATGCAGAAAAAGATAAGACGGGGAGAAATCCCTTCAGTCTGCATCAAAATATCACTCACACATACTCCCTCTAACCACCCATCCCCCACCCACTCCCTTTCATGCATCACAGCATCATCCATACACAACCATTCTCCACTCACCCCTATCTTCTGTCTTTTCTCTTCCTTCCTCAACAGACATTCCCCTCTTTCCCAACGCTCCTTTCACTGATCCATCACATCCTTTGCCTTCCACACTTCTTTTACTAGTCTTTCTTCACTCATTCTTTCCATGTGTCCAAACCATCCCAATACTCTTTCATCAACCCTATCTCCCAATTCCCTTTCCGCTCCTGCTCTTCTCATCACTGCCTTGTTTCTTACTCTACCCAGCCTAGTAACCCCTACTATACTTCTCCGACATTTAAATCTCAAACACATTTAAAATCTTTCTCTCTTATGTTCCAAGTTTCTGCTCCATACAGTGCTGTCTGCACAATCACCCCTTCATACGAGCATAGCTCCCCTTCCCGCAAAATACAACTAGGTAAATACAGTCTCCTCTTAGTATCCATTCCTAAATGTCTATTTCTAATTACACTTTTTAATCCCCCAAGGCATTTACATGCTTCTCTGAATCTACATTCTACCTCCACCTCCACTCCTCCCTTTCTTGCCACATGTGCCCTCAAGCATCTAAAGCTATATCCACTTCCTTCAGTCTCTCTCCCTTAATACTCATTTCCAACTTGCTGCCATCTTCTCCCTTTGTACATCTCATCACCTTACTTTTACCCACATTTACCTTTAACTTTCTCCTCATGCACACCTCAAACTCTGTCACTAACTCCCTTAATCCCTCCTCTGATACTGCTAAAAGCACAGTGGTGTCAGCAAACAACAACTGGCTTATCTCCCATTTTTCTCCATTTTCTTTAACCATCTCCAATCCCTAGACCATTACCATTGTATTTATTTCTCACACCACCATGTACCATGTACACATTGAACAGTCATAGCGACATGACACATTCCTGGCAGAGTCCCATCTTTATCTCACTGACTTTACTTCATTCACTGGAAATCTGCAGCACCTACGATGGCTGGTAACTGTCCTCTGGCCCTTTGCTCTGGGAAAAATATTTTGGACTGTTGTCTGTGTTATATTAGTGTGGGACAGCTTATGTTAATGGGATGGGACCAGTTGCTGGTTGTCAGGTCTCTTTATGTGAATAATAATGGTAAGTGTTGTCTTGGGTGGAAAACCTCTAGTCCCACTGTGGCTGGCAACCAACCTTGGGCTCTCTAACAGATTTATGAGAAGAAATTTGGGACTCTTGTCCCTAGGATTGGAGATAGTTAAAGAAAATGGAGAAAAATGGGAGATAAGCCAGTTGTTGTTTGCTGACAACACTGTGTTTGTAGCAGGACCAGAGGAGGGATTAATGAAGTTAGTGATGGAGTTTGGGAAGATGTGTGAGAGGAGAAATTTAAAGATAAATATGGGTAGAAGTAAGGTGATGAGATGGCAGCAATTTGGATGTGAGTATTAAAGAAGAAAGGCTGGAGGAAGTGGATAGCTTTCAATACTTGGGGTGCATGTGGTGGGAAAGGGAGGAGTGGAGGTGGAAGTAGATTGTAGACTGAGAGAAAAAAGTAAATCCCTTGGGAGATTAAAAAGTGTAATGAGAAATAGACATTTGGGAATGGATGCTATGGAATAGAGTTTCCTTTGAGGCACCTGTGTAGGAAATATATTGGTCCAACAGAAAGTGGAACTCAATGGAAAGGTCCGCTTGGTAAAGCCTTATCCACCTGTGAAACTCTACCAGTATCACCAAATGGCTTTCATTGTATTGCTAAAGGAGCTTAATCAGGACCAAGCTTACCTGCACAGAATTATCAGTGCTATTAGAAGTGGTATAACTGACATATGAAACCAGGGCCAATATCTCATGCAAGATGGCTCACCACTGCTAAAATATGTTGACTTTATGTGGCAACAGAAAAACCTAATATTGACTTGTATGTCCTCACATATTTTGTCATGTGTCATTATGGGCCCATCTGATTTCACATCAAATTCTCTCCAAAATGCACGGAGGGGTCTAAACATCTGGAACAGATCAATCTTCTGGAAATGCTTCAACCTGCCAGTGAGGCCACAGCCTGGCAAATAATCCAAAGGAATTCCTAATGGCATTTTCCTGAGAACATCCTTTTGGCAATGCTGGCAGACGTTGGTCAGAAGAACAGGAAATTAGCTATTGATAGAATCAAGAAAATCAGATAGGTTACTGTGTATGAGGAAGAGATACATGATTTCAAGCCACCAAAAATAGATAAGACTAAGAACCTAAAAGATCTACTTCTCCCTGAAGAGAAATGCAGGTTTGAGCCATCACTTACGATGCATCTATCTAATTTGGACCTACAAAACAGTTGACGAGTCACTCTCTATTGACATTCCATCCCACTCTCAAGGTGTGGAGCAGTGTGTGCGAATGGCGATGGAAGCTTCTGGCAAAGTTTATGGAAAAGAAGCAAGAGATGGCTACATCCAGGTGGTATTAAAATCCTGTGACTTCATGCCATTGTTTAAGGCAAAGCATGATTTTAATGTATCAGTTGACAGAGAGTATGCCTCAGTTACATAATAAAAGTTGAACTCCTCACTTGTTTGTCATTATCCTTGAGTTTAAATTCAACTCTAATGTATTTAGAAGCACTGATAACAAACCAACACCTCCAATAGTGTATATCTTTCTGGCTTAAAAACAAAGGGGGGGGTTATTCCAAATATTTCTTAAAAAAAGAAAGAGAAGAAAAAAATCTACCTTTGAAATATATGTACTCAAGTGTACAAAACCTGAAATGTTCATGTTGACTTCCTGAAATTTGTTTATTGATGCTACACCCTATTGGATACATGGAAAGAACAAGTGATGAAAGATTAGCAAAAGAGGTGTGGATGGCAGAGATGGAGGGAGTGAACTTGAAGGGATGACCTAGGATGAGATGGATGGATGGGGCAAAGGGGGCATTGAACAAGGAAGGGAGAAGGCAGGAGATATGGATGAATGGAAAATGTATATGGATGATACTGTTATGCAAGGGAGGGATGGGGGATGGTGGGGTAGGGGGTGCTTATGTGTGAATGATATTTTGACGCAGCCCGAAGGGATTTCTCCCTCTCCTCTCTTTTTCTGCATGAGGGGATGTAGAGGGGGGGTTGCTGATTAAGTGAAGCAGCCTTGCTGTGGAATTTACTGTGTCTTGCTGCATTGCTTCTGACCCAGGGCAGTGGATGGAGGGATACAGGAATAACCCGTCATCCATGAGGAGCTGAGATGGGGTGGGTGGAAAGGGTGGTGGACGGGAATGAAACATGTGGGATTAGGTACATGTCCTTGACTTAGCTACCCCCCCTTAGAAGAAAAAAAAAAAAAAAAAAAACCTCTTGGTATGTAGATAGAAACTTGAGGCAATAATTAATTGATTGATTGGTTACCAATGGTAAAATAAACAGTAAAATGTAACCAACCCATCTTTCAGAGTCATAAATCGATGGTGTACTGTAATTGTTCCTTCTGTCAAAGGTGCAGGATTGGAGACTAAACAGAGAACAAAATGTCCAGCTTTAGGACCAACCAGTTCTGCAAGCTGTTTATGTATCAAACACTCTCTTAGGAATGGCTCCAAGCTGTTTGATCTTCTGTATCTGAACCATCCAATGACATTCTGAAAAAATAAATAAATAAATAAATAAAATAAAATAAAATATAATGAAAAAAAAAAAAAAAAAAAAAAAAAAAAATTCTGAGTTTATTTCCATTTAACATGTATCTACAAACTTAAATTTACGCCAAATAATAAGCACTATTCTATAATTAATTTTCACTGAAAACCTGGAGTGTAACTTATACATGGGGCGAAACTAAAACTGTCATGGTGTGATACCTACCAATATTGTCTGTTGATCATTACCAACTTTCACCATGTTAGATCAATCAATCAATTATTCAGTCTATCCATTGCCCAATATCTCTCTAGCAGGAGATTCAAGGCTCCCAGGTAAATGGCAACAGCCTTCTGAGTGGCCCCCCATAAAAGAGACATAGACACACAGAGAGAGAGAGAGAGAGAGAGAGAGAGAGAGAGAGAGAGAGAGAGAGAGAAAGACAGAGAGAGAATAAAATGGTGTTGTTTGCACACAGGGAGCTGACAATCAATCATTCCATCAACCTGTTGCTCCTGATCTCTCTTACTGAAGACTCGCAGCCTCCAGGAAAGCGGCAACAGCCCCTGAGTGGGACCATAAATCACTTACAGAAGAGATATTGTGTTCTTGTCTGGGGATTGTTAGAGTGGAACCATTGTAACATGAGCAGTTTGGTGTCTTCTGTGTGGTGGTTGCACCTGGGGCAGTTAGAATCTGCAGTGTCACGAAGTAGTGTCATGCAGTAGGTTATTTATAACACATCATGTAGTAGTGTCACACAGTAAGGCAGATATGTGAGAAAGCTTTAGTGAAAAGGTAATGATGCTTTTTGGGCCTTTACAGATTTGAAAAAGGCTTATGATAAGATAGACAGGAAGGCACTGTGGGAGGTATTGCAGATATATGGGATAGGAAGAAACCTGTTCAGAGCAGTCAAGAGTTTTTATGAGAATAGTAGAGCTTGTATTAAAAATAGAAATGGAGAGAGTGAGTGAGACTTCACCAGGGATGTGTCATGTTGACATGGCTGTTCAATTTATACATTGATGGGTTGGTGTGGGAGGTAAAATGCAAAGGTAATGGGCCAGGGATTAGAGACGGTTAAAGAAAATGGAGAAAAAGGGGAAATAAACCAGTTCTTGTTTCCTGATGACACTGCACTTGTAGTAGGATCTGGGTAGGGATTAAAAAAGTTAGTGACGGAGTTTGGGAATGTGTGTGTTTAATGAAGGAAGTTGAAGATAAATGTGGGTAAAAGTAAGGTAATGAGATGTACAAAGGGAGAGGATGGCAGCAAATTGGAAGTGAGTATTAAGGAAGAGAGACTGGAGGAAGTGGTTAGCTTTAGATACTTGGGGCAAATGTGGCAGGAAAGGGAGGAGTGGAGGTGGAGGTAGAATGTAGATTGAGAAAAGCTAGTAAAAACTTTAGGGGATTAAAAAGTTTAATAAGCAATAGATATTAGGGAATGGATACTAAGAGGTGACTGTATTTACCTAGTTGTATTTTACGGGAAGGGGAGCTATGCTCGTGGTGTCCCGCTTTTGTATCTCGCAGTGTCTAGTTTGCTTTTAAACTCATGAATGGTTTTTGCGCACACTATTTCCTTGTCCAGTTTGTTCCAAGTGTCTACCACTCTATGTGGAAAACTGTTTTTCTTCAGAGCTCTTCTGTAGCTATATTTTTTTTTATTTTCTTTCCATGTCCTCTTGTGCTTCTCCTGTCCCAGTTTAACAAGTCCTCTCTATAAAGTATTTCTGTGCCTTTCATGATTCTGTAGATGGTCAATATGAAGGACTGATTGTGCCAACAGCACTGTATAAGGCAGAAATATGGAACATAAGTGAGAAAGAGAGGAAGAGTTTAAATGTTTTGAGATGAAATACCTGAGAAGTATGGTAGGGATTACTATGCTGGATACAGTGAGAAATGAGGTGAGGAGGAGAGTGAGGGTGGAAAGGAAGTTGGGAGATAGGGTTGATGAGAGAGTAATGGGATGGTTTGGACACATGGAAAGAATGAATGAAGAAAGATTAGTAAAAGAGGTGTGGAAGGCAGAGGTGAAATGAACATGAGGGGGCGACCAAGGATTGGATGGATGGATGGGGTAAAAAGGGTACTGAGAAAGAGGGGAATGTCTGTTGAGAAAGAAAGGGAAAAGACAGAGGATTGGGGTGAGTAGAGAATGGCTGTTTATGGATGATGCTGCGATGCATGGAAGGGAGTGGGTGGGGGATGGAGTACATGTGAATGATATAGACAGCCCAAAGGGATTTCTCCCTGTACTCTTTTTTCTACTTGAGGGGACGGAGAGGAGGGATCACCGATTAAATGAAGTGGCCTTGCTGTGGATGTGCTGTGTCTTGCTGCATGGCTTCTGACCCAGGGCAGTGGGCATGATGCAGGAGTGACCTGTCATCAAAGAGGAGCCAAGAAAAGAGGAAGGGAGGGGTGGTGAATGGGAGTGGAGTATGTGGGGATGAAATGGGTGGGAATAGATTTATGCCTTTGACTTTGGCTACCTCCCTTGTAAAGGGGACGAGGTCCTTGGTATATGTATGTATATGTGTTGTATACCACTTTTATTCATTTTGAATATGAAATTTAGCACTGGAGTAGTAGTGGAGACTTGGGGTGAGTGGAGTTAATTTTACTTTGCATTTCTGAACACTCCCTAAATCCAAACACCTCATGACCCAATTAATTTGGGCATGGGAGGGACTATTACATATTACTGTTTATGGGCCAAAAAGTCTTCTTTTTATGTACCAAAAGGTCTCCTGTCTATGGACCAAAGTCTCCTGTTGGCATGCTCTTACCCTTTATAACTGGGGTGGCTGACCACAAGCACACACCTACTTTATATGTATACATAACCCACTTAATGCTCCTATCTCAGCGCCTCATGGATGAAGGACCATCCCTGTTCCCTACCACAATGTTCAGATCAAGAGCAATGGAACAATGCACAGCACTTCCACAACATGGCCCAACAGTTGGCACTGTTGTACCTACATCACTGCCTTCATTGAGTAGTCAGAGGTTGCTAAACCACAAGGAAGCAGATATTGTCATCCTGATGAGTTCACCAAATTTCAAGGTCCACTCTAGGCTCCTAATCTGCCAGATCCTACTATCACTCTTAAAACATCTTTACAATTCATGAAGATAAATGTTAGCTGTTAAGACTAAGTAGCAACTAATGTTAATGGATTAACTTGTATGTTCAAATTTACTGAGGAAAAGAAAGAAACCATACAAAATATTTCCTATTAAGTTGGTTACTCAACTTCATCATAAGGTGACCATCCCCCTCCATATCCATCCCATCTCAACTTGGGGAGGAAGGGTATTCCTGTCCAATGCCACACTACTTCGGTCAAAATCAATCTAGTGAGGTAAAGCTCTTCTACAGCATGGCCGTCACAGCTGAAACAAGTTTCCCCTCACTGCTTCCTTATATGGCCACTCCCCCCCCACCTCATCCAATCAGAAAGAATTATGGTGCTGGTAAGAACCTTCTAGTTCATGTCAACATTTATATAATAACAAATGTTAGCTCAAGTTTCAATAACTGTAAACTACCAGCCCCACAGTGGCTGGCAATGGTGCTCAGGCCCTATCATAGATCTCTCCAAAACGAAATACTGGATTATTGTCTATGTTGTATTAGTGTAGAACTGATTCTTTGTCACTGGCTTATATGAGCTACAGGAGGAAGGGAACAGTTACTGGGAGTCAGCTGTCCTTGTGTGAAAAGGTGGAGGAAAGCAGTCAAAGGTGAAAGAGAAATCATGGGCCCAGTCAGTGTCAGCCCCTTTGGGGTGCAACTCCAGTCAGAGGTGAGGGTGCTGACAAGTGCTAAAAAGATGAATGGCAAGATGTTTCTCTGTGATGTCCATCTTTCAGGACCACCACTTACAGGTACCTGTTATTGGTCCTACATAGATAAAATTCATCTACCTCATATTCACTGGTAGAACATACTTCAACATTCTCAGCATTATATAAACAAATATAATCAATTTACCTCATATTCATTAGTTAGATATGCTTTCATCTTCTCTTCACTGATTCTTCCTGCTCCTGAATAGAAGGACCCGACACTAGTGCATGGGATGAAGGAAGACACATCTGAAAATAATGGAAGCATGAGGTTATATAAACCAGCATGAGACCTACTGGTATATGACAAAAGTAACTACTGTACAATGGAACCTTTATATTCAAACAACCCCCCACCCCCACCCAAAAAAAAAAAAAAAAAAAAAAAAAAAAAAATATATATATATATATATATATAATCTTTACTAAAATTTGCTCTTATATTATTTGAGCACTGCTTCAATAACCAAACCAACTGAAGCCAACTGTTATGTTATGAAAACAAGTCCTATAGTCAGTTTGTTATCAGTTCAATCAGTAAACATCTCTTATTTGAGTTCCATGAAACTTTTTGTGTGGTTGAAATCTGCTCAGCATCTTGCAGCTGATATTTTAGGGTCTATATAGGGTGCCCCTTACAACCAGAGCCACATATAATTTTCTGTGATGAAGGAAATCTCTTTTCAGAGAAAAATGATGCTACATTACTATACAGCAACTGTCCCTCTGTTATGCTATCCCCCACTCTTAATACTATCCTGTACCACTCCTCTGAATATACATTTCCTCTTTTGCCAAACTCTGTGGTAGGAGAGAAAAAATGCTGCCACTAAATGTTCCCACTTGAGTCGTAAAAGGCGACAAAAATGGAATGGGGATATGACTAGGCATCCTATTCTCTATAGCCACAAAGGGGACACTTCTAAAAAAAGCAAAGGCATAATAGGGTCTGGGAGGAGTTTTCCAACTAGAACCCTAAGGTTTGGGTCTTTTAATGTGTGTGGATATGGTACAGATAAGAGTAAAAGGGAAGAAATAGGCAGTATGTTTGTGAGAAGATGGATGTGTTGGTATTAAGTGAAACTAAGTTGAAAGAGAGGGGTGAGTTTGAGTTTGGGAGTGTAGTGGGGAGGTTGTCAGGAGTGAAGAGAGGATGAAGGAGAGAAGGAATGGCTATATTAGTAAGTGAAGAGATAGGTAAATGTGTGGTGGAGTGGAAATTCGCCTTGTATACCATCTGAAAAGAAAAGGAATCTATGTGATTTATTTAGT
Source organism: Oratosquilla oratoria (assembly GCF_046742065.1). Taxonomy (NCBI): domain Eukaryota; kingdom Metazoa; phylum Arthropoda; class Malacostraca; order Stomatopoda; family Squillidae; genus Oratosquilla; species Oratosquilla oratoria. The sequence continues at coordinate 23,006,634 of NC_134801.1, forward strand.
GAAAAGAGTGAAAATTCTTGGTTCTAAGATCACAAACAACTGAAGAAATAGTATATGTAACAACAGTGAATCTGAGGGGAAATTACTGAAGTGGACCATATTAGAGGTTACTCACTGATTTGGAGGTTGAATATGTTGCTTTTCATTCTTAACTGGTACAAAATCATTATATTCAAGCTTATTTGATCACTCACTTTTTTCACATTATTCCAATTTGGTATCACCTCTGAACACACATATATATATATATATATATATATATATATATATATATATATATATATATATATATATATATATATATATATATACATACACATATCTTATATCAAGGGCATCTTTCCTCTTACAAGGGAGGTAGCCTGCCAAGGTATGCACCTACCCCTACCCATTGTTTTCCTTTCATCTTAACTGCTCATGGATGAAGGATTATCCCTGTCTACTGTCCACTGTCTGGGTCAGAAGCAATGTAGTAAGACACAGTACATCCACAGCATGTTTTGCTGCATAGCTTCTGACCTGGGCAGCAGGCAGGAGACAGGGATATATACATACACACACACATATATGTGTATATATATATATATATACACACCATAGGCTTCTTCCCCTTATAAGGGAGTTAGCCAAGTCAAAATGCATGTAGCTCCTCCCACCAATTCCACTCCCATCCACCATACTTTCCTCCCTCTCATCTTAGCTCCTCATGGATGATGGGTCATCCCTGTATCCTGCCCACTGCCCTGGGTCAGAAACAATGCAGCAAGGCAGAGTGCATCCACAGCAAGGCTGCTTCACTTAATTGGCGACCTCCCCTCTCCACCCCGTCATGCAGAAAAAGAGAAGACGAGGAGATATCCCTTCAGGCTGCATCAAAATACCATTTACACATAACCACTCACTACACCACCCCCATATCCTGCACCCTTTATATATATATATATATATATATATATACACACACACACACACATACACTGAAAGAGTGTATAGACGAACTGACAGACACATTATACAAGATAATAGATTTCTCACTCAAAGAAGGAAGGGTACCGCAAGATTGGAATGATGCAAACATAGTACCAATATATAAAGGAGGAAATAGGGAAGATCCTACAAACTTCAGACCGGTATCCCTTACAAGCACAGTAGCAAAAATAAGTGAAAAAGTCATCAGAAACAAATGGACCAAACACTTGAAAGAAAATAAAATAGTAAACCCAAAACAATTTGGCTTTAGAAGTGGAAAATCATGTACCACAAACCTAATTTGCTTTTACTTGAGATTAATTGAGATAATACAAGAAAGAGATGGCTGGGCAGATTGTGCCTTCTGGGACTTGCAGAAGGCATTTGACAAAGTACCACATAAAAAATAAATAAGAAAAATTGAAATAATAGGAGGAATACAAGGTAAGCTGCTGGAATGGATAAAGGATTTCTTAATTGGGAGAAAAAAGAGAGTGGTACTTAGAGACAAAAATTTGAACTGGGAAGATGTGAAAAGTGGCATCCCACAAGCCTTTGTATTGGCTCCTTTAATGTTTGCCATATACTGTATATAAATGATATGGATGAGGGACTAAATTGTTACATGAACTTCTTTCTATATCTTTTTTCAACCACAAATCACTTTTAATTCCATGCCATCGCAGTCGAGACTGAAGAATCGCTCGATGGAGGCATTCGTTGGAAATTGAAACGTGGATGAGCCAAGGATTCGAACCCAGCTAACCCGTAACAAAGTTACAGTAACTTTGATATGGGTTAGCTGGGTTCGAATCCTTGGCTCATCCACATTTCAATTTCCAACGAATGCCTCCATCGAGCGATTCTTCAGTCTCGACTGCGATGGCATGGAATTAAAAGTGATTTATGGTTGAAAAAAGATATTAATTGATCACTGGGAACCATTCAGTGTAAATGTATGAACTTCTTTGCTGACAATGCTAAATTACTCAAGAGAGTAAGAACAGAAGAAGATTGCAGATCGCTACAAAAAGACTTACACAAAATATGGGAATGGAGTCAGAGATGTGAGATGAACTTCAATATTAAGAAATGTAGCATAATGGAATTTGGAAAAAGCAAAAATAGAGTATTGGGTCAATATAAAATTGGAAACAAGGAAGTCAAAAAAGTTGATTCAGAAAGGGACCTGGGAGTAATCATCTCAAGTGACTTGACACCTGATAAACATGTCAATAAATTATTTGGAGAGACTTTTAACTTATTAAGATCAATGAAAGTGGCCTTCGACTACATGGATGAGGAGATGGTTAAAAAAATAGTGGTTACACTGATAAGACCTAAACTAGAATATGCTGCAACACTGTGGGCACCTAGCACAAAGAAGAACATAAGAAAATTAGAAAGAATCCAAAGAGCAGCAACAAAAATGGCACCTACACTGTCAAATCTGACATACGAACAAAGACTGGAGAAATTAAATCTATCAACACTGGAACAGAGAAGAGAAAGAGGTGACCATTTACAGAATTATGAAAGGAATGGAAATTCTTGATAGAGACGACTTATTAAAGTGGGACAAGAGAAACAAGAGGACACGAAAAGAAGCTAAAGAAGGACAGTTACAGAAGAGACCTGAAAAAGAATAGCTTCCCACATTGAGTGATTGATGTCTGGAACAAACTAAACAGAGAAACAGTGAGTGCCAAAACTATACACGATTTTAAGAATAAACTGGATGTGGAGATATACGAAAACGGGTCACTACAAGCATAGCTCTCATCCCATAAATGCAGTTTACAGAGTATGGGGGTCACACAGGTACAACTACAATAAATATAATCAAGATGCCGACGTCGGCATCCTCGCGTACCCACTTGCTCCTCATGACGCCTACGTAGGCGTCACCGTATGGAGTTTAGAAAAAGTAAAAAAAATATTAGGTCAATACAAAATTGGTACAACGGAAGTAAAGAAAGTTCCAAAAAGGACCTAGGAGTAATTATCACCAAAGACATGTCCCCAGACAAGCTTACAAACAAAATAATCAGAGAAACCTACAATTTACTAAGATCAATAAAGGTGGCTTTTAATTACTTGGATGAAGTAATGGTAAAAAAATATATATATATATCAGTTACATTGCTAAGACCAAAATTGACATAAGAACAAAGATTGGCTAAACTGGAACTACCAACCCTGGAACAAAGAAGAGAAAGAGGAAATCTATTGGCCATTTACAGATCTGAGGACACTGATATGATGTTTGCCATGATGTCACCACCAGTGCATGTGTTGCACACAGTTAAAGTAGCAACCACCTGATGGACTAGGAGAATATAGAACTTCTGGTATATGAGCCTGACAAGATATTTAATATTTGGAAGCAGCCATCATACAAGGGCATGTTCAATATCTCATCCCACCTGATTCCTTTAATACCCCTTGCCAACAAAATTTTAAGCTTTGGGGGAATGAAAAGTGTCATGATAAATAGTTATTTGTGGATAGATGCAAAGAGAAGATTATATGAAGGGGTGATTGTGCCTATGACACTGTATGGCATTGGAAACTTGGAATCTAAGGGAGGCAGAGAGTAAAAGTTTCAATGTGTATGAGATGGAGTGTCTAAGAAGTATGTTGGTGGTTATGAGGATGGATAGAGTGAGAAATGAGGTGATGAGGAGAGTAGTGGTGGAAAGGGAGCTGGCAGATAGGGATGATGAAAGACTATTGGGATGGTTTGGGCATGTGGAAGACCAAGAAAGAAATGGATGTTGGAATGAAGGGAGCTGAGATGAGAGTGGAAGGGAATATCTACTGAGCATGGGAGAGAGAAGACAAAAGATAGGCATGAGTGGAAAACTGTTGTGGATGGACAAGAAATTGTCTCCTCTATTTTCCCATAAGAGGAGGAGGGAGGGTCACTATGTAAATGAAGTGGTGGCCCTGCTGTGGATGTGGTGCACCTTGTTGCACTGCTTTTGACCCATGGAGTAGGCAGGAGACAGGGATGATCCTTCATTTAAGAGTAGTTAAGATAAAAAGTGAAAAAATGGGTGATGGACAGGAGTGAAATGGGTGGGAGTAAGTACATGCCTTGGCTGGCTACTTCACTTATAATTGGGGGAGAGGGGTTTCATAGATCATTAAATAGTTTTTTACTTTTTTTATGTTTGTGATGTTTTTATTTAATGGTGTTGCAACAATTTTGCTGCAGCTTTTTGCAATGATGAATAAATTAAAGTTCTACTAAAACACGGTTTTATTGGTGATAAGTAGCACACACACACACGACTGGTCTCTTCAACATTTTAATCTGAACTTCCTGCATCATTAACCTCTCCACAGCCCCTAGGTCTAAGAGACCTCTATCAGGATGCTTTGGAACTAATCTACATGCCATTAATTCCCATCAATGAAATATATTAAGTTTTTAAAGGTTAATAAGGATACTACAATTTAGATTATGAAACCAGAATGTTCACATAATTTGAATATGACTTAGATGCTAACAATAATAATAATAATAATATTCTACGTCAAGGCAAGAATGCTTCTTCTTCTTGTGTGTGGATGCTATAGATATCCAGCTGGTGGCTTGATGCCTATAGGCTACATGGTCTAGGTCTAAGCACTCCTAGTTTGAGTACACTATGCAACATGGCCTAATGTTATGTATAACAATGGTTGTAATTGTTCCTTTTCTTGTTCTATTAAGATGTATTTCTTTTTAATTTATTCCTTTTTTTCATTAAGGTGGCTATCTCACATGTGTAATTGGAGTTGAGTTTTTTCCCATAGCCTCAAAGAATGTATTCATTGCTTGCCTTCTCAATGGTAGTGACTGTTTCATTAACTATATCTATGGATGGGTACTGGTCTCTTTAAAAGGATTCTAACTTTTTCTCTTTATCTTCTGAATACTTTAGCCAGTTTGCTTTTTGTTAGTCTGTAAAAGTTTTCTTGTAAGTAGGTGGTATTTTCTGCTATAGTTCTTTGGTAATCTTAACTGGGACATGGTCTGAAGGAATATCTTGTATTGTTTCCTATACTGTTTGTGTTTGTATTGTAGGGAGAAGTACATAGTTATGCCAGGGGAAAATGCTTGTGCTGAGGTTATCTACTGGGGTTTACTTGAGTATGTTTAGGCTAGTGAGTTGTTCAAGTATTTTGTGTCCTTTTAGATATGCTCTTTGTGTGTTAAGCCAGACTGGATGTTGTGCACTTAGATCACCTGCCATGATGTGTTTGTTAATAATTGTAGTGGTTAGAGGGACGAAGACTCTTAGGATTAATGTAGCGGATAGGTTATTCTTGAGGGTAGGTTGTTTTCTTTATTTGTGTTTCCATATACCATAAGCTTTTTCCCCCTTATAAGGGAGGTAAACAAGTTAAAGGCACATACACACTCCCACTCATTCCACTCCCATCCACCACACTTTCCCCCTCTCATCTTAGCTCCTCATGGATGATAGGTTATCCCTGTATCCTGCCCACTCCCCTGGGTCAGAAGCAATGTAGCAAGACACAGTATATTCACAGCAAGGCTGCTTCACTTGTTCAGCGAGCCCTTCCCCCATCCCCTCATGCAGAAAAAGAGAAGATGGGTAGAAATCCCTTCAGGCTGTCAAAATATTATTCACACACGAGCACAACTTACCCGTCCCTCCCTTCCTTATATAACAGTATCATCTATACAAACTCTCCACTCATCCCTATCTCTTGCCTTCTCCCTTCCTTACTCAACAGATATTCCCCTCTTGCTCAACATCCCTTCACTTCATTCATCCATCTCAGTTTTGGTTGTCCCCTCAAGTTCACTCTCTCCACCTCTACTTTCCACACCTCTTTTACTAAGCTTTCATTACTCATTTTTCCCATGTATCCAAACCATCCCAATAATCTTCATCAGCCCTATCTGTCATCTCCTTTTCCACTCCCACTTTCCTCCTCACCTCTTCATTTCTCACTCTATCCAACCTAGTAACCCCTACCATACTTCTCAGACATTTCATCTCAAACACATTTGAACTTACCCTCTCTGTCTCTTTTAAATTCCGAGTCTCTGTCCCATACAATGCCATCGGCATGATCACCCCTTCATACTGTCTCCTCTTTGCATCCATTCCCAGATACCTATTTCTCATAACAGTTTTTAATCCCCCCAAGACATTTACTTAATTTTTGCAATCTACAATGGTGTTTGGATTGTGATTTCATTGTGGTGGCTGTTACTGTTTGTTTGGTTTCTCTTGTTTCAGTGGAGAAGGGTATGCTCTTGTATATTAGTTATAAGTCCACCTTTGTATTTTATGTTGTCTTTACTACTGAATAATCACTGAATTATGTATTGTGATCTGTGGTGTCATTTTTGTTTCTTGGATTAGTGTAATACGAATGTTGTGTTTGTGTAACAAATGGAGCATTTTGGAGTCTGTGATATAATTAATATTTATTTCATGTATATTTAGGGTGTGTTTTTGGGTGTGAATTGTCATGTGTCAGTTGCAGTTCCAATTTCTTGTGTATTGGCTTGTTTTGGAAAGTATTAAACTTGTTAGGTGGAACCAATTGTGGCACATGTTGTATTTGATGTGTGCATAGTTTATAGATTTTCTGCATGTGAGCCTGAGTTGGTTTCAACATTACTAGCTAACAGGAAAAGAGGGAGGGCAGGTCCCAGTGTACTGACATCCTTCAATGAAAAAAACAGGAAAATAGATGAGGAAGATGGTTTGGAATTTGGGAGAAAGAATAAGAATGAATATGGTCTGGTCTAAAGACAGGTGCTGGCCCCCCTGAGGCTGCATCTCCCTGAAGAAACTGGGGATTAAGGACTTGTTTGGAGAAGTTCTTCAGGTCTGGGAGATGATGACTAGCTATCCTCTCACTGTGTTGATTTTTCTTTACCATCAATCATTCTCTTGAAACTGTAGCAGGAACATAAAGTCTAGCGGCTCCAGTTGGTAAGTCTTAAAGGGACAGAGGCTAGAGAAAGAGTTTTAAAGTATCTTGAATTACATGTAGCAGGAAATAGAGGAGTGGGGGAGGATATAAATTACAGAGTAAGGGAAGCAAGTAAGTGTCTTAGGGGAATGAAAAGTGTCTAGAGAAATTGGAAACTGGGGATGAACACAATGAGGAGGCAGTATGAAGAGATGATTCTACTAATAATACTGTATGAGGCAGAGACTTGGAATTTAAGAGGCAGACAGGAATAATTTGAATATGTTTGAAATAAAATATTTAAGAAATACAGTGGGAGTTACGAGAATGAGTAGAGTAAGAAATGAGGCGATGATGCTAAGAGTATGGATGGAAAGAGAGCTGGCATATAGGGTTGATAAAAGAATACTAGGGTGGTCTGGGCATATGGAAATGAATGAATGAAAAAAGATAAGCAAAAAGAGTGTGGAAAGCAGAGGGGTCCTGGAGTGACCTTGGGGAAGACCAAGATTGGGATGGATGGATGGGATGAAGGGAAGTTGGGAAAGGAAAGGGCAAAAGATAGATGTGAATAGAGAATAGTGAATGGACGATAATCAGGTGGTTCATAGGGATTTCTTCTTGCCTACTATGTATACTCCTTGAATGGATGAGGGGAGGTAGGGTTACTGTGTAATGAAGCAGCGGAAGTAACCTAGCTTCTGCTGTCATTACTCAGGACCTCCTACAGAGCTCTCTGGGAAGAAACTTTGGACTACTCTGTATTATATTGGTGTAGGACTGTTTCTAAGTCACTGGCTAAAAGTAGGAGGGGAGCAGATGCCATTTATCAACTCTCCATTTATGAAAAGGTGTAAGAAATACTGATAAACAGACATTTTGTGACCAGTCCAGAGAGTTAGTGTTAGTGTCAGCCCCTCTTGGGTGCACCTCATTATCACCCATTCACCTTTTCATAATGTATCACATCATACAGGCAGCTACTTTTAGCCTGTCAATCCTTATATGTATGTACAATTCTATACATGATTAAAAGTATGTTTCTTGAACATGATATGATGATATGGTTTAATGTCACACACTCCCCCCTATTGGGAGGCTAGGATGGTGCCCCTCACAGAGGGCTTTGTACATACATACATATACCAAGGCTTTTTCCCCCTTACAAGGGGGGTAGCCAAAAAGAAAAAGGCACAAAATCATTCCCACCCATTCCATCCCTGAATACACTCCACACCCCTCCACCCTCCCTCTTATCTTAGCACCTGAATGACGGGTCATCCCTGCACCTTGTCCACTGCCCTGGGTCAGAAGCAGTGTCGCAAGACACAGCACATCCACAGCAAGGCCGCTTCATTAAATCGGTGACCCCCCCCTCTCCGTCCCCCCATTGCATAAAATGAGAGGACGGGGAGAAATTCCTTCGGGCTGCGTCAAATTTTGCTCACACATACTACCTCACCCCCCATCCACCCGCCCATTCCACCTCATGCAATCACAACATCATCCCTATACAACTATTCTCCATTCACCCCTGTCTTCTGTCCTCTCCCGTCCTTCCTCAACAGACATTCCCCTCTTCCCCAAAGCCCCCTTCACCCCATCCATCCACCTCATCCTAGGACGTCCCCTCATGTTCACTCCCTCCACATCTGCCTTCCACACCTCTTTTACTAGTCTTTCTTCACTCATTCTTTCCATGTGTCCAAACCATCCTAATATTCTTTCATCAACCCTATCTCCCAGCTCCTTTTCCACCCCTGTTCTCCTCCTCACCTCCTCATTTCTCAATCTATCTAGCCTAGTAACCCCCATCATACTTCTCAGACACCTCATCTCAAACACATTCAAACTCCTTCTCTCTTCTTCTCTCATGTTCCATGTTTCTGCCCCATACAGTGCTGTTGGCACAATCACTCCTTCATACAGTCTCTTAGCATCCATTCCCAAATGTCTATTCCTCATTACACTCTTTAATCCACCAAGGCATTTACTCGCTTCTCTCAATCTACATTCTACCTCTACTTTCACTCCACCTTTCCCTGCCACATTTGCACCCAAGTATCTAAAACTATCCACTTCCTCCAGTCGCTCTCCCTTAATGCTCACTTCCAGTCTACTGCCACTTTCACCCCTTGTACATCTCATCACCTTACTTTTACCCACATTTATCTATAGCTTTCTTCTATCACATACTCTCCCAAACTCTGCCACCAACTTCCTCAATCCCTCCTCCAATCCTGCCACAAGCGCAGTGTCGTCCGCAAACAACAGCTGGCTCACCTCCCACTTTTCTCCATTTTCTTTAACCATCTCCAATCCCTTGCCCACTACCCTTGCATTTACCTCTCGCACCACCCCATCCATGTATAAGTTGAACAGCCAGGGGGACATAACACATCCTTGACAAAGTCCCACCTTTACCTCGAACCACTCACTCTCTCCATTTCCAATCCTGACACAAGCTCTACTATTCTCATAAAAACTCTTGACAACTCCCAGAAGCTTTCCTCCTATCCCGAGGGCTTTGTAGCGTGGAATTAAATGAACCATGCCCTTGGTTCAACTTCACTGGTGGCAAGATTCGAACCGCCCTCACCTCGACCTGCCACAAGTAATGACGCCCTAACCCACTCAGCCAGCGAGCTTCCACGTTAAGCTTTTATTCAAGATTGATGTGCTGCAAGAAAGGGAGGGCTGGATGGACTGTGTGCCTTGGTCGAAAGAAGGCTTTTGATAAAATACCTCACTCACCGTCTGGGGTATTGGCTGCATGTTATCGTGGGGTTAAAAGCTGCTCAGTATCATGCAGCTGATACTTTAGGGTCTATATGGGGTGCCCCTAAGAACCAGAGCCACACATTATTTTGTCTGTGATAGAGGAAATCTCTTTTCATAGAGAAATGTTGATACTTTATTATACTGTGACTGTCCCTCCATTATGCTGTCCCCTAACTCGTAATACTCTTCTGTAACACTTCCCTGAATGTTCATTTCCTTTTTTTGCTGAACCCTGTGGTGGGGGAGAAAAATACTACCACAAAGTGTTCCCACTCATGACATCAATGCAAACTGACCTAGTGAACAAATTGAGGATTCAGGATGGGTGTCCCTTGGTGAAATTCACAGAACCAAGGGTAATAATATTTGGGAAAAGAATGAAAATTAAGCTCTGTTTAATTCCCCTCTCTTATACAGAGTAATGGAACCTAAGTTGGATGATCGGAAGCAAAGGAGTTTCCCACAGAGGAAAGTGAGAGATGTAATGTAAAGTAAAAGTACAAAAGAAAGTCGGCCCATAGAGACAATAACAGTGGTGAAAGGGGACCAGAGAAGGGAACAGTGGATGGAGCATCAGTGGTAACAGTAAGAGAATGACAGAATTTTTTTTATGTAATAAAAAGATGTTTTGGAAGGAAATTATGAGAGGATGAGAAGGCGAATTAAGCAGAGAAGAAAAGGTAAAAGGTGCAAATGGAGAGATGATAATGGAAGAAATGGCAGTAAGAGGAAAATGTGCAGAGTATTTTAGGGAGATGCTAAATGTGAAGGAGGATAGGGAGGAAAAGGCAGTTGCAGTGGGTAGTACTAAGAAAATGACAGTGATTAATGAGGAAAAGGGAGGAGAAACAAGGAAAGATGAGGTGAAAGCAGTTATCAAAATGATGAGAGCAGGTAAGGCACCTGGGTTGGATGGGTGTCATGTGGAATGTCTAAAAAAGGGAGGTACAGTGATGGTGGACTGGCTGGTGAGGTTGTTTAATGTTTGTCTAAAAGAGGGTAGAGTGCCAGAGGACTGGAGGAGTGCCTGTATAATTTCACTTTACAAGGGAAAAGGGGACAAGCGTGACTAGTAGTTTCAGAGGGATCAGTTTGTTCAGTGTAGTTGGGAAGACTTCTGGAAGGGTTTTGATTAAGAGGATTAAGAGATGATTTGAGGGAGTAATTGGTGAGGAACAGTGTGGGTTTAGGACAGGTAGGGGTTGCATCTTGTTTCAAAACCCAACTGGAGGACTACTTCTTTCTCAAGGAAGAGTTGATTTTCAGCTACAAGATCTGCCTACCCAAGTCTGTTCTAATTAAGGGGCACATTTCAAGTCTGAACCTCAAACAGTAAATAAAAAGAATGCATGCCACCAAATTCACGCAGTTTGAGGAGAGGGTGAAGGTAGGTTCTTTTTATGGGAAAGCTAGGCATAGGTTTCATTAGATTTGAGTAGTTGCACTTTGTTGAGCTCTTTATCACTGTCATCTCCAAAGAAAGCATGTCAGCAAACCATTAGGGAGTCTTTAAGCATCACAGCTACTGCCAGCAGCATGACGGATAAACGGAATCATGGTAACTTCCATTACATTCTTTTTAAATTAACTGAGTAACAATTAAGAAAGTTAACTTTTTGGTTAATGGTGCCCACCTCTGTATACAGTATATATCATATATATATATATATATATACCAAGAGCTTTTTCCCCCTTACAAGAGAGGTAGCCAAGTCAAAGTCAGGTAACCCTTTCCCCACTCTCATGGATGATGGGTCATCCCTATATCCCACCCACTGCCCTGAGTCAGCAGCAATACAGCAAGACATAGCACAGCCACAGCAAGGCTGCTTCATTTAATTGGAGACCCCCCCCCCCTCCATTTCCTCATAAGGAAAAAGGGAAGATGGGGAGAAATCCCTTTGGGCTGCATCAAAATATCATTCACACATACACCATCACCATCACCCCCATCCCCCACCCACTCCCTTCCAGGCATCACAGTATCATCCAGCACTTGCAAACCTATCATACGAGGAGAGATTGGCTAAACTGGAGTTACCGACACTGGAGCAAAGAAGAGAGAGAAGTGACCTATTGACCATCTACAGAATCATGAAAAGCAGAGATACTTGATAGAGAGGACTTAACTGGGACGAGAGAAACACAAGAGGACATGGAAAGAAAATAAAAAAACAGCTATAGAAGAGAACTGAAGAAAAACAGTTTTCCACCTAGAGTTTTGGACACTTGGAACAAACTGGATAATGAAATAGTATGCGCAAAAACCATTCATGAGTTTAAAAGCAAACTAGACACTGCAAGATACAATGGTGGGACACCATGAGCATAGCTCCCCTTCCCGCAAAATACAACTAGGTAAATACACAACCATTCTCCACTCATCCCTATCTCCTATCTTCTCCCTTCCTCAACAGACATTCCCCTCTTTCCCAATACCTCTTTTACCCCATCCATCTCATCCTTGGTTGCCTCCTCATGTTCACTCCTTCCACACCTTTTACTTATCTTTCTTCATTCATTCTTTCCATGTGTCCAAACCATCCCAATAATCTTTCATCAAACCTATTTCCCAGCTCCCTTTCCACACCCATTCTCCTCCTCATTTCTCACCCTATCCAGCCTAGTAACCCCTACCATACTTCTCAGGCACCTCATCTCAAACACATTCAAACTCTTCCTCTCTTATATTCCATTTTCTGCCCCATACAGTGCTGTCAGCATAATTAACCCTTCATACAATTTCCTCATAGCATCCATTCCCAAATCTCTATTTCTCATTACTTTTTAATCCCCCAAGGCATTTACTTGTGTCTCTCACTCTACATTCTACCTCCACCTCCACTCCTCCCTAAGTATCTAAAGCTGTCCACTCCCTCCATTCTCTCTCCCTTAATACCCTCCCCCCTCTCCTACCGTCCCGCCTCTCCTGTGTTTCTTGTGATAAGCTCATTTAGACTCTCCTTCCAAGACTGCGACTTTTCCACTTTCCTTCAGGGGGAGAGAATATCCACAGCATCTGCTCTCTCTCAATTTACTGCCATCCTCTACCCTTGTATGTCTCATCACCTTACTTTTACCCACATTTATCTTTAACTTCCTTCTTTCACACACCTTCCCAAACTCTGTCACTTTCTTAATCCCTCCCCTGATCCTGCTACAAGCAGTGTCATCAGCAAACAAACACTGGCTTATCTCCCATTTTTGTTAACCCTCTCCAATCCCCAGCCCATTACCCTTGCATTTACCTCTCGCACCATCCCATCTATGTATTAATTGAACAGCCATGGTGACATGACACATCTTTGGCAAAGTCCTACCTTTGCCTCAAACCACTCACACTCTGCATTTCTTTTTCAAACACAGGCTCTACTACTCTCGTAAAAACTTTTGACTGTTCTTAACAGCTTTCCTACTATCCCATATATCTGCAATACCTCCCAGTGCCTTCCTGCCTACTCTGCCATGAGCCTTTTTCAAAACCATAAAGGGCCACAAAACATCACCTTTTTCTAAAGCTTTCTCACATATCTGCCTTACCACAAAAATCTGATCTACACGACCCCTACCTCTCCTAACCCCCGTTCCTGAACAGCTACTCCCTCTGTTCCTCTCCTAATCCTCTCAAACAAACCCCTCCCATAAGCCTTCCCAACTACATTCAACAAACTGATCCCTCTGAAACTCCTTCACTCACACTTATATATATAAATAAATATATATATATATATATATATATAAATAAATATATACATATATATATATATATATATATATATATATATATATATGCTTAAAAGTGGCAGTTTGCCGACAAGATTGACAAGATAAACACCACATGAGGACGGAGCCTTTATTTGTATGACGTTTCGCTTATTACAGCTTTTTCAAGTATAAGTTGAGATACAAATGCTTGAGATTAAATAAGGGGAAAGGAGGGAACGGGGAGAGAAAAAGGGGGGGGGAAGGAAGAGGAGGAGAAGGGGGGGATTGTCCAATCCCCCCACCCTTCTCCTCTTCCTTCCCCCCCTTTTTCTCTCCCCGTTCCCTCCTTTCCCCTTATTTAATCTCAAGCATTTGTATCTCAACTTGTACTTGAAAAAGCTGTAATAAGCGAAACATCGTACAAATAAAGGCTCCGTCCTCATATGGTGTTTATCTCGTCAATATATATATATGTGTGTGTGTATACACACACACACACATGGGAGGCAGTAGCTGAAGCTTGCAACAGCCGAAGAAATACTGTGAAGGCATGTGTCCAGAGGAATGAGAAGGAAGAACACATTAGGAAGAGGAAAGAGAACATATATGGCAGAGGGTTGAAATCATACCCTCTGAGCCTGGCAGGACCTTCAACTGTGTCAAACGTAACAGTCTGTCAATGCAGAATTGGACTGTACACTCACAACTGGTGCTGCAATTCTGCATGACTGAACATGAAGCTAAGTTCCATTGTCTCCCAAGACAAACAGATGCCAACAATACATATATATAATTATATGATGACATCTTGACAAGTTGTGAGAGAGGCAGAGGGGAAAACACACAAATGGAACGAGAGTTTATTCTTTAACTAGTTTCGCACTATGGTGCCTCTTCAGACAGAAGAAGAGGAAGCACCATAGTGCGAAACTAGTTAAAGAATAAACTCCCGTTCTATTTGTGTGTTTTCCCCTATGCCTCTCTCATATAATTATATATATGTGTGTGTGTATAAACACATGTATATATGAGTATATGTAGTTATAACATATATAAACAGATAAAACAAATATATGTATGTCACAACACAACCTTATCATACCAAGGATTCTGGCCTTCTAAATCTTTCTATATGCAGTATGGTCTTTAAATAAGGAATAAATAAGACTAATTCTTGGCTATACAGAACTGTAAGTTTTTTTTTATTTACCTTAATATATTTACATTTGCACACTGTACTGCGCACACCAGTTCTGTACATTTTTTGTATACATTCCTGCTATAACCCATCAAAGTGAAGTAGCTCAAACAAAAAGCTAACCATTAAAACGAAAAGACACTCATTACATTTGATCACATTCATGTTTCAGTTGTCTCATGCTGCAGTCCCTCACAGATAAAAACATATCCACTATGTTATATTATTTATCTATTTGTTTATTTGTGTATGCATGTGTATTTCCCTAATTGTAGTATACAAGTGTCAGGAGTGAAGAGAGGATGATGGAGAGAAGGGGTGGCTATATCAGTAAATGAAGGAATAGGTAAGGATGTGGTGGAGTAGGTGATTTCTTCAAGGTAATTGTGGATGAAGGTGAAACTGGGTAGGGAGGTGTGGGTTTTTCTAAGTGCATATGGTCCTGGTAGTGAGAAAAGTATAGAGGAAAGGGAAGCTTTTTGGATCGATTTAAATGAGTGCATAGAGGGTTTAGGGAGAAATGTCAATGTAGTTGGAAGACCTCAATGCTAGGGTAGATGAACCAATAGATGGAGTGGTTGGGAAGTGTGGAGTGCCAGGAAAAAATTGTAGTGGAGAATTGATGGAGATATGTCTAGAGAGATGAAGATAGCAAACACAATATTTAGGAAGAAAGTCAAGCATAGGTATACATGGGAGAAGGTGGTGGATGGAAGAGTGGCAAATGGGGCTTTAATGGACTATATAATTGTAACCAGGAGAAGAGTAGGAAGAGTTTTGGATGTACATGTTCTATGGGAAGAGTGGAGTAATATCAGATAATTTTTTGGTGGAAGTTAAGTTGAGAGTGGAGGATAGATGGAGAAAGAGGAAAAGGACAGGGTATGGAGGTGTTTATAGTAAACTGCTTAGATGATAAAGAAAAGTACAATAAGATGAGAAATGAGTGGGAGGGAGTGAAGGATAGAGTAGAACTAGGAGTGGAGGAATGGGAATGTTTCAAGGAGGGAGTCACAAGGTGTGCAAAGTTGGTGTGGAATAAGGAGAAAATAGAAGGAAGGGTAGCGAGTGGTGGAATGGCGAAGCAAACAAGGTTGTAGAAGAGAAAAACAAGCATTCACAAGTTGGTTGCAAAATAGGATGAGAGAATCATATAAGAGGTACAAGTAAAAGTGAAATAAAGTATAAGATAAAGGAGGCAAAGAGGAGAGCAAATGTTAAATGGGGGTAAGAGTATGACAGAAAAGTTTGGAAGGAAGTTATGAGAGGATGGGGAGGCATATGAAATAGAGAAGAAAAGGTAAAAGGTGCAGATGGAGAGAGGGTAATGGAAGAGAAGGCAGTAATAGGAAGATGGGCAGAACATTTTAGGGAGATGCTAAATGTGAAGGAGGATAGAGAAGGAAAGGTGGCTGCAGTGGGAAATGCTAAGAAAATGACAGTGATGAGTGAGGAAAATGGAGGAGAAATAAGGAAAGATGAGGTGAAAGCAGTTAATCAAATGATCAGAGCAGGTAAGGCACCTGGGTTGGATGGGTGTCATATGGAGTGTCTAAAAAAGGTAGGTACAAAGATGGTGGACTGGCTGGTCAGGTTGTTTATGGCTGTCTAAAAGTGGGTAGAGTGCCAGAGGACTGGAGGAGTGCCTGTATAGTTTTGCTTTATAAGGGAAAAGAGGACAAGTGTGAGTGCAGTAGTTTCAGAGGAATAAGTTTGTTAAGTGTAGTTGGGAGGGCTTATGGGAGGGTTTTCATTGAAAGGATTAGGAGAGGAACAGAGGGAGTAATTGGTGAGGAACAGTGTGGGTTTAGGACAGGTAGGGATTGTGTGGATCAGATTTTTGTGGTAAGGGAGATATGTGAGAAAACTTTAGGAAAAGGTAAGGATGTTTTTTGGGCCTTTATGGATTTGGAAAAGGTTTATGACATTGTAGACAGGAAGGTACTGTGGGAGGTTTTACAGATATGTGGGATAGGAGGAAAGCTGTTAAGAGCAGTCAAGAGTTTTTATGAGAGTAGTAGTCTGTGTCAGAAATGGAGAGAATGAGTGGTTTGGGGTAAAGGTAGGACTTTGCAAGGGATATGTCATGTCATCATGGCTGTTCAATTTATACATGGATGGCGTGGTGCAAGAGGTAAATGCAAGGGTAATGGGCAGGTTAAAGAAAATGGAGAAAAATGAGAGATAAGCCAGTTCTTGTTTCCTGATGACACTGCACTTGCAGCATGATAAGCAGAAGGATTAAGGAAGTTAGTGACAGAGTTTGGGAAGGTGTGTAAAAGAAGGAAGTTAAAGATAAATGTGGGTAGAAGTAAAGTGATGAGATGTACAAGAGTAGAGGCTGGAAGCAAACTGGAAGTGAGTATTAAGGGAGAGAGACTGGAGGAAGTGGATAACTTCAGATACTTGGGAGCACATGTGGCAGGAAAGGGAGGAGTGGAGGTAGAATGTAGTGAGAGACACAAGTAAATGCCTTCAAGAATTAAAAAGTGTAATGAGAAATAGACATATGGGAATGGATACAAAAGGAGATCATATGAGAAGGTGATTGTGCCAACAGCACTGTATGGGGAAGAAACATTGAGCATAAGAGAGGTGGAGTTTAAATGTGTTTGAGATGAAATGTCTGAGATGTATGGTGGTGGTTACTAGGCTGGATAGAGTGAGAAATGAGGTGAGGAGAGAAGGGGTGAAAAGGGAGTTGGGAGATAGGGTGGATGAAAGAGTATTGGGATGGTTTGGACACATGGAAAGAATGAGTGAAGAAAGATTAGTAAAAGAGGTGTGGAAGGCAGAAGTGGAAGGAGTGAACATGAGGGGGCGACCAAGGAGATGGATGGATGGGAAAGAGGGGAATGTCTGTTGAGGAAGCCTGGGAGAAAACAGAAGATAGGGGTGAGTGGAGAATGGTTGTGTATGGATGATGCTGTGATAAATGGGAGTGGGTGGGGAATGGGGGTGTGAGGGACTGTGTGAATGATATCTTGACACAGCACAAAGGGATTTCTCCCAGTCTTCTCTTTTTCTGCATGAAGGGATGGAGAAGGGGAGTTGCTAAGTGAATGAAGTGGCCTTGCAGTGGATGTGCTGTGTCTTACTGCACTGCTTCTGACCAAAGGCAGTGGGCAAGATGTAGGGACGACCCATCGTCCAGGAGGAGCCAAGAAAAGAGGGTGAGAGGGGTGGTGAATGGGAGTGGAGTGTATAGGGATGAAATGGGTGGGAATGGATTTATGCCTTTGACTTAGGCTACCTCCCTTGTAAGGGGGAAAATGCCTTTGGTATACTTATGTAATATACAGGAAAGGAGCAACGCTCATTGGGTCCTATCTCCAACTCCCCAATCCATCATAGATAGCCTCATATCCATGTACAGTTCCTAATAATCTATACCCTTGATTTCCAACTAACATTTTTATATTTATGTGTTGTTTGAGCTTAGGCTATATCACCTAAGCTATTCCAAGTACTTATGCATCTATATGAAACCTGTACTTCATATCCTTTAGACATATGTTCTTTCTTAATTTGTATGTAAGTACTGTATATGTGTATTTACCTAATTGTATTTTATGGGAAGGGGACCTATGCACGTGGTGTCCTGTCTTCATATCTCGTTTCATCTAGATTGTTTTTAAATTCATGTATCGTTTTTGCACACACCACATTTTCATCTAACTTGTTCCAAACGTCTATTACCCTGTGTGGGGAAAGCTGTTCTTTTTCAGGTCTCTTCTATAATTGTCTTTATTGATTTTCTTTCTGTGTCCTCTTGTATCTCTACTATCCCATTTTATAAGATCCTCTCTATCAATAATTTCTATGCCTTTCATGTCAGTCTCTCAGTCTCTCCTCATATGATAGTTCTGAGAGTGTTGATGCCAATTTTGTAATTGCTCTTTGTATTCTTTCAAGTTTTGTTATACAATTTTTTGTACTTGGTGACCACGTTGTCGCTGCATACTCCAATCTTGGTCTTATCAAAGTGACTAGTATTTTCTTCACCATTTCTTCATCCAGGTATGTAAATGACACTTTGATTGTTCTTATTAAATCATAAGTTTCTCAGGGGGACATATTATTCATAATAATGACTCCCAGGTCTTTCTCATTTTCTACTTTTTTAATTTCTTCCTCTCCAAACTTATATGATCCCACTATTCTTTTTTTGCTTCTTCCAAATTCCATTATGCTACACTTCTTAATATTGAATTCCATCTCCAACTTCCTACTCCATTCCCATACTTTATTGAGATCACTCTGCAGCGACTCACAATCTTCTACAGTGTTCACTTTCTTCAACAATTTGCATCATCTACAAAGAAGCTCATATAACTTTCAATTCCTTTATCCATATCATTAATATATATATAGCAAACATTATTGGGGCCAGAACTGTTCCTTGTGGAACTCCACTAATCACTTCATCACAATTAAAATGTTTGTCTCTTATCACCACTCTCATTTTTCTTTCATGCAAGAAGTCTTCCATCCACTTCTGCAGTTTGCCCTGTATTCTTCAGCAGTTTCTAATTTCTTTAGCAATTTCTTATGTGGTACCTTATCAAAACCTTTTTTCAGGTCTAGAAATGCACAATCAACCCATCCATCTCTTTCTTGTATTCTATTAGCTTTGAATAGAAATGCATTAATTTTGTGACGCATGATCGTCCTTATCTAAATCCAAATTTCCTTGGATTTAGTACTTTTTTTTTTTTTCCAAATGCCTTACCCATCTAATTTTGATCATTCTTTCACAAATTTTAGCTAACGTACTTGTAAGAGAGACTGGTCTATAGTTAGTAGGGTCTTCCTTGTTTCCCTCTTCATATATTGGTACTATATTTGCTCTTTTCCAATCTTCTGGAACTTTTCTTTCTTTCAATGAACTGCTTATTAGACTATGTATTTTGTCTGTTAGTTCATTCCTGCATTCTCTCAAAATCCAGTTTGCCATTTCATCTGATCCATGCGATTTTCTGACATCGAGATTACTCAAGTGATTCATTATTTCTTTCCTTGTTACTTCTTTCATAGGGGGGACTTTCTCCTCCCTACTCTCCAATTTATCATACCTAGACTAAAATTCATGTACAGTTCTAACTTAACCTATATCCTTGATTTCCAATCATCATATCTAGACTTGAAATAATTTATTTTTCCAGCTTGGGTTATTACCTTTGAAGATATTCTAAAAATTTACTTATCTATTTGGAAAATTATATTTGTTCATGTCTTTTAAACTTGTGGTATTTCTTAAGGGAGTGTTACATCGCTTTATGGATTAGGTGAGTTTCTTTTTTTTTCAAATATATATGTAATGAATATAAGTATAAATACCCCTTACATTTGTAATTCCTCAGGGTATTGTGTTCCTCCCATGTAAGGCATAGTGAATATTTAATGAAGATATAGTAAACTCTAGTGAAGCTCTAATTTCTTAGTGGAAAATCCTTCCACATCATTCAGCTTGGTATAAAATGAAAGCTTAGAGTCTGGGGAACAAATCTTATTGAATACATTTTTTCAAACTAATACCTCTGATTTCTTATTAATCTGTTTCTCTGAATAATTAAAAAAATGCTGCAAAAATCAGGTTTCATATATTTTTTTAAATTCAAATTTCTTTTAATTTTTACTGTAGAACATAAAGAGCATTGTTTTCTTTCAAATGAAACAAAAATGATAAAAATCCATAAAGAATAACCAAAGATATTACAACAGAAAAAACAAAAACATAAACTTTACAGGATGGGGGATTTAATTTTTTGTGCCCATTTTTCATGACCATTTGTTCAATGGTTGTGATGTATTGCAAATCTCCAATTTCCTCTTCTTTGCTGATGAGGTGTTAGGTGAGGGTGAGTGGTGTGGCATGGGTAGAGGTGTAAGGTGGGCATGGTTAGTAAATGCTTGCAGAGTGCTGAGTGCCACCGTGCTGCTTTTCTCCTACTTTTCCTTCCTGTTTCTATTTCAGGCACTCACGGGCCCTCTCTATATTAGGCCGCTTCATTCTCTTGTTTCTTGTTAATTTTTCCATGATCACAACAACAATACAGGGCATGGAATCAAAACTGTTGCGTACAGTGAGAGCACCAGGAACGTCACCTTCCTTTGAACTTTTCAAGAGTACCAGTGCCCTGTCCACTGTCTTTGTGGGGTATGCTGGTGGGAGGAGTTACCAAATATTTCCATAAACACAATTCTGTAGCAAAAAAACAAATAGCTGTAGAAATGTTGATGCTATTTCAATATACAGAATATTTTCTATGCAATGGTGTTGCCAGAGGTTGCCAATATCTTATCTATTTTATGCTGTATGGAATATATATATATATATATAGAAACAAAGTACAGTTGTATAACTTTGAGTGTTGCCACCATCATAGAGGTTCTTTTGAAATGTTTACCTAAAATTCGCTCATGTACCAGAATTTATCAAATGATTGCTGGCGACAATCCCTTAATTTGTTCCCATGACTTCTTGAAGTCCTCACATCCTACAAGATATTTCTGCTATCAATACAATCTATCCCCTTTAGTTACCTGAATACTGTAATTATATCATCTCTTTCTCTTTGATCTTTCATAGTTGGCACACCCAGTGCTTTTAGTCTTTCCTCATATGGTTTATCTGCCAGGCTTGGGACTAGTTTGGTTGCTACCCTTTGTATTCTTTCAGTTTTGATTATATCATTCACTCTGTATGGGAATCACACAGTGGATTTACCTAATTGTAGCATACAGGAAAGGAGCAATGGTTATTGGGTTCCACGTGTATTCACTTGGTCTTTTGGTCTTTACCTAGTTGTACCTTATAGGAAGGGGAGCTATTTTCCTGGTGTCCCATGTTTGTATCTCGCAGTGTCTAGTTTGCTTTTAAATTTGTGTATAGTTTTTGCACACACTATTGTTTTATCCAGTTTGTTCCTGATATTCACCACTCTGTGTGGATTTTTTTTTCCAGGTCTCTTCTAAAACTATCCTTTTTGAATTTCTTATTATGTCCTCTTGTATTTCTCTTATCCCAATTTAATAAGTCTTCTCTATCTAGGACCTCTGTGCCTTTCATAATTATATAAATGGTCAGCAAGTTGCCTCTTTCTCTTCTTTGTTCCAAAGTCGGTAATTTCAATTTAGCCAGTATCTCCTCATATGACAAGTTTGAAAGTGTTGGGGCCATTTTGTGGCAGCTCTCTGGATTCATTAAATTTTCTTTACATTCTTTTTGGTACTGGGTGACAATAGTGTCACAGCATACTCCAGTCTAGGCCTTATTAGTGTGACTAGTATATTTTTTAACCATTTCATCTAAATAGGTAAAAGCCACCTTTATTGATCTTAGCTAGTTGTAAGATTCTCTGACAATTTTGTTTCTGTTTATCAAGGGACATGTCATTTGAGATAATTACTCCTAGGTCTTTTTCAGGTCCCACTTTCTTTACTTCCTTTGTTCCAATTTTATATTGTCCTGATATTCTTTTTTTTATTTTTTCTGAACTCCATTATGCTACATTTCTTTATGTTGAAGTCTACTTCCCACTTTTGGCTCCATTTCCAAACCTTGTTTAGGTCCCTTTGTAGTGATTCACAATCAGTTTCAGTATTCACTTTCCTCAGCAATTTAGCATCACCTGCAAAGAAGCTCATGTAACAATCCACATCTTAATCCACATCATTCATATAAATGATGATGATGATGATATGGTTTAACGTCACACACTCCCCCCTTATCGGGAGGCTAGGAAGGTGCCCCTCACAGAAGGCTTTGTAGCGTGGAATTTAATGAACCATGTCCTTGGTTCAACTTCGCAGGTGGCAGGATTCGAACAGTCCTCACCTCGACCTTCACCGCAAGTAACGACGCCCTAACCCGCTCAGACAGTGAGCTTCCATTCATATAAATAGTGAACATTATTGGAGCCAATACCGATCCTTGTGGAACTCCACTAATTACCTCTTCCCAAGTTGAATTCTTTTCTCTGAACACTACTCTCATTTTTCTGCCATGCAAGAAATCCTCCATCCAGTTTAGTAATTTACCTTGTATTACTTCTATGTTTTCCAGTTTTTTAAATAATTTTTTGTGTGGTATTTTGTTGAAGGCTTTTTGTAAGTCTAGGAAAACACAATCTGCCCATCCATCCCTTTCTTGTATTATATCTATCGGTCTTGAGTAGAAACAGATTAAGTTTGTGGAATATGATCTCCCCTGTCTGAATCCAAATTGTCTCGGATTTATATTATTTTCTTTCAGGTGTTTTATCCATTTATTCTTGATTTTTTTTTTTTTTTGTATAAATTTTGGCTACAGTGCTTGTAAGGGAGACCAGTCTCTAATTTGTTGGTTCTTCTTTGTTTACTCTTTTATATGTTGGTACAATATTGGCATTTTCCCAGTCCTTTGGTATTTTTCCTTCTTTGAGTGAACAACTTATCATGTTATATATCTTGTCCATTAATCATTCTCTTCATTCTTTCAGTATCCAATTTGCAATTCTGTCTGGGCCGTGTAATTTCCTGACATCAAGGTTCATTAGTTGATCCATTATTTACTTTTGTATTTTTGTTATTTCCCTCATGGGGGGTGATTGTACTTCAATTGCTTTGTCCCAATGCTGTGCTTTTTCTCTAGTGAAAACAGACTTGAAGTGGTTGTTCATGACTTGAGCCATTTCTAAATCTTCTGTATATGCTATATTTACATGGCATATTTTCACCATTTCCTGTTTATTTTTAAGCTTACCATTCACATATCTATACAATAATTTGGGTTGATCTTTACATTTTTTATGTCTTTTCATAGTTTCTTTTTTCCTATCTGTGCACTTTTACATATTCATTTATATGGTTGATATATATCTCCCACTTTCCATTTTTTCCCCATCTTTTCCAAGCTTTATCTCTTCTTTCTTTTGCCTCATTGCATCTTCTGTTGAACCAGCATTTAATGTACACCTTTTCCTGTTTCTGTCTTGGGCATACATTTATTCACTCCATTATAAATTTTCATTAAAATCATCCGTTTCTCTTCCCCTTGGGTCTCTTCTTTGAAAAGGTTTTCCCAATTTGCATTTTGAAAGAACCAATCTGTGAACACTACTTTCTTCTTTTCTTCAATCCTCTTTGTTTCATCATCCCACCACTCACTACCATTCCTTCTATTTCCTCCCATCCTCCTTGTTCCACACACCATCTCTGCACACCTTGTGACTCCCTCCTTGAAATATCCACATTCCTCCTCCAATCGTACTTCTACTCTATCCTTCACCACTCCCTCCTAATCTTCTCTCAGCTTCTTCTTATATATGTGTATATATACATATATATATATATGTACATATACAGCAATTTTGGTGTTGGAATTAAGGCAAGAAGAGTAAAAACTACAAGTAACATTTTTTACTTGAAGAATGGAAACACGTGGAGGCATGAGGAAGTGATAAAGCAGGGGTCTGTAGGCATGTATCATTTTAAGACTGCAGCTATTATACAATTGAAGCAGAAGAAAGGGGAGTAGTAAACAAGGGCAGGGGGACAGTGGGACTGCCAATCTGTATGGGTTAAGCACACAAACCATGCAGAAACAATACACTTCTGATGAGCTTCACTGAAATAAAAGGCCAGCACTTTGAAATGGAGTAGTCTGAAATGTTTTCTTCATTTGCTAGATTATTCCATAATATTGAAATTCAATCTGCTTGGAAACTGATTTAATCAAAAGTGAAATTTGTTAGAGCAGGGTCTCACTGAGTGTTGTGTGTGTGAATTTACCTAATTGTACTATATACAGGAAAGAAGTATTACTTATGGGGTCCTGTCTCATATTCTCCAATTCATTATACCTAGCTTCAAATTCATGGATGGGTCCAACTGGGTCTATATCCATCTTTTCCAATTATCAGAATTAGATCTAAATTCATGTATTATTCCAGCGTGGGCCATGTCACCCAATCACTGAAAAACCTATAAAACACGTTTGGTTTATCTCTGCAACACCCCTTTCAAAATTAATATCCTCCTTACAGATTCTTGTTTAGTTATTTCTGGCTTCTTTGTTAACTTCCTTTTTTCTTTCCTCCATTTTCTTTAAGCTCCATCCCTGTTTTTTTAACTGCTATCTCACACCTTTAGTTGAACCAGTCATTTCTACTTCATTTCACTAGTCTTTCTACATATTTGTTTACTCCTAGGTTGTAAATGTAAAAAGAAGTTTCTCACTTTCAGTGGTATTCACTAATTCCTCACAGTCTGCTTCTTCAAAGAATTTCTTCATGCCTAAGAGGTCAGCATTCTCTGACTCATTCCTTGGCTCTATTTCCTCACCCATGAGCTGAAATTCAATTGTTACATGGTCACTTTTTCCTATAGGGAAAAGGTACTTCAAAGATCCTCTAATGTCTGGCTCTTTGGTAAGTAGCAGGTCCAATTTTGTGGGAATGTCATTTCCTCTTATCTGCATTGCCTCCTTTACCCATTGGGTCATTGTGTTCTCCATTACTATATTTAACAAGGTTTTCCCCCGGAATCTGCCTTGCCACTTGCTTCCCATTGCTCCTTGCTATCCTCAATGCAATTAAATATTCAGCTTCATTCCACGCTTTTGCCTGGGAGCAGGGTGAACATATGCCACTATGACATCTCAGTCATCTAAGTAAAATATTATCACACAAGAAATTCCCTTTTTTTTATCCTTCATTAATCCTTCTTAAAGCCTAAAACATTCTTCTTTTCTCTGCTGCTCCATGATCTCTTTAAAGTTTATTGCATCCTTCTGTTTACCACATAACAAGCCTTCTTGTACCTTTGACAGTTCACTGATCTTATCCTCATTTGAGTTTGTCTTGGTCTCACTTGTATTTACTGGATTGAGAAGAATAATTCTCTCACTTGTCAAAGTCCCTTTAGGTTGATCAATTTCCCCTATTAGAGCTAGATCTGCAGCTCTTTCTTGTTTGAGTTTTTGCTCTTGGTCATGAAACTTTGGCTCACAGGAAGAAAGTAATTTTTCTAATCACTTCAACTGAATTGTGAATTCACTTACCTCCGGTGATAAGTTAGTGACCTTGAAAGCTATCCCTTTATTTAATTTTGGCCTCAGTATCATCATAATATATTTCCCTACTGTGACTACTCACCTTTATTTGTGGAAAATCTTTGAAATTTACCATTTGTAGTACAAAAATTCACATTCTATTATGTGAGCAAACTTAAATTAATTCAGACTTCTTTTGTTTCCTATCTTGAGCAATGTCAGGGAAATGAAGAAGAGGAGAGAGAGAGAGAGAGAGATTTATCCCAATTCCTCCCCTAAAATTGGAACCACTATTCATAAACTTCAAAATTGACCCTGAACAGTTTTGCTTCCCTATATATTACTTAATTGGTAATGTTCTCCATTAGAGGCCTTTTAAGGTTAAAATTCAAAGTGCTGATCATTGCAACAATCCTAATTGACCTCTCCTGTGTGTGTGTGTTTATGGTGAGTGCATGCCTTGGCTGGCTACTTCTCTTATGAGGGTGAAGAAACCTTCTGTTGTATGTTCAGTATTACTACTTGGGCATGAGGTTATGGGAGGTGGTTTGATGCTTCCTGGTGAGGCAAGCTCATAGTAAAGCCAACTACATTAAATTTCTTATTTACGGAAGTCCTTCATATGGTGGCACCATTGTAGCCCTCTCTAAGAGGGGGAATTCAAGACATTAAACTTAATTATTGGTCACCCCTTTCACGTGGGGGAAAAGGGCCTTTTAGTATATGTATATGTATGTATGTGAACAGTATCTTATGGAATCCTTCATTCAGTAAGAAACTTATACCTACTTATACATGTCTCCATGACTTCATTGTGCATCTGTGAATCACTGATATGGTTCTTTATACGACTATGAACTCGTCCAAGAAGAAAACCTTCCTGTCAAAAGAAAGCAACATTAGTACATACAGAACAAATGAATGATGGGTACTTTCACATCCATACAAAACTTATCTTTTTAAGTAGCATGACAATTTGACAAACCTAATGGCTAAGTGAAATGTATCAATCAATCCATCTCCCAAGATCCTTCTTGAAGGAGACCCACTGGATCAATCAATATATTGCCCTTGGTCATTCTTGCAGAAGACTCATGGCCTTCAGGAAACCAGCAACCCTGGACCACTTACTTAGGTACATAATATTGTTGTTGTTGTCTAAGGATTGTTAGTGTGGGGCACTGTAGTACGAGGTGTTCTGGGTCCTCTATATGGTGGCTGCATCTGGGGCAGTTTCAATCTGTGGCCAGGTCTATTCTGTGTTGGTATTGTTTTAATGCTGGAAGGTGTCCTAAGCATGCCAATGTGGTTCTTGTCAGGTGTAGGAGGGTTTTCTCAGTGAGGATTATATCTTGGGATTGTTGTTGGAGTACCAAGTTTGGCAGTCTTTCTTTAAGGGCTTCTTTAATTATCTGTGTGTGTGTGTGTGTGTGTTTCTGTGTGGATGTTTGGTGTGGTATTGGCAAAAGTTGTTATAGATGTTTAAGATAGTTCTCTCCACTCCACCTGGCACTTCCCAGTCTCATCACTTACCAACATAGCCAACTCTTCCCTCCCTTGCCCTCTAATCACTCCCAATACTCTCAAGCTCAAAACCTCCCTGCCCTTAACTTGGTTTCACTTAATGCAAAGTGAAGCGGTTGCTGGAATTTAATGTTTATGCTGGGCATTGTTCTAGTATTTTGCTTCCTAGTTGGTCTGCCGTTTGTGTGTATTCACATCACCTGCCAGTATATGATTTTAACGAGTTCAGGGGTTCCTGGGAGGGGAGGTGTTTGAGAGGCTGGTGTGGTGGGTGGTATATTGATATTTGTGATATAACTTTCTTTATCTGTGTTTGGAAAATAAGTTGGACAAATTTGGGTTTAAGAAGGAAATAGGCAAGACCTGGTTTACTAACAGGGTGGTTAACGAATGGAATGGACTCAGTAACAATGTAGTGAGTGCTGTAACAACTGGTTGTTTTAAGAGAAGATATAACTTTATGGATAGGAATGACAGGTGGTAAGGGACAAGGAACTGCCTAGGGTAGACCTATGGTCTCTTGCAGTCTTATGAATTCTTAATTTCTCATGATTATTTCTGCTGTGATGTCTGTTATCTTTTAGTTTCTTTTACTGGATTAGTGTATGTTGTTGGGCATCAGAATTACATCCACCTTAGTGCTCAATGGTGTCCTCTCTGACTGTTGTGTTCAGTGAGTATAAGTTGTATGGACTGAACTGTTAGTTCAGTTTTCTTATCAGTGTTATGTGTATATTGTGTTTATGCTGGAGAAGAAGTAGCCTTCTGTGTCTGTTTGTGATATTGTTGATAGTTATTTGTAGTACCACTATATTTAGTGTGTTTTTGGGCTATTAACATTATAGATAGATAGCTACAGCTGAAACTCTTTGAATGTTGGTCTGTGTTTATGAATGTGTGGTGGACTCATATGTAGCACGTACTGCACTTGGTAGATGTGTGGAAGAAATTGAAAAGGTTTTATGGAGAATACAGAAGATAGGGGTGAGTGAAGAATGGTTGTGTATGGATGATGCTGTGATGCATGGAAGGGAGTGGGTAGGGGATGGGGACGGGGTGAGGGAGTATTGTGATGTATCCTGAAGGAATTTCTCTGTCTTCTCTTTTTCTACATGAAGGGATGGAGGGGGGGGGTTACCAATTAAATGAAATGGCCTTGCTGTGGATGTGATGTATCTTGCTGCATTGCTTCTGACCCATGCCAATGGGTGCGAGGCAGGGATGACCCATCATCCACGAGGAGTCAAAAAAAGAGGGAGGGAGTGAATGGGAGTGGAGTGTGTGGGGTTGAAATGGGTGGGTGTGGATTTATGCCTTTTGATTTTGGCTACCTCCCTTGTAAGAGGGAAAAAGCCCTTATTATATGTATGTATCCAAGGAATGTATACGGGCCTGCATTCATTTCTATGTTTCCAGAGGTGTGAGTGGGCAGGTGTTTGAGTACGGACTTCCTTCCATATATATATATATATATATATATATATATATATATATATATATATATATATATATCTAGATATAAAAGTGTGGTAATAATAAGAGTGCATTTTTTTGGGGCCTAATTCTGAGATCAGGTACTGACTGCCTTCTGTATGCAAGGTATCATTTCAGTCCTATCTCCATAAGGAGATGCAGCCCTGAAAGGCTGGTACCTTTAATTAAAAAAATTAAAGCTTTAGACTATTAAAAATATTAACACTTCAAACTGCACCAGAAAAAGGTCCCATATTATCTCATTTTTTTGCATGAAGGATACAAAGGTATCTGGGCTGATTCCGGCCTGGCAAATATGTACTAATTTATGATTATGGGAAAGAAAAAAATAAGTAAATAAATAAAATAAAATAAATCTCCAGAAGTGTACACCTAAGCAATATTGTAGTATTTTGTAACCCTGCTGCAACTAAGTGAATCCTGGTGCCATGGTCATCTTGAGATAATATTTTGTTTTGTAGCTACATCCCTACTGAGAGGTCATATTAATTCTAACTCTAGACCAATCAGTTACTATCACTCTTAACCAACCCCATAAAGCATATAAAAGTGGTGTCGAGAAAAAACGAAGAGAACTAGATGCAGTGTAGGTATAGTGGAAATACTATAAAACACTGTTTCTGTGACTAAGTTGGGGTAACTGATGAATGAATGTGGTTTTCGGGATGACACCATGAAACATACAGGCTGTGTACAGATTCTGAAGAATGCAAGAAACCTGTGAAGATTGATTGCTGTTGTGGTTACATATTTTGGTTTGTGACTTTGAATCATCTGGACTTGACAGATTCGAGGTTTGATTTAAAAGTTCGTTTTGGAACATAGCCTACGCAGTGATGTTTTGGTACGTTCTTTGTATTGTTAGAAATGGCAATAAATCAATAAAAAAATTATCTATTTGATCTGTTAATGATTACTTTGGATCATAAATTAACCTGCTGGAGGCTAATCTTAGTAGCTTGTTTATAGCAGATGTTGGTGTCACCGTGCTCCGAAGTTTTGATAGGTTGGATTTGTAACTATAAGTTACGTGTTTATTAAAAAGGGGAGAAATACAGGTAGTTCTCGTTATATGCGGGGGTTCCGTTCCGCGGACCCCCCGCATATAACGAATTCGCATATATCGAACTATTGAACCTATGGGGAAAAGGGGGATACGTTCTCAACTCGGATTGATTTTTTTTTTTTTTTTTTTACATATTTTATTTTGGCAAAGGGCTTACATACTGCATTACACATACATTAACACTCTCTGACATGTAAGTATTAACCTCGGGAAAAGACGCTACCGTAAACATCACTTATTTCGCCAAGCGTATTTTCTTCAGCTGTTTGAAAAATCAGTCTGTTTACAATTCACATTTCAGACTGCTTGCTACGCTTAAAGGTCAGATATCAACAGATATACCATTCGCTAAAAATCATCGTATTGCTCGAAAAAGTACTTTTTAAAAGCATACAAATAAAGTTTTTACCTATTACAGAAGAATTTATTCAGAAAATTCATTTTTAATTGCGCCTCGCATACCACTTTTCCGAAGTCTAGATATTCAGAATAACAATATTGTTTGTTTGGCAACTGTGACGTCACGAACGCGGAATTCCCCGAACCTTTCCCAAAGCGCACGGGCGGAATGTTTCGAATAGCAGACGACGCAATGAAATGAAGACAAAGCTGTTTTTTGCCAAATTTGATAAGATGTAGATGGTGGAATTATATAGAATACTGTCAGTATGTTTTTTTATGTACATTAAACTGTAAATACAAAAAGTTATGGAAGTCTTGATATCTGACCTTTAGATATCAAGACTTATATAATTTTTGGTATTTACATTTTAATGTACATAAAAAAACATACTGACAGTATTCTATATAATTCCACCATCTACATCTTATCAAATTTGGCAAAAAACAGTTTTGTCTTCATTTCATTGCGTCGTCTGCTATTCGAAACATTCCGCCCGTGCGCTTTGGGAAAGGTTCGGGGAATTCCGCGTTCGTGACGTCACAGTTGCCAAACAAACAATATTGTTATTCTGAATATCTAGACTTCGGAAAAGTGGTATGCGAGGCGCAATTAAAAGTGAATTTTCTGAATAAATTCTTCTGTAATAGGTAAAAACTTTATTTGTATGCTTTTAAAAAGTACTTTTTCGATGATTTTTAGTGAATGGTATATCTGTTGATATCTGACCTACTGACTGTTGATGTGCTCTGGAGATACACAGGCAGGCTTACTGCTTAGAGTTTATCCAGTGCGGAGAATAAACGATAATTCTTGCAGAGAGTGAAAATTGACGAAATTAATTGGGGCAGTAATAAGTATAAAAAATTAATTTGTTTGTGAAAAAAAATTATTAATTTGTGTATCAAAAAAGCTTAATTACCTGCAGAAAGACAATGGTTTGGCCTATGAAACAGGAAGGATGCCTAAGACGATGCCGTCTGTACAGCTGCCGGTGTTGTTGTTGTGATAACGCCGCAGTGATGCCAGCTCTACCTAGCTGATGCAGCCAGTGTTACCACACGGCTTTATGCTTCAAATATATAATAGGTATTTTGAAAAAAATAATTGGCCGTGACTATTTTTTTTTTTTTTTTTAGGTCAAATCGCATATCTTCGAATATATCCCCGCACATATCGAAAAGTGGTGCAAATTCTTGAATCGCATATATGCGAATTCGCATATATCGAAGTCGCATATATTGAGAACTACCTGTATATTGTTTTGTAACCCTACTGTGATTGGGTGAATCCTGTTGTCATGGTAGTCTGAGATCATGTTTTGTTTTGTAGTTATATCCTGACTGAGAGGTCACATTCAATCTAAGTTAAGACCAATTATTTAGTATCACTCTTAATCATCCCTATCAAGAATATCATAGATATATCAATAAAAAATTAAATACTGATTTTGTAAATTATAATAGATCAACATAATATACATTTTTATTGGCAGATATTAATAACAAAAAATCTGTGGTAAATTTTTAGTTGTGCACATCTATAGGATATAACTATAGAAAATTTATTATTAATTTTGTAAATTATAATAGATCTACGTAATATGCAATTTTCTTGGTGGAAATCAATAACAAAAATTGCTAAAACATATCTACTAATGAACAAAGTCACGGCAACTGAATGATATGCCATGTTTGTTTTGATTGATGCCAAAGTCAAAGAAATTAAAGGATGATAAATTAGTCTATTCTAACCTAACCAACCAACCTAACCTATATTTAGTAATTCGGTACCTCAAATTCTACAGATCATCCTGGTCGTTGTCATTGTCATCACAGATGCTGACAGCTTGATTATCAATGAACCTTGGGCAATTAACCCCTTCCATACGGTGCCGCACACGTAGGCGTCATGGGAGCGAGTGTATTCGCGAGACTGCCATATCGGCGTCTTGATTATATTTATTGTAGTCGCCCCTCCATAATGACATTCTTTCTAATTTTTTTGTAATCGCATTTTCTATGGTTATCAAAATTCACGGGTGAAGAGAGAACGATCGATATAAGCGGTGACTATATTTTATGATGCGAGTATTATTACGACACGTCGTACGGCTGGCATTGGTTGCTGCCACCGAGATCTAAGTCCATGACGCCTACGTGTGCGGCACCGTATGGAAGGGGTTAACAGATGACAGCAGAACCCCACACTCTTTCATAAAATCCAAGGAAGCCCTATTGTCTTTGTTACAGTACTTATTAACATCACTGGAGTTGGAGAACACTCATGAAAGCTATCATCTGATAGTGACTGGACTGGCATGGTATCGCAGACTATATCCTAGTGGCTTTGTTCATTAGTAAATTTGCTTGTAGCATTTTTTTTTTCCACCTAGAAAATAATATTACATTCATGTATCATAATTTACAAAAATTATATTTAATTTTCTAATGCTATATCACATAGGAGTGCACAACTAAAATAATACTAAAGAGTAAAGTTGCCAACAGTGATACACTAACGACAACTCTGACGTTGGCAAGCTTTGAGATGCCACAGTTATTTTTGCTGGTTGTCGGAGATGAACTAATGGCAGTCTAATAAATTGGTCTAACCTTACCTATCCTCCTTTGAGATATGTATTTAGCATCCCTGAGATCATCAGACTAGACTAGTTCAATTTATTAGATTTCTGTTAGTTCATCTTCTGCAGCAAACAGAAACGAACATGGCATCTCAAAGATTGCTGACATCTGTACTGTCGCTAATATAATTTTTATCTACTTCCATCATTAAAAACAGATATCATGTTGACGTATTTTAATTTACAAAATTAAAATATAATTTTCTAATGATATATTCAATATTGCTTACATGTGCACTTTTGGAGAACAAAAACAAAAATAATACGCTTTAGTACAGCCTTGTATTTCAATATTTCAGTAAGATGTTGCCAATTTTTATAAAAAGCTTCTAGAAACTGCCATACCATACCTACAGCAACATTCAACATTGACTGACCATGACATACTCTTTACATAGTGACTGTGTCATCATCTTATCTACTTCACCTACGATGACAATTTAAATTTTACACGATTTCTTTTTTATTATTTGTATGATAATTCTCTGCATTATCTTAAAACCTTGCGTAGGCACACCCAAATTGCCATGCTGGTTATGACTAATATAATTTGTAACATGTGACAATGTCACTAGAAACATCATGTAACATTTCATTTTCAACGAAATTAGCTCTTATCTTCTCACATACAGATATTAGAAATCTAGACTTTCCTACATACTCCCCTAGTCACCAGTGATAGACTACGTGCATGATGATGATCTCCCAAATGTCATGAGCATAAGTACAAGTATCTCAAACTATAAGCATTCTACTCATTTTAAGTTACACATATGTACTGTAAGTTACTTTATAACTGACTTTTTCATATCCTGTGTTGATTTGTTGATACAATAATGTAGATATTACAGCACCCGGACAGCTAACACTCAGCTTATTCGCCGCCATGATAGTAAACTGACTCACTCGCGAAGATATTTCTGTAAATCAACATAAAAGGTAATTGAACGTTACGGATGATTGGTAATCAATAACATATTATTTGTACGAACATAACTTCTATTCTAGATCTTGCTAGATGACTGAGGCTATTGTTTCATTGTTATGTAGATCTATGGGTTTCCCAGAATCGGACGATTCTTTGCAGTGTAAACAAATACAAATTGACGCCAAATTCAAACTTCAAGAAATTACCTATGATTGACAGTTATTGTTCCTTGTAGATATGAGAGGCAATAATATATAGCTTCATAACGGAGACTAATGGATATTGACAAATAGAACAGTGAAAACACAATACTATACAATAACTATATGTATATATATATATATATATATATATATATATATATATAAATATATATATATATATATATATATATATATATATATATATATTTATATATATATATATATATATATATATATATGCGTAAGTAACCACTAGGAAAAGTAAACTAACGAAGCAGAGCGCTTTCGTATATTTACATCTTCAGTGCAGATACAAAGAAGGAATTATAAGATGAAGAAACAAGGTACAGAATATATGACATAGTGAAGAGGGCATTCGGAGAGGTAGTGGAAAGTACACGTGACGGGCGTTTGGGCCGTCCTGTTAGCCAACAAGTACGGTAAAATTAGCAAGTTATTCATATTGAAAGTTTGAGTTGACCTAAGGTTATAAAATGTCCTTTTAGCACGATTGTAAACTTTGTCAAGAACATGTGTGGCCCATTCAAGATAATGTAAATTATTTTTTTATGTAAGCTTAATAATTTGGTCAGTTCCATTAAGTTCACGGTGGAGATAGAGAATGAAGGTATTTTGCCTTTCCTTGATTGTAATATCTACCGCCGTGAAAGTGAGTTGAAGTTTAGTGTATATCGCAAACCAACCAATGTTTGTTCATATATACATTTTATTCCTCACACCCTGATGGCGTAAAGATATCTGTTTTTTCGTCGATGTACCTCAGGGCCCTACGCATTTGCAGCCCAGAGTACATCGATGATGAAATAAGATGTATTTACGACATTGGTACTAAGCTACAATACCCCACACATGTTCTTGACAAAGCTTACAATCGTGCTAAAAGGACATTTTATAACCTTAGGTCAACTCAAACTTTCAATATGAATAACTTGCTAATTTTACCGTACCAAGAGAACCTGCAAAATATTCCAAATATATTACTTAAATTTAACATTAATGTAGTTTTTGATAATAACACTGTAAGACAACTGCTCATAAATAATTCTGTCAATAGTGATAAAGGGTGTGTGTCCAAAATACCTTGCAAATCATGTAATCAGTTTTATGTTGGTCAGACTGCTAAAACACTCACAACACGAATCAATCAACACAAGAAATACGTTCGAGAGGGAAACCAATCTAGCGGTATATTCAACCACATGAACCATTTTAACCACCCAGTTGACTGGGATAACGCTTAAGTCATCACATACAACAACAACATAACAGAAAGAAATTTAATTGAATGCAGTTTGATCAAATCTAGTAAGGGGATAAATGTTAATCTTCATCAAGGTTTGTACAAATTAGATAGTTTTATTTCTCATGAAATTTCAAAATTGTTTAAATTGTAATATAAATTATGAGCAGTTGTCCCATACTTGTTGGTTACCAGGACGACCCAAACGTCCCATACTTGTTGGCTACCAGGACGGCCCAAACGTCCGCCACGTGTACTTCTTCCACTACCTCTCCGAATGCCCTCTTCACTATGTCATATATTCTGTACCTTGTTTCTTCATCTTATAATTCCTTCTTTGTATCTGTACTGAAGATGTAATTATACGAAAGCGCTCTGCTTCGTTAGTTTACTTTTCCTAGTGGTTACTTACGCATTGTGAACACACGCTCCTAGTGTTTTTATTGCATATATATATATATATATATATATATATATATATATATATATATATATATATATATATTTTAAACACTGTCTGAGAAACAAAGCAAAGGAGACAGACGAACTGTATATTTCGACCACTACTGTGGTCCTCTTCAGCAGAATGGATACAAGGTAAGATGTACAAGAATTTATACAGTGAGAGAGGTACAAAGTAGGAACAAGGGGAGGTGGCTCAAGTCACATGTCCGAGGTGGGGTGGATTCGGTAATGGTAATAAATTATTATCAGTAGTGGTCGAAATATACAGTTCGTCTGTCTCCTTTGCTTTGTTTCTCCGACAGTGGGTAATTTAAAACATTTTACTAAACGTGCTACTACATTTACGTCTTGTGATATATATATATATATATATATATATATATATATATATATATATATACATATATATATATAGTGTATTTAGCTCCTTTTGGGTGTATTGACTGTATACATTTTATGAAGTCAATAACTTAGGAACTCAAGTACACAATCTCTCCTTTACCACATCTATTACCCCACATTTTAGGTGCGATATTGTCTCTACCTTCAGAGCAAATGATCACTGACGAAATGATAACAACAACAGGAGCAAAAGCAGAAATAGTAATAATAATAATAATGATAATAATAATAATAATGATAATAGTAATGATAATAATAATAATAATAATAATAATAATAATAATAATAATAATAATAATAATAATAAAAATAATAATAATAATAATAATAATGATAATAATAACAACAACAATAATAATAATAATGATAATAATAATAATAATAATAATAATAATAATAATAATAATAATAGTAATAATAATAATAATAATAATAATAATAATAATAATGATAATAATAATAATGATAATAATAATAATAATAATAATAATAATAATAATAATAATAATAATAATAATAATAATAATAATAATAATAATAATAATAATAATAATACTTACTCTTACTCTGTTGGTTGTCAGGCCGGACGGCCCTTCACCGCTTTCACTATGCCTCTCCAGGTGGTTCTATCCTCTGCCAATTCCTTCCAGTCCTCTCTTGGTGCTACCCTCTCCACGTCCTTCTTTACTCCATCCATCCATCTGTACCTGGGTCTCCCTACTGGTCGTCTGCCCTCCACTCTTCCTTCCATCACCTTCCTTGGTAGTCTGCCTCCATTCATGCGTAGTGTCCAGCCCACCTTGCTCTTCTTCCCCGTATTTCATCCTGAATGTATGGTTGCCGAGTCTGATCTCTAATTTCCCTGTTATGTCTTCGTCTCCATTTCCCTTCTTCTTCATTATATACTGGGCCGAGGATTCTTCTCAGGATATTGTTTTCAAAAATTTCCAGTCTCTTCTCCCTTTCTTTTGTCAGTGTCCATGTCTCACATCCGTACAGGACTGTTGGTTTTATTACAATGTTATATACTCTTAACTTAGTTCTTCTGCTGATGGTCCGACTCTTCATTACAGATGGCAGGGCATGGTAACATCTGTTTCCTACAGCTATTCGTTCGTTTATTTCCATGTCCAATTCATTTCTCTCTCTGACAATGGATCCCAGGTACTTGAACTTATCCACTTTCTTCACCCTTAGTGATCCAACTTGCTCTTCTCCTGGTGTATAAATCCCATTTCTACTTAGTTTCATAATTTCCGTTTTCTGCTCATTGCATTTTAGGCCTATCTGTTCTGCTGTTCTCTGGAATACTGTAAAGATCTCGTTAATTTCCTCCACAGTCTCGGCCACCACATCCACATCATCGGCATAAGCGAGGTGGGTTATCTGACCATTGGATAACTTAGCTCCACCTGGATGGTTGGTAATCTGCCTGACTGCTTTCTCCAGTGCAAGATTAAACAGCAAAGGAGACAGCACACATCCCTGCCTAAGGCCACTGTGTATATTGAAACTTTCTGTATCTTTCCTTCCAACTCTTACTGAACATCTTCCTATGCAGCACGTTTTAATGAGGGATATCAATTTAGCTGGAATATTCAGTTCTGCCATTATGTGCCACATTGATGGTCTGTGCACACTATCACATGCTTGTTTGAAATCTACAAATAGATGGTATAGGGTCTTATCATATTCGTAATATTTCTCCATTAGTTGGCGGACTGTGTGAATATGATCCGTAGTTGATCTGTTTCGCCTAAATCCACACTGATATTCCCCCAACTCCTGTTCTGTGTATTGTTTAAGCCGCTTCATTAGAATTCTTGTGTATACTTTGTATAGCACACATAATAGGCTTATCCCTCTATAATTGGCACACTCTAGTTTGCTTCCTTTCTTATAAATTGGAATAATAATCCCCTTTTGCCATTTTGTTGGATATTTTTCCTTATTCCATATTTCTTTTATTAATTTAAAATCTCTTTTTCCAGGACTTTCCCCCCATTTTTTAGTAGTTCTGCTGGTATTTCATCACACCCTGGAGCTTTTCCATTTTTTAATTCCTTTATGACCATCTTCATTTCAGCTAATGTTGGTTCTTCAATGGGATCTGTATTTATTACTTCTGCGGCCTGGATTGGGTGAGCCGGGTCCGGTCTGTTTAGCAACTCATAAAAGTACTGCTGCCACTGTTCCATGACTTCGTTTTCTCCATAGAGCATATCTCCATCTGGTCCTTTAATCATCCAATTTCTAGCTTGAAAACCTTTCTTTACAGCTCTCAGCTTCTTATGGTGTTATTTCACTCTACCCTTGTTTATATTACATTCGATTTCATCTAGTTCTCTATCCAGATCCTCCCGTTTCTTCTGTCTAAATAATCTCTTGGCACTCCTCCTACTCTCTCTCAAGTTTTCTGCTAATCTTAAATCTGATGAGTTTTGCATTAGGTTTTCTCTAATTTTTCTGCATTCCTTAGATGTCTCCTTACATTCCTCATCATACCAATGATTTCTTCTAACTGGTGTTATGTATCCTACATGCTCCTCAGCAGCTTTATGTACAACCTCTTTAATTTTCTTTAGTTTGTCGTCGATATCCTCTTCCTCCCCCTCTTCAATTAGATTTAGCACATCGAAACGGTTTCGTATTTCCATCTGATATTCCTCTAGCACCTCTTGTATCTTTAGCCTGTCCACGTT
Source organism: Oratosquilla oratoria (assembly GCF_046742065.1). Taxonomy (NCBI): domain Eukaryota; kingdom Metazoa; phylum Arthropoda; class Malacostraca; order Stomatopoda; family Squillidae; genus Oratosquilla; species Oratosquilla oratoria. The sequence continues at coordinate 23,045,360 of NC_134801.1, forward strand.
ATATATCTCGGTTCTGTTTTGTGGGGTTTTCTTTATTGTTAATTTTGCCTTCACTTTTCCTATTACCAAATTATGATCACTGTCACAGTCTGCTCCCCTGTAGGATCGTGTATCTTGTAATGCACCTCTATGTTTCCTTTGTATAAGTATATGATCTATTTGGTTCTTTGTGGCTCCATCTGGGGATGTCCATGGTTGTTTGTGTATATCATTATGTTGGAATAGTGTGCCACCAATCACCATATCATTTGATTATCACCATAATTATAATAATGATAATAATAATAATAATAATAATAATAATAATAATAATAATAATAATAATAATGATAATAATAATAATAATAATAATAATAATAATAATAATAATAATAATAATAATAGTAATAATAATTATAATAATAATAATAGTAATAATAATAATAATATTAATGATAATAATATTAATAATAATAATAATAATAATAACAATAATAATTATAATATAACAATAATAATAATAATAATAATACTAATAATAATAATAATAATAATAATAATAATAATAATAATAATAGTAATAATAATAATAATAATAATAATATTATTATTATTATTATTATTATTATTATTATTATTATTATTATTATTATTATTATTATTATTATTATTATTATTATTATTATTATTATTATTATTATTATTATTATTATTATTATTATTATAGTTATTATTATCATTATTATTATCATTATAGTTATTATTATTATTATTATCATTATTATTATTATTATTATTATTATTATTATTATTATTATTATTATTATTATTATCATTATTATTATCATTAAAGATCCAATTGATGGAGTGGTTGGGAAATGTGAAGTTCCAGGAAAGAATCGTAGTGGAGAGTTGATGGTGGAAATGTGTCTAGAAAGAGAGTTGATGATAGCAAATACAGTGTTTCGGAAGAAAGTCAAGCATAAGTACACATGGGAGAGGGTGGTGGAGGGAAGGGTGGTAGATAGAGCTTTAATGGACTATGTAGTGGTAAATAGGATTATGATAGGAAGAGTTAAGGATGTACATGTGCTAAGGGGAGAGGGTGGGGGAATATCAGATCATTTTCTGGTGGAAGGTAAGTTGAGAGTGGAGGACAGATGGAGAAAGAGGAAAGGGACAAAAGGTAGGGAGGTGCTTAGAGTGAACTCTTTAAATGAAGAGGAGAAGGAGTACAAGAAGAAGCTGAAGGAGGAGTGGGAGGGAGTGAAGGATAGAGTAGAGGTAGGTGTGGAGGAGGAATGGGGATGGTTCAAGGAGGGAGTCACAAAGTGTGCAAAGATGGTGTGTGGAACAAGAAGGACAGGAGGAAATAGAAGGAAGGGTAGTGAATGGTGGGATGAGGAAATGAAGAAGGTTGTAGAAGAGAAGAAGCGAGCTTACATAGATTGGTTACAAAATAGGACGAGGGAGTCATATGAGACGTACAAAGGAAAGAAAAGAGAAGTAAAGAAAAAGGTAAAGGAGGCAAAGAGGAGAGCAGATGTAAAATGGGGTAAGAGTATGACAGAAAATTTTGAAAGTAATAAAAAGATGTTTTGGAAAGAAATTAAGAGAGGAAGAGGAGGCGAATCAAGTAGAAAAGAAACGGTAAAAGGTGCAGATGGAGAGATGATAATGGAGGAGAAGGCAGTAAGGGGAAGATGGGCAGAATATTTTAGGGAGTTGCTAAATGTGAAGGAGGATAGGGAGGGAAAGATAACTGCAGTGGGAAATGCTAAGAAAATGAGAGTGATGAGTGAGGAAAATGGAGGAGAAATAAGGAAGGATGAAGTGAAGGCATCAGTTAAGATGATGAAAGTAGGTAAGGCACCTGGGCTGGATGGATGCCATGCAGAATGTCTTAAAAAAGGAGGTACAGTGATGGTGGACTGGTTGGTGAGGTTATTTAATGTTTGCTGGAGAGAAGGTAGAGTGCCGGAGGACTGGAGGAGTGCTTGTATAGTTCCACTTTACAAGGGAAAAGGGGACAAGTGTGAATGTAGTAGTTTCAGAGGGATTAGCTTGTTAAGTGTAGTTGGGAAGGCTTATGGGAGGATCTTGATTGAGAGGATTAGGAGAGGAACAGAGGGAGTAATTGGTGAGGAACACTGTGGATTTAGGACTGGTAGAGGTTGTGTTGATCAGATTTTTGTGGTAAGACAGATATGTGGGAAAGCTATAGGAAAGGGGAAGGATGTTTTTTGGGCCTTTATGGATCTGGAAAAGGCTTACGACAGGGTAGACAGAAAGGCACTGTGGGAGGTTATGCGGATATACGGGATAGGAGGAAAGCTGTTAAGAGCTGTCAAGAGTTTTTATGAGAGTAGTAGAGCTTGTGTCAGGATTAGAAATGGAGAGAGTGAGTGGTTTGAGGTAAAGGTGGGACTTCGTCAAGGATGTGTTATGTCGCCCTGGCTGTTCAACTTATACATGGATGGGGTAGTGCGAGAGGTAAATGCAAGGGTAGTGGGTCAGGGATTGGAGATGGTTAAAGAAAATGGAGAAAAGTGGGAGGTGAGCCAGCTGTTGTTTGCGGACGACACTGCGCTTGTGGCAGGATCGGAGGAGGGATTGAGAAAGTTGGTGACAGAGTTTGGGAGAGTGTGTGATAGAAGAAAGCTGAAGATAAATGTGGGTAAAAGTAAGGTGATGAGATGTACAAGGGGTGAAAGTGGCAGTAATCTGGAAGTGAGCATTAAGGGAGAGCAACTGGAGGAAGTGGATAGTTTTAGATACTTGGGTGCAAATGTGGCAGGAAAAGGTGGAGTGAAGGTGGAGGTAGAATGTAGATTGAGAGAAGCAAGTAAATGCCTTGGTGGTTTAAATAGTGTAATGAGGAATAGAAATTTGGGAATGGATGCTAAGAGGAGACTGTTTGAAGGAGTGATTGTGCCAACAGCACTGTATGGAACAGAAACATGGAACATAAGAGAGGAAGAGGGAAGGAGCTTGAATGTGTTTGAGATGAAGTGTCTGAGAAGTTTGATGGGGGTTACTAGGATAGATAAAGTGAGAAATGAGGAGGTGAGGAGGAGAACAGGGGTAGAAAGGGAGTTGGGAGATAGGGTTGATGAAAGAGTATTAGGATGGTTTGGACACATGGAAAGAATGAGTGAAGAAAGACTAGTAAAGGAGGTATGGAAGGCAGATGTGGAGGGAGTGAACATGAGGGGACGTCCTAGGATGAGGTGGATGGATGGGGTGAAGGGGGCTTTGGGGAAGAGGGGAATGTCTGTTGAGGAAGGACGGGAGAGGACAGAAGACAGGGGTGAATGGAGAATGGTTGTATATGGAAGATGTTGTGATGCATGAGGTGGAATGGACGGGGGGATGGGGGGTGAGGTAGTGTGTGTGAGCAAAATTTTGACGCAGCCCGAAGGGATTTCTCCCCGTTTTCTCCTTTATATGGGGGGACGGAGAGGGGGGGTCGCCGATTTAATGAAGCGGCCTTGCTGTGGATGTGCTGTGTCTTGCGACACTGCTTCTGACCCAGGGCAGTGGACAGGGTGCAGGGATGACCCGTCATCTAGGAGGTGCTAAGATGGGAGGGAGGGTGGAGGGATGTGGAGTGTATTCAGGGATGGAATGGGTGGGAATGATTTTATGCCTTTTCCTTTTTGTCTACCTCCCCTAGTAAGGGGGAAAAAGCATTGGGATATGTATGTATGTATGTATTATTATTATCATTGTTGTCATTATCATCATTATTTTTATTATTATTATTATCATCATTATTATTATTATTATTGTTATCATTATTATAATTATTATTACTATCATTATTATTATTATTGTTATCATTATTATAATTATTATTACTATCATTATTATCATCATTATTATTATCATTATCATTATTATCATTATTATTACTATCATTATCATTACTATCATTATCATTATTGTTATTATTATTATTATTATTATTATTATTATTATTATCATTATTATTATTATCATTATTATCATTACTATTGTTACAATTATTACTATCATTACTATTATTACTATTATTATTATTACTATCATTACTATTATTACTATTATTATTCTTATTATTATTATTATTATTATTATTATTATTATTGTTATTATTATTATTAGTTATTATTATTGTTATTATTATTACTATCATTATTATTATTATTATTATTATTATTATTATTATTTATTATTATTATTATTATTATTATTATTATTATTATTATTATTATTATTACTATTATTATTATCATTATTATTATAACGGAATGGTGGTTATAATACAATCATAAAAATTATATATCTTTTATTTGAATATTAGTAACTCCTCATTTAGTGTAACTATTATACTTGAATTTAATTGTAACTAACAAAGAATCTCGGACCAGGGTCCGAAAGACTATATGTATATATATATATATATATATATATATATATATATATATATATATATATATATATATATATATATATATATATATATATATATATATATATATATATATATATAACGATCAATAGTATAGTACAATGAGAATCCGAGAAGAAATAATGGGAAATGGGCTCAAACTGTCAGGAAATAGATTTAATTTGGAAGTGGGTAGTGTCAATAATATGACCTTGGCGTATTAAAAGAGATGCAATATCTACGGCCAAGGTCGTAACAGACGTACTACTTCAAAAATAATTAGGATTTTTGCCAGGTTCGGTGTAGTACGGTGACAGAGAAATTAAAATAAGACATTTATACATTTTATTTAAAAAAATATCAATAAACTATAAGTTAACAATTTTGGCCTATATAAACAACGGAAACGGAAATATGAAATAATTACAAAGACTCCGTACATTTACTTATTACTAAAACAACTCCTACGTTTAAGCTAAAAGTCTGGTCACCACACGTAGCACTGTAGTACAAAAAAAAAGGGTAACTAGAGCAACACTTAAAACAAAGGGGTTTACCTTAAACTTACGGAAGGCGGCAGCTTCCTCTCCGGGGAAGGAAGATAGAAAAAAGAGCCTCGAGAAACAGGTTGACCCTCTCTATATAAGCTCGCCAATTGACCTGATGGTCACTGGAGCCAGAGGCCGAAAGGTCAATAGGAAATGTTTTCCTATCCCACTTCAACTGGTAGCTAACAAGCCTAACCCAGTTACAAAATTTAAAATTACACACACAAGAAATGCACGTAACAAAAATAAAAACCTTAATACTAATCACAACATAGTAGAAAGGGTTACAAGAAAGAAAAACTAAAAAGGTGGCAACTTGACATTAAGCGAAGCACACATGTCCGGCCATCAATTGATAAATGTTGCCATACGAACATCATTTAAAAAAAAATCACAAATACATCCGTGCGACGCAGCCTACGTCTTGACAAATGGTATCTGAGATTCAAAAAGGACCAGTTGCATGAAAAAATGGTTACATTATAAAATAAACATTGTAAACTACAAAGAAAGAAATATAACCACAAAGTAATAAAATAATACAACTTGGCAAAAATGACTAACGGCCACGGCTACTTTGACCTGAGCGCAAGTCCTTAAGAAAAGAATGCCCCTGGCCCTGTGTGTCAAACTACACAGCTGACAGGTGGCCGAAAGGGGGTGGGGACTGAGTGCTGGCCGACGATTGACCATCACTACAAAAAGAGAACCACGTGACATCGGGATACGTGACAGTAGAAACAACTTCGCCAACCGTGTAGTTAATGAATGGAACAAACTTCCTGCAGAGGCAGTGCAATGTAGTTCAGTTCGGAGCTTTAACATTCGTTTAGATAAATACCTAAGCAAGATGCTGTAATGACTGCCATTCATTTTATATTATTTGTTTATTTGTTTGTTATTATTTGTTTGTTTATTATTATTTGCTTGATTTTCATTTATTATTAGTTATCTGTCAATTTATTATTATTTACCTTTGTTTATTATTTAACTATACCTATGTATTTATTTATTTTATCATTATCTATATTATTATGATTTTTATTCATTTTTCTTTTATTTATTTATCATTATTTTTTTTCTCGCGTCCGACCTAGTCATGGACCAAAAGGTCTCCTGTCGGCGTGCTCCTCGTTTGTAATCCTTTTGTAATCAGATAAGGCGAGTGGGTTACCCACGCGGTGGCCGCCTGCCGTAATATGCAAAAAATAATAAATAAATAAATAGATAAATAAATAATAAATAGATCAAATAAAATAAATATCAAATAAATAGATAAATAATAAAAAATAAATAAATAAATTCTATACACCTTATCCAAACGATCTTATACATACTTACGGATGGGCAACTCTAGGCTTCTATCTCTTTTCTTATCTCTAATTTGTACCCAGCTTGCAGTGAGCAACGTAGGCTACAATGTGCTATTCCTAATTTATTTCTGTACGTTACCACTGCACTACAGGGCAACCGCCGTAGAATCAGTACAGAGAAGAATGACCAAAATTATACATCGACTCAGAAATCTGCCTTACGGAGAGAGACTTAGGCACCTTAACTTACACTCTCTAGAAAGACGCAGAGTGTGGGGTGATCTAATAGAGATGTTCAAGTGAATTAAAGGCTTTAACAAGGGTGATGCAAACAAGGTCATCATATTAAAACAACAGGACAGGACTTGCAGTAATGGATTTAAACTGGATAATTTTAGATTCAAAAAGGAAATAAGAAAGAATTGGTTTACTATTAGGGTGGTCAACGAATAGAATAGACTTAGTAACCATGTAGAGAGCACTGAAACTATCTGTAAGAGGATGGTAGATAAAAGTAGTAGACAAGTAGGTAGATAGAGAGGTAGGTGGCGAGAAATTAATTTTTACGAGTTAGATGTTTTGAAAACAATAGCCGCGATGGAGTTGCAGAGTTGCATAATCTCACTCACCGTCTAAAGTTTGTAAACACCAGTTAGGGCATTGATATTGGCGCTGATGTGACGAAATGTAAACACTGAGCCATTTCGCTTCGTGACCAAGGTTGGTTGCGTAAGCAGTATTGCTTGAGACAGTGTAACAGTCTTTCTGATTGGAGAAAAGGGTGGAGAAAAATGATTAGTGCACGGAGGAAAAGTCACGCCCTTAAGGGGAGGCACTTATTTGTAACGGTCAAAGCTATTGGATGAATTAAGTAGTGGCGTCGGAGCAGACTTGGCTTGGTGAGCGGATTGGGGATCCCAGGCGGGAGTCCTCTGGTGTACCTAATCAAACTAAGTTGTAGAAGTAGTGAAGAAACGAAGAAGAAAATTTACGTTTAATTCACCCATGCTGAGAAACATTACCTCTTACTACAGAAAGATATAATGAAAGACATACTTAAGTGAAGGAGCAAGAAAGTGAATGAAGATATACAATACCATAGAAGGAATATTTAACAGAATTAAAACCAGTAATTAAGGAGAGAAGGGAACTGAAAGTGATAGTGGCAACAGAGCTAAAACTATCAGCTGTTTTAAGAAACGGTTAGACAACTTTATGGATGGGGATGATAGGTGGTGATGGATATGGAGCTGCCTAGTATAGGCCTTATGGTCTCTTGCAGTCTTCTTTATTCTTATGTCCTTATGTAATTTGACCGCTAATATGTCATGAAATGTTGATGTGGCGGCCTAGATCTTGAGGCTCTGGCTGTCTGACTAACCTGTTCGGTGATGATGCGCAGGTCATAACCATCATAACACATCCTAATACGTGTTATCTTTCTAAGAGCACTTTACCCAAGTACACATGTGTGTTCAGTGTATACACAGGGAAGGAAAGCGAGAGAGAGAGAGAACCCACTAACATGTCAGTGATGGTGCACAGGCCATAATGATACTCCCAGGCCATGCTTCCGCTTACTCTGGTCGATACCCGTTTTCTTACTTTGGTAGCGAATTAATTTTCCCAATCCTGTGTGTATCTACGTACCTAAGCTGATTTGATTCAACCGTGATGTTTATAGTGATATATATCATCCCAATGTTATGGAAACTACTCAGTTTTCTAAAGTTTTGCCTGAATGTGGCATATTTGTAAAAAGCTTAAGATGTGGGCCTGTCTTCTCTGGCGAATGACCCAATTTTTTTTTTTTTTTTTTTTTTTTTTTTGCGCGCGCGGAAACGCAAAGGATATGGTAGGGGTGGGGAGAAGGGTCTGGCCCTTGTTGTTAACTGTTTCCCGTCACGTAGGCAGCTAGGAGATAGAGAGAGAGAGAGAAAAAGAGGGACAACTTGCATTTTACGTCTAGTTAGAATTCCGATCGAAATTATTTCGGGTTATACTATATAAGCATATATATATATATATATATATATATATATATATATATATATATATATATATATATATATATATATATATATATATATATATATATATATATATATACTAGCCAAGTTACTCGCGCGTTGCTACGAGTTCATGAATAATCCCTAACCTAACCATATCCTACCTAACTTTAACCCTTAACTCTAACCATTTTCTAATGAAATATAGTTATCCAAGTACCTGAAGTAATAGGGTATCAGAATATATGTGGTTATGGGGATCTATCTGCAAAACCCTAGGAGGAGTTCGTGAACAAACAAACAAACAAACAGACAGAGGCTACTACTTTTATATATATACTAGCCAAATTACCTGCGCGTTGCTGCGGGCAAATGATGATCATTTTAATTTTGATAGAATTTGTGGAGAAAAGTTACATGTATGAATATAACTCAATGGAAAAAGTAACAAAATAAAATGCCAAGAAAGTAAAAAAAAAGAAAAATCAATTTGAGGAGGGAGACGCCCTTTTGAAATAAAATATACTTAACCAAGTAGCCTGGGTTATGGTGAATATATATGGTTTTCGGGGGGAGTTCGTGAACAAACAGACAGACAGACAGAGGCTACTACTATATTATAGTAGATACAAATGAAATATAGTTATCCTAGTGTTACGGGCTGGCTGGTATGTGAAGATACGTTACGTATAACGTCTAAGTGCTTAAGAACCAGCTCACTTCTAGAAGCCACTGTAGGACTGAACTATCTGGTTACAGCACAAGCGGGAAACAACTGTAAGTTATCTGAAGGTTCTACTGAGGTCTTAGGGTTATTTGTTATTAAGGGAGAAATGACTTTGCTTCCAGCGATGTCATTGGCCAACAATAAGGATATTCCTACTATGGGAAGAGAGTCTACTACTGCTACTTTAACCATTCCGGTTGTTAAATCAGACCGCAAGAAAACATTATGTAATGGACATTTTACAATTCCTCCAACTCCTTCTATCAATATATCATAACCTGTATATGACTCACCCAGATTCTGCAAGACAGAATTTAAAATCAGACTTTGCTTTGCTCCTGTGTCTCGGAGTATGGAAATAGGATATTGTTGTGAACTACTACTATGAGATATAGTTCCTGAAGATACAAATGGTTTGAAACAAGGATCATGATCTGATGAGGGGGGTTCTACATTACTTGACAATACCGGCTTCTTTGGTAGTGTATCCTGAATAGAGAATTTTGAATCATCTGATTTTATATTACTTACAAGAGTTGATGTCTTATTGGAGAATGAGGGTGTCAGTCTCTTTCTGCAATTAGAAATGTGATGGGCTAGACTGATTTTCAAAGTGTTTCTTTGGGGACCAAGGATCAGAGTATTTTGTTGAATCTGGAATATATGACTTTGACTTTTGGGATTCCATTTGTCTTGACTTAGGTTTATGATTTAGTGTGAACTCATCAGCCAATACAGCAGCTTTAGTTAAAGTTTCAGGAACATGATCATCTATAAAAATCCTAAGATCTGTCTCTAAGGTATTCTTAAACTGCTCCAATAAAATCAACTGTTTAAGTCTATCCAAGGTGTCTGTTTCACTAGCCAAACACCACCTATTGAATAACCTCTCTTGTTGAGCCGCATATTCTACGTATGTTAACTGAGGTGTCTTCCTATAATTACGGAATTTCTGTCTATAGGCCTCTGGTATTAGTTCATAAGCTTTTAAAATACAAGCTTTCATATTATCATACTCGCTTTCTGCTTCTGAAAGAGAAGTATAAATTTGCTGAGCCTTACCCTTAAATTGTGTTTGAATGATTAATGGCCAATTTTCTTTAGGGATTTGTAACTGTTGCGCCAATTTTTCCCACTGAAGAAAGAAAATTTCTGGCTCTCCTTCTGAAAATTGGGGTAGAAGTTTTACATACTTGGAAATATCTATATGACCTTCCCGAACTACGGGTTGTCTATCAACAATCCTAGCTTCTACTTCTGTCTTCTTTAATTCTAACTCTACTTGTTTCACTTTAGCTTCCTCTTCTCTAGCTTTAAATTATGCCAATTTGATTTTAGTTTCCTCTTCTCTAGCTTTAAATTCTGCCTCAATTTGCATTTGTTTCAGTTTAGTTTCCTCCTCTTTAGCTACTTGTTTCACCTTAGCTTCCTCTTCTCTAGCTCTAAATTCTGCCTCAATTTGCATTTGTTTCAGTTTAGTTTCCTCCTCTTTAGCTTTAAATTCTGCCTCAATTTGCATTTGTTTCAGTTTAGTTTCCTCCTCTTTAGCTTTAAATTCTGCCTCAATTTGGATTTGTTTCAGTTTAGCTTCCTCCTCAATTTCTACTCTCCTGACCTTTAATTCAATCTCCTTAATCTTAAGTTCGGTTAGTCGTGCCTCTATTTCTAACCTATTTGAAGGAATTTGTATAGCTGTAATCTCTTCTGGAGATAAGATCTCATCTTCGATCAGATTTTCAACGAGTTCCTGAAGTATTTTTTTCTTTCGCAAACTTGTATCAATGTCTACTCCAAAGTGCTTGCCTATTTCTATCAAAGTGTCTTTAGTTTGTTTCTTTAAGAAACTTACCTTGGGATTTTGAACGAATTCTTGAACTATATCATCCATCTCTATAAGAATGTGTTAAATACCTGATCCAATATCCTTGGCAAGAGTCGCCACTTCTCTCCGCACGTAGGCGAGATTACATATAATGGACGGGCGTTACTGCTCAACATTGTTACGATACATACATAGACAAGAAATATGAACATAGTTATGTAATACAAAGGAACACAATTCTATAACATAATTACACATATGACGTAATATCTAATATTACGTTACACCTCCACCGTTTGGGAAAGCTTTTCACTTTCTGTTGAAAAGCTATGTTCTAGAAAGGACGTCGGCTAAAACATTAAAGACGCCTTTTATATGATGAATTGTTAGATTAAAGGGTTGGAGAAATAAACTCCAACGTGTAAGTCTCGGATTCTTGTTTTTCATAGTCTGTAGGAACTTTAAGGAGTTGTGATCCGAATATACTTGAATGGTAGTTGAGGAACCCAAGTAGACTTCGAAGTGGATAAGGGCCTGGACCAAAGCGAGCGTCTCCTTCTCAATTGTTGAGTAGTTCTTCTGCGCAGGGGACAGCTTCTTGCTGTAGTAGGCGATAGCGTGAAGAACTTCTCAACAATTGAGAAGGAGACGCTCGCTTTGGTCCAGGCCCTTATCCACTTCGAAGTCTACTTGGGTTCCTCAACTACCATTCAAGTATATTCGGATCACAACCCCTTAAAGTTCCTACAGACTATGAAAAACAAGAATCCGAGACTTACACGTTGGAGTTTATTTCTCCAACCCTTTAATCTAACAATTCATCATATAAAAGGCGTCTTTAATGTTTTAGCCGACGTCCTTTCTAGAACATAGCTTTTCAACAGAAAGTGAAAAGCTTTCCCAAACGGTGGAGGTGTAACGTAATATTAGATATTACGTCATATGTGTAATTATGTTATAGAATTGTGTTCCTTTGTATTACATAACTATGTTCATATTTCTTGTCTATGTATGTATCGTAACAATGTTGAGCAGTAACGCCCGTCCATTATATGTAATCTCGCCTACGTGCGGAGAGAAGTGGCGACTCTTGCCAAGGATATTGGATCAGGTATTTAACACATTCTTATAGAGATGGATGGTATAGTTCAAGAATTCGTTCAAAATCCCAAGGTAAGTTTCTTAAAGAAACAAACTAAAGACACTTTGATAGAAATAGGCAAGCACTTTGGAGTAGACATTGATACAAGTTTGCGAAAGAAAAAAATACTTCAGGAACTCGTTGAAAATCTGATCCAATATCCTTGGCAAGAGTCGCCACTTCTCTCCGCACGTAGGCGAGATTACATATAATGGACGGGCGTTACTGCTCAACATTGTTACGATACATACATAGACAAGAAATATGAACATAGTTATGTAATACAAAGGAACACAATTCTATAACATAATTACACATATGACGTAATATCTAATATTACGTTACACTAGTACCTTGGGTTATAAGGTTTCAGAATACATGTTGTTATAGGGGTCTGCAAAAACCTAGGAGGAGTTCGGGAATAATCCCTAACCTAACCATACCCCACCTAACTTTAACCCTTAACCCTAACCAAAATATTTTTTGAAATTAAATACAGTTATTCAAGTACCTGGAGTGATAGGGTATCAGAATATATATGGTTATGGGGGTCTATCTCCAAAACCCTAGGAGTTAGTGAACAAACAGACAGACAGACAGACAGACAGAGACTACTACTTTATTATAGTATATATATATATATATATCAGAGGCTTTTTTTCCCTTACAAGGGAGGTAGCCAAAAAGAAAAAGGCATAAAAACCATTCCCACCCATTCCATCCCTAAATACACTCCACTCCCCTCCACCCTCTACCCTCCCTCTTATCTTGGCACCTCCTGGATGATGGGTCATCCCTGCATCTTGTCCACTGCCCTGGGTCAGAAACAGTGTTGCAAGACACAGCACATCCACAGCAAAGCCGCTTCATTAAATCGGCGATCCCCTCTCTCCGTCCCCTCATGCAGAAAAGAAGAAGACGGGGAGAAATCCCTTCGGGCTGCGTCAATTTTTTCTCACACATACTATCTCACATACTATCTCACATACTATCTCACCCCCCATACTATTCCACCTCATGCATCACAACATCATCCATATACAACTATTCTCCATTCACCCCTGTCTTCTGTCCACTCCCGTCCTTCCTCAACAGACATTTCCCTCTTCCCCAAAGTCCCTTTCACCCCATCCATCCATCTCATCCTAGGACGTCCCCTCATATTCACTCCCTCCACATCTGCCCTCCATACCTCTTTTACTAGTCTTTCTTCACTCATTCTTTCCATGTGTCCAAACCATCCCAATACTCTTTCATCGACCCTATCTCCCAACTCCCTTACCACCCGTTCTCCTCCTCACCTCCTCATTTCTAATTCTGTCCAGTCTAGTAACCTCCATTATACTTCTTAGACACCTCATCTCAAACACATTCAAACTCTTCTCTTCCTCTCTTATGTTCCATGTTTCTGCACAATCACTCCATATAATCTCCTCTTAGCATCCATATGAAAACCAAATTTCGGCATTACAATAACAATAATAATAATGATGATGATGATGATGATGATGATAATAATGATAATAATAATAATAATAATAATAATAATAATAATAATAATAATAATAATAATAATAATAATAATAATAATAATAATAATAATAATAATAGTAATAATAATAATGATAATAATAGTAATAATAATAATAATAATAATAATGATAATAGTAATAATAATAATAATAATAGTAATAATAATAATAATAATAATAATAATAGTAATAATAATAATAATAATAATAATAATAATAATAATAATAATAATAATAATAATAATAATAATAATAATAATAATAATAATAATAATAATAATAATAATAATAATAATAATAATAATAATAATAATGATAATAATAATATTGTGGATAGGAGGTAAAGGGAACACAGGCTGAGGGAAGTACTTTTATTCCTGACTAGTTTGGCTTGAGTGGCTTCTTCAGAGGAATAGTTTTTGAAGTCAAGCTGGTCAATATATATATACATATATACTTTATATATATATATATATATATATATATATATATACATATATATATACATATATATATATACATATATATATATATATATATATATATATATAGATATATATATATATATATATATATATATATATATATATATATACATACATGTGGCAGAAAAAGGGAATGTGGCAATGTGTCTGGTTGGTCCCCCACTCGACGTCATCTGCCGGTGTGACGAATTATCGCAGCGAGTGGACAAAATATCCACCTGTTGGTCGTCGCGTGGCAGACCTATCCGTCTGGATCAGGACCTCTGTGTATTTTGTCCATGATGACGAAACGTGCTGCTGCTTTAGCCCATATCAAATCCCTAGTCCTCTTATTGATATTATCCTGGATGTTGATGGATATGGACTTCATCGCCTTTCTTTCTTGTCTTGTGGGGTTATCCATAAGAATTTTTGCAGTGTCCCATTTCGGTAGATGGCCTCGTTTGTCGACACGATTTACTATCGCACTGCTAACACTGTGGTGTCTAACATCTGCTTGGTGTTCTTTTATTCTAGTGTCTAGGCCCCTGCTAGTTTCACCGGTGTATTTCTTATCACATCCACCACACGGGATTTCACATACTACACTGTTCTTATTTATGGTTGGGTCTTGTTTCTTTTTATAAGGTCCTTCACTTTCGTACCTGTAGATGTCACAAGACGAATGTTGGAGGACGATAAAATTTTGTCTAGGTCTCTCGTTAGAACGGAATTTGGGACCACCCAATACTTAGTGTTGGCTTTTTCTCTATTGTTGTGTAGTATATTACAAAGGATTACAAAGGCGGAGCATGCCGACAGGAGACCTTTTGGTCCATATCTAGGTCGGATGCGAAAAAAATCATGATAATAATAAACTAATAAATAAAAACTATAATTATGTAAATAATCAATAAAAACATAAATAAATGCATATTTATAGTTAAATAATAAACGTACAGGTAAATAGTAAATAATAATAAATTGACATATAACTAATGATAAATGAAAATCAAACAGACAGATGATAACAAAACAAAAACAAATAATATAAAATAAATTGTAATCATTACAGCATCTTGCTTAGGTGTTTATCTAAATGATTCTTAAAGCTTCGAACTGAACTACATTGCACTACCTGTACAGGAAGTTTATTCCATTCATTAACTACACGGTTGGCGAAGTTGTTTCTACCTACTTCCAAAGTGAATCTATTTCCGGACAGTTTGAGACCATTGTTTCTTGTCTGATTCACATTCAATGTGAAAATTTGGTCACTTTTGATGTTGTCAATTCCCTTTAGAATTTTAAAGACCTGTATCAAGTCACCTCTGGGTCTACGCCTTTTTAGGGAAAACAGATTCATATATTTTAGTCGATTTTCGTATGATTTATTTAATATACCATATTACGGGCCTTCCCCTCCAGGGTGCAAAGTAATCCATTCCTCTGAAGACGCCACTCAGGCCAAACTAGTCAGGAATAAAAGTATTTCCCTCAGCTCGTGTTCCCTTTACCTCCACAATAGTAATAATGTTAGTAATAATAATAATAATAATAGCAATGATGATGATGATGATGACCATAATAAAAATATATAAAAATTGGATCACATGGAAAATCGTGACCGCAGACTTTGAGAAGCTGACAATTCTTCATGTGGTCCATCCTGGGTTTACGATTCTTCGGTTTACAAGTTGATGACAATAAGCATAACCCTCATTCAAGATAACTAAGCTTTATTCCATTGTTAATATTTGTCGTACTGGGGTGACAATTCTTCAGATGGGATCTCATGGTGTGGCGATTCTTCAAGTGGGCGTATTGTATTCTAATTTCTGTTAACATTATGTATAGATTATAGCTCTTTGTAGACATGCAGGAGATTCAAATAAATGCGTAGTTAGAAGCAGGCGAGAGTTCGAAGTGGGTGATCGACTTAGTGAGAGTGCATATTCAGTGAGAGTTAATTTAATCATTTCGTGTGCTGTGAAATAAACGAATATTCAGTTCTTAGCAACTCATTTATTGACACCTACAATAAATGGTGGCGCTAAGGGATACGAACTCCGAACATTTATTACGACAGGGCAAGTGCATTCTGGGGTGACAAATCTTCAAGGGACTCTAAAAATTATAATAATTATTATACTAATAAATTTCTTGGAGTGATCGTCTCTCTGATACAATCGATACAATCCTTGTAAACTGGATAGCCGGTGGAGGTCGAACAGCGACGGCGGCCGAAGTCGTGGGATGCGTAGATGAAGAAGTGCTTCCTGCTGCTGCTGCTGTCGTCGTTGAAGTAGCTACAGTGGTTGTAGGCGGAGAAGGGGGATTCATGTTGTTGTTGTCGGATGTTTCCCCAATATACATATTGCGCTCTCTCACCATGTTACTAAGAATAAGGTTATATTTACTAAGACTTACAACGTGCATATCTGCAGATTCCTGTAGCTGAACAAGACATTCCTAAGACTGCGATATGCACGCCATTTGGTTTATTTGAATTTTTGTACATGCCTTTTGGATTGAAAAATGCCGGAGCCACATTTCAGCGCTTTATAGATACTCTCTTAGCTAACGTAAACAACACGTTTACGTACCTTGATGATGTACTGATTGCCAGTGAGACCCTTGAAGAACATATTTCAGATGTTCAAACTGTTCTTTCTATTTTGGCTCAGCACAACATGTGACTTCCTCTTGACAAATGTCAATTTTTCAAGTCAAACCTTACCTTTCTCGGTTACGAGATTAGCTCACAAGGGATTAAGCCACCTAAAGACCGTACCACGGCCATTTCCGATTTCCCTCTGCCTCAGACTTCACAGGCTTTGCGCCGTTTCATGGGTATGATCAATTTTTTTTCGGCCCATGATTCCTAATTTTGCAACCGTAGCCTATTCCCTTACTGAGCTTCTTAAACAATATCCTTCTTTAAAGTGTCTCACTTGGACTGACGCAGCAAAGGACTCCTTCAATAATTTGAAGCAAGCCTTACTGGACTGTCCAACCTTAGCTTACCCTTCCCTAATACCGACAAACTACCAACTCGTGACTGACAGTTCGAGCCTAGCCGTTGGCGCCGCTCTCCATCAAGTTATAGACGGCGAGCCAACGCCCCTAGGATTTTACTCAAAGAAACTTTCTGACACACAACGCACCTATTCCACCTACGACCGCGAGTTATTAGCTGCTTACCTCGCAGTTTTGCATTTCAGGACTCTCATTGATGGACATACAGTTACCCTATTTCTTGACCACAAACCCCTCGTAGCTGCCTTTTACTCTAAATCTCTTGCTAAAACTGACAGACAACAACGACAACTCTCTGTTCTTTCTGAATACGTTTCCTCAGTCGAGTACATCCGTGGCGACAACAATGTCGTCGCTGATTGCTTATCTCGCACGTCGTGCGCTGTTACACTCGACGCTTTTGACTTAAGTGGCATCGCTCAAAGTCAGACAACAGATGACGAACTGGAAACTTTCAAGCCTAGACTCTCTAAATTCACTTTACCCTCTGATTTGACACTCTGGTGTGATACCTCTACTAACACTCCTCGACCTTTTGTTCCATTACCCTTACGTAATGACGTAGTCTCTTCTTTGCATAACTTTTCTCATCCTGGTGTTCAGTCTACCTCTAAGTTGGTAAAACAACGTTACTTCTGGCCACACATTGACAGAGATGTAAAGACATTTGTAAGACAATGCCTTAGGTGTCAACAGTCTAAGACTACCCGCCACACTTCCTCTCCTGTTTCTCCTATATCTACTCCTACTGACCGCTTCCAATCAGTACACATCGACATTGTAGGACCGCTACCCCCTGCTACTCTCCCTAACTATCCTTACCCGCTCCCATACAAATACTTGTTGACTTGCATTGACCGAGCTACTCGTTGGACTGAAGCAATTCCCCTCATTGACACTACTGCCACTTCTGTAGCAATCTCTTTTGTGAATGGTTGTATATGCCGTTTCGGTGTTCCACTCCATGTCATCACGGATAGAGGTTCCCAGTTCGAGAGTGAACTTTTCTCTAAGCTTTCATCTATCATTGGTTTTCACCATATGCGTACTACTAGTTATCACCCCCAAGCTAACGGCATGATTGAACGTTTCCACCGTTCTCTGAAATCAGCTCTTCGCGCTAGGCAAGATAACTGGTTTTACTCCTTACCTATCGTCCTTCTTGGCTATCGCATGACACCTCACGTCACCAAATTTTCCCCATTTACCGCCGTTACTGGCGCTCATATGTTATGCCCTTCTGTTACCAATACTCAGGAACACCCCCCCTCCTCGGATGACACAACCATCCTTCGTCTTATCAAGGAAATGCAGTCTATCAATTTCCAAGACCTCGCATCCGATGACTGCCATACACCACCTCCACCCTATCTCCCTCACGACCTTCACTCTTGCTCTAAAGTTTGGTTACAAGTCGACAGAATTCGTAAGAGTTTGGAGGCTCCGTACTCTGGTCCTTATGATGTCATTCGACGTGAACCTAAGTACTTCATCCTTAACCTACCTCAAGGCGAAACCTCAGTTTCCATTGATCGTTTGAAACCAGCTTTCCTCCCTGTTTCTCCTCGCCCTAAGACCCGTCTCCATGTAACCCCAGACATACCATTAACACCTTCCACTCCTCTTGTTCCTACTTCGTCCACTTCTGACACTTCCAGTGTCATCCCACCGAGTCCCATACCACCCACAGCTGATGCCAATGACCTTGGCCACCCTATCACCTCTTCCCCTCCCTCCCACTCTCATACTTCCGCTCTCCCATACACAACTCGCGCAGGCAGAAAAGTCAGGTTTCACGATAAATCTGATTTTTACTATTACTAAAGACTTTCTTCACTGACGCTACACTCTCAAGGGGGGAGTACTGTAGCCAAGCCCTTCCTTACTTAATTATTGTATATATTTATAGTACATGTATCTACTTTATTGTGTATGTAACACTTCTTTATTATACATGAGTACGTAATATCAACATATATTTATTGTAAATGTTTTGTATAAGTAAGCCTATGTAGTCATTACATTATATAAGTGCCCTATACATAATTATATAACCGATTATATATACGTCATTAGGCGTACGCTAAACGCGTATGCGTCTATGCCAATTGTACACGTCATAGCATTAAGGAATTAAATATATGTTACCTTTAACCATTTTGCATGCATATTCATCATTATATGTAATTGTTCTCTTGTTTCTGTATATTCTTATGTATATACCTAGATATGTTAGTACGTATTGTTTTGCCCAATCTTTTTCCCGCCTGGCACAATGTATCAGGAAGTAGGGCACGAGCGCGTCTTAATGCCCAAGCTAGGCCCCCAAGAATTCGCTTGAGAGATCACTTCCTGCCATACTTGTGTGTAGACCTCCGCAATAAACTCCTACCAAAAATACTGCGTGTTTGGCACTTACCACAGTTCTGACGATCTGTGTAGCTTATCGCTCAAATTTACGGAAGACAATTATCTCACAGTTCAATGTGGAACAGAGGTTTCCAATATTTATCTTCTCTCATCTTTTCCTGATATTTCTTTTGGTCTCCATTCTTATTCAAATTGTTCATTTCCAGTACTTCTCTACCTCCCTCCCTTTTCGATCTTCCACTCTCAGTTTCCCCTCTATTATAGTTAATGATCTGCCAATCCCATACTTTCCCTGAATATATTTACGTCCAGAGGCTTTCCACTCACTCTCTTTGGTTACAAGTACATCGTCCATTAATGTCCTTTCGACTGTCTTTCCATCCATCAACTTTTCTCACATATACTTATGTTTGTCCCTTTTTTCAATATTGCTCGCTAGCATCAACTTTCATTCTAAACACACCTTTCTATTACGAGTATAGTTATTAACTGACACCCCGTACCCCACTACTGTTCCATCCATCAATTCATCTCCAACTATTGCACTGAAATCCCCAACACCACTACATCAAATACCTGCCACAACTATCTACACATTCTTTTGAATTCATCCAAAATGCTTCTCTCCCCTCCATTTTTTTCACAATCAGGGCTGCATGTAGAAAAGAAAAACTAAACTTCTATCCCAATTATACCTTCACCCACATCATTCACTCCTTCTCTCCCTCGTCCTATCGTCACCTTACCCACCACGCTTCCAAACTCCAAGTTAACTTTCCCTTTCAATCTAGTTTCATTCGACACTGGCACATAAATTTTCTTCTAACAAACATACTACATTTTCTTCCCTCTTACTCTTATTTGTACCACACTTATACGCACATTTGATAACACAAATTGTTGGTTGAATTCTTCCTTCCAGAATTTCCAAGGCCTTTACATTTTGTAGGGGGGGAGGGCTAGAGCGTGTGGGATCCTATTTCCTCACTCTGTCGCATTTCAGGGGCGCCCACAGACTTTCTTGTGGTGGACGCACAAGGTATAAAGGGCTATAGGGAGACAACCAAGCGAAGCTTATCCACCTGAGGGGTTCGGAAATGTTTTGAGTTTTTGCCACTTTTTGGTTGCCTTTTTGACATACTTAGGTCCATTAATTTTAGAAGTGAATTGCAGCCTTTTATTGAGGGGGAAAACTAATGTAATTGTGTATCTTTCATTAAACATAAGTACTGGTGTACTTATGTACACCTGACTTGAATATGCAATGAATGGTTCAATGAGCTATAAAACAGTTTATTTTATATATTTATCAACTACATACAGTAATTGTTTATGACAATATTATGCATATATAGTAGTTGTAATAATAATGCCAATAGAATGTAGATATCATATGGATAGTACAAAAATTATATTCTATTATCGGCTGAAAGAAACCTGCACAGCGAAGCTATAGCGATAATCCTATACCACACTCCTGGTCATATGGCCAATTCCCGAAGGTTGAGTGTGGTTGAATTTTCCGCCAAAATCATCGGAAATTTAAAATTCCCGGCTCTGTGCAGGCATGCGCATTGTCGACCCCACCTCCCCCTCCCTTCTTACCCGGCTGCCCGGCTTGGTGAGCCCACTCACATCGCGGAAACGGGACAGAGTGGTCAACTTGCTGCCCACATGGGAGCAGGCGGTCCCGTTTCCTGCTGGTTAATCGTCTGTTAGTTTTATCGCTTTCCGCTTGGCTGCTGGTTTGTCCCATTCTTCGACTACCCTTTTAGTGATCCAAATGTTACCTTCTTATTTCTTGTGCTCCGGCTTGTGCCCGTTGCTGCGAGTCTGGTAGTGCGGAGGGGGCTTCTGGTGTCGGCGGCCCCTTACCTAAGTTCTACGGTCCCACAGCTTGGATTGTCAGGACCTAGGCGTAGACTTTGATATTATACGAGCACAATCCGTTCCCGTCTTCGAGCCGTCCGTGGTAAGAACCCGGGCCTCTCGGAAGACGTGGGAACATGTCTTATGGTACGGAGGGTGGCGCCCCCCAAGGTCCTCAGGCCTCTCGGCAGCCCCATACCTCCGACCATCATCGGTCCTCTATTGCCTCACGGTTTGTATCAAGCCCTAGGCGTAGACTTTGACCATATACGATCGCAATCCGTCCCCGTCTTCTTGCCGTCCGTGGTAAGAACCCGGGCCTCTCGGAAGACGTGGGAACGTGTCTTATGGTACGGAGGGTGGCGCCCCCCAAGGTCCTCTGGCCTCTCGGCAGCCCCATACCTCCGACCATTATCGGTCCTCTATTGCCTCACGGTTTGTTTCAATCCCTAGGCGTAGACTTTGACCATATACGATCGCAATCCGTCCCCGTCTTCAGGCCGTCCGTGGTAAGAACCCGGGCCTCTCGGAAGACGTGGGAACGTGTCTTATGGTACGGAGGGTGGCGCCCCCCAAGGTCCTCAGGCCTCTCGGCAGCCCCATACCTCCGACCGTCATCGGTCCTCTATTGCCTCACGGTTTGTATCAAGCCCTAGGCGTAGACTTTGACCATATACGATCGCAATCCGTCCCCGTCTTCAGGCCGTCCGTGGTAAGAACCCGGGCCTCTCGGAAGACGTGGGAACGTGTCTTATGGTACGGAGGGTGGCGCCCCCCAAGGTCCTCAGGCCTCTCGGCAGCCCCATACCTCCGACTATCATCGGTCCTCTATTGCCTCACGGTTTGTATCAGGACCTAGGCGTAGACTTTGACCATATACGATCGCAATCCGTCCCCGTCTTCAGGCCGTCCGTGGTAGAACCCGGGCCTCTCGGAAGACGTGGGAACGTGTCCTATGGTACGGAGGGGGGTGCTCCCGAGGATCATCAGGCCTCTTGGCAGCCCCATACCTCCGACCAGTAATGACCCTCTAACGCCTTATGGCTTGCTCTGTCAGGCCCTAGGCGTAATCTGACATTTCCACTCGTAATCCGTTCCCCATACGTCTTCGAGTCGTCCGTGGTAAGAACCCGGGCTTCCCGGAAGACAAGGGGACGTGTCTTATGATACGGAGGGTGGCGCCCCGAGGATCATCAGGCCTCGGCAGCACCATACCTCCGACCTTCAATGGTCTAACGCCTCACGGCACCACCCTCCTTCCATGTTTCTTCAAAAAAAAAAAACATGTTACCACACAGCTCTTCTCTTGAGCCACAGCCAACCTCTTGTCAACTTCACCTGGCTTGAGTTTAAAGATGACTTACCTGATGTTCCACCCCCAAGTAAAACACAAAAGAACTTTAGGCTTAGGGAGTCTAGTGTTAGAATTAGTATAAATCGGTTCAAAGATAAACTACAAACATTTAGCGTAATGAGAAGAGGAAAATGATTTAAATAGTACAGTTTAAGTTGACGCAAAGTGCTAGGTATTGTATAGATAAAATGCCTTGACCATAAAAAAAACAGGTCGAAATGGACATGACTTTTCCTATTTAACTTAAGCTAATCTACAGTCATGATGGTCGAGAATTTTACCATGTTAAAGTTAATTTCGACGCTCACTGTGACTCAGGTCGAAATGGACATGACTTTTCCTATTCAACTTGAGCTAATCTACAGTCATGATGGTCGAGAATTTTACCATGTTAAAATCAATTTCGACGCTCACTGTGACTCAGGTCGAAATGGACATGACTTTTCCTATTTAACTTGAGCTAATCTACAGTCATGATGGTCGAGAATTTTACCATGTTAAAATCAATTTTGACGCTCACTGTGACTCGGGTCGAAATGAACATGACTTTTCTTATTCAACTTGAGCTAATCTACAGTCATGATGGTCGAGAATTTTACCATGTTAAAATCAATTTCGACGCTCACTGTGACTCAGGTCGAAATGGACATGACTTTTCCTATTCAACTTAAGCTAATCTAGAATCATGATGGTCAAGAATTTTACCATGTTAAAATAAATTTCAACGCTCACTGGGACTCAGGTCGAAAGGACCATGACTTTTCCTATTCAACTTGAGCTGATCTACAGTCATGATGGTCGAGACTTTTAAAAGTGTTAAAATTAATTTCGACGCTCACTGTGACTCAGGTCGAAATGGACATGACTTTTTCTATTCAACTTGAGCTAATCTACAGTCATGATGGTCGAGAATTTTACCATGTTAAAATCAATTTCGACGCTCACTGTGACTCAGGTCGAAATGGGTATGACTTTTCCTATTCAACTTAAACTAATCTACAGTCATGATGGTCGAGAATTTTACCATGTTAAAATTAATTTCGACGCTCACTGTGACTCAGGTCGAAAGGGACATGACTTTTCCTATTCAACATAAGCTAACCTATAGTCATGATGGTTAAGAACTTTACCATATCAAAACTAATTTCAACACCCACTGTGACTCAGGTCGACATAAACATGACTTTTCCTATTCAACTTAAGCTATTCTACAGTCATGATGGTCGAGAATTTTACCATGTTTAATTAATTTCAAAACTCACTGTGACTCTGGACGAAGTGAACATGACTTTCCTATTCAACTTGAGCTAATCTACAGTCATGATCGTCGAGAATTTTACCATGTTAAAATTAATTTCGACGCTCACTGTGACTTAGGTCGAAATGAACATGACTTTCCTATTCAATTTAAATTAATCTACAGTCATGATGGTCCAGAATTTTACCATGTCAAAATTTATTTCAACGCTCACTGTGACTCAGTGATGTCACGGTATGATAAGATGACGTCATTATGTGATAAATTGACGTCACCATGTAGTCCTATGACGTCAATTTGTGTCTGTGACGTCACGAGACGATCCTATGGCGCCATGATTAAATCCGGTGACGTCACAGTATAATCACATGATGTCACTAGGTATTAAACATATAGAAGTCCGCTTGGGGGTGAAGAGACGTCATAAACTGCCATAACACACTATTGGATGAGAACGCTCGCCACGGGCTTCGAGGACTTCCCGCGGGAAGACTTGGGGTGAGTTGGATACATACCGAGGGTTCAGGCCCGTCTTAGTGGGAGACGCTCAGGGAACGTCTTCACCCAGGACGAAGCCTCTTGACTAACGCCCACGGACGAGGTCGCTCGGAAACGAATTCGGCCTCGCATACTCCCTTTCGGTCTCTCGCTTACCCCGAGGATCTTCACGAAACTAGTGAGAGTGGTAGGCGTACGCTAGACGGAAGCAAGCGTCTCCACACTCAGGTTCCTAGACGGCTAGTTGATGCATTTGCCCACCGGGGAGGGTGCATCGGCCGACATCTCAGTGGCTCTGAGAGTGTTGGCGGACGTGGAGTTCGGGGTGGACTGGAACGGGTCTGCCCTTGCTCCCATACAGGGACTTCATTGGCTCGGGATTGAGTAGGACACAGTCAGCGCTCTTCGGGTGCTCCCCTGCGCCAAGAAAGCGTGTTTCTCTCACGCGTTCTCCCTCCTTCAGTGGCGGGGGGGGGGGGTACCTCAACTTCGCGACTTCGGCCCTTCCACTGAGCCGCTTGGGGCGCCGACGGCTGGTACGGGAGGTCGACAGGAACCTACTACTTCTCCCGCGTAACCTGCCCGGGCCGATACCCTTAGCACTCCACAGCTTGTTGCGTCCCGGGCTTCGGTCGGGGCCCCTACGCCGGTCGCTCTATCCAGGTTTCAAGAGACCTTCGTAGTGTAGCAACTACGTCCACAAGTGTTCGAGTCGCTCTCCCTCCACTACGGCACCCCAGAGGTGGACCTGTTTGCCTCCCCAAACACGACCCAGCTCCCCCTCTACCTCACCTGCATCCAAAGGACACGCACAGGAGGCCCAGACGCCTTCACGGAGGACTGGAATAGCTGGAAGTACGTATTCTTTTTCCTCCTCCAGCGACACTAGTCCTCCTGAAGGTGATGCAGACCCGCAGGTCCTTCAATGGTCAGGTCCTCCTGATAGCTCCCTACTGGCCAACCCAGCCGTGGTTCGGGGAGCTAATGAGATGGGGCCCTTCTCCCCTTCTACTGGGGTCAGCCTGCCTAGCCAACAGCCTTACCACGCCTCTTCAAGCGTCACTCCAATTTGATACTTGGAGTTTCTACGGGGAGCTCTCAGCCAACTCTTCTCTACAGAGGCAACAGACAAGATGCTCAGAGCTCACCTTCCGTCCTCAGTGCGACGGTGTGGGTCCTGCTGAAGGAGATTCCGGAACTGCCTTCGGAGACGCGCGATGGTGACCATCTCCGCCAGCATGGTTCCGGACTTCCTGACTTGGCTGGCTACCTCCACCAACAGGGCACCGGCAACTATCTTGCCTCACTATACAGCCCTCACTGATCCGCTACGCTTGGGCATGAACATCCGAGTGCCACAGAGGGCGCGAACCCTCCTAATGAAGGGGATCAGCGCCTCGAGAGAGCCGAGACATCATCCGGTCCTGGCCTGGTCCTTGCATCGTGTTCTGCAGTACCTGGCGTTCGAAAGGGCCATTATGGAGGAAGATCACTTCCCTCAACGTGTCGTCTTTCTGCTCGCCTTGACTACGGACTACAGGGCTTCACAGCTGGTGGCAATCAACCGCCACCCGTCCGTCTCCAAACTGGAGGAGGACAGCTCGGCCCTAACCCTCTCTCCATCACCATCATTCCTGGCCAGGAACGGCCGAGCGGACGACATGATTGGCCCTCTCAGAATACAATCCTTCCGGGAGGGAGGCCGCCCACATCCACTGCGCCCGGTCCGTGCGTTCGAAGACTACGTGGACCACACGGAAGAGATTTTTGAGGATCATCTCTTCTATAACTCGAAATTTAGGATTCCCCTAACCCCGAGGTCCCGGGCACACCTGCCTTTCCGCTCTGTGGGAGAGAGCCGACCCGGGCCATGCCCCGCACGCCCACAGCATCAGGGACTTTGTGGCATCGCTGGAGTTTCTCCGCACCCACTCGGTGGAGCGGGTGCGGGACCTAGGGGCTGAACATCGACGACTCCCTTGGGGACACTGTGTCTCTACCACTCGGTCACCCCTGGCCCATGTGTCGCCATGGAAACGTCTCCACCCCTATCATCTCATAAAAAAAAAAAAAAAAAAAGGGGTGGAGGGGGCAAAGGGCGATCGAGGAGTGGGGAGGGGCCAGAAACCGCTGAACAGGATACGAATTTCGTGTAATTTACGCATCGTGTGAACAGTGCAATGTTGTGCATGTCACATTCTTCGACGTGGGTACTTGACGTTTCTTTCTCCCCTCTACTGAGTGATAAAATGAATAAGTCTCCCATAGGAAAGACACATGTAATAACGGTTTGAATCAGGCTTCACCTCTCCTCCCACCTGTCCTCGTCTCATGCATAGCTTCGCTGTGCAGGTTTCTTTCAGCCGATAATATTTCTTTGTCGCGGCTCGTGCCGCTTAAATTATTCTTATCGGCTTAAGAAACCTGCACAGATTTAGGGTCCCTCCCTCCTCCCACAGGCGAAGCCTTCATTTCTCATTGAAGTGAGCTCACCAAGCCGGGCAGCCGGGTAAGAAGGGAGGGGGAGGTGGGGTCGACAATGCGCATGCCTGCACAGAGCCGGGAATTTTAAATTTCCGATGATTTTGGCGGAAAATTCAACCACACTCAACCTTCGGGAATTGGCCATATGACCAGGAGTGTGGTATAGGATTATCGCTATAGCTTCGCTGTGCAGGTTTCTTAAGCCGATAAGAATAATTTAAGCGGCACGAGCCGCGACAAAGAAATATTATTTCATGTATTATGTATCCGATATTCATTAAATTCTTCACCAAAATCTACTCTGGCTTACTTTTAACACAGCATGACTTCGTAAATTTACATTATATTTTTCAGTGGGAATGTGTTTTTTTTATCTCATATTAAACCACATAAAATCAAACACAATGACACAAACCATCTTTATTGAAATGCTAATGCAATACGTCTATGTCCACTACTATCAAAGCTGTGTAAGACATTCTCATAGTTAATAGCAACATCTTGATGAATATGCAATAGTGCTATAGCGCTTAGTCTATCAGAAGCCATAGTAGATCTTAGGTATGACTTAAGCCATTTAAGTGTGATAAAACTGCGCTCAGCAGATGCAGTGCTGACAGGCATGGTTAAGAGAACTGTAAAAATATTGTTCAGGTTTGGATAGAGGTATCTTGTACTTTGAATACATTCTTCTAATTTCAAAGGACCACCGTCCTTATGTCTCCACTTCCACCTTTCCATTTCAGCATCCAAATCAAGAAGTCTAATGAATGGAGAATATGCCTCTTTTATTACTGCTATGTCTTCTTCTGAGAGACTCGCAAGATTCTGTGACAAAAGCATTTCTGCTCTAACCCTGTTAGTAGATCCACAGATAAGTTCATTGAGTTGTACAATAAGGTGATCCAAAAAAGGGTTGTGAAGGTTTCTCTCAAAGAATTCTGCACTTGTAGTGGATGGGGCATTTCCCTCTGTTTTTCTGACGACAAATAGACCGAGGGTGCTTCTCATCAACCTGTAAATCTGCTGCCAACTGTGTTGCTTTCCTGTACAGATGCTCAAAAGATGATCCATCAGACCGTTTTGATTTCAGCATTTCCACCAACTCTTTGCATTCTTGTGTAGCTTTAATCAAGTTATTAGTCTTACTTTGTAGAGCCATGGAAAGAGGTTTTGTCAAATTTAGGTAGTGGTGGACAATTACCAGTGTGGTAAGAAACTGGAAGCAGTGAATGCTCATAAAGAATGCCCCTGCCTTTGCTGCGGTACTTGGGTCTGTGTCATTTTCTCTGATGAAGTGCAAAGTGTCAATTATATTTTCTATATTATTCAGAAATACTCCAAGTGTTTCCTCATGACATCCCCATCTAGTAGCACAAAACTTTTTCAAACGATCAGCGTCTTCATTTTGAGATGTATAAATATGAAGCCGCTTTGCTGATGCATTAATGAACTTCACAATTTCCCCAACAACAGAATATAGGTTTCTTACACTTGTTTCTTTGCATGTGTGTGTTATTGCCAGATTTAAACAATGTGCTCTACAGTGAACATACTCGACAGTAGGGACATCATTTACAAACCGTGCCTGTACACCTTTGATTTTCCCAGACATGTTAGAAGCTCCATCAAAGCCTAAACCTACAACCTTGTTCTTGTCCAGGCCACAGTCTTCCAGTTTGTTGCAGATCAACTTGTACAAAGTTTCTCCTGTTGTGTCAGCAGTCTCTTCAAATGTAACAAACTCTTCATGTCGACTGCCATCAGAGGTGACACACAGCACCACAAGGGCTACTTGTTCTTTAACTGAGATGTCAGTTGTTTTATCAACAATCACACTGAAGTATTTTGCCTCTCTGCATGGAGTTAGAATGGTTTCCCTTATTTGGCTACCAATAATGCTAATAATCTCATTTTGAATTCGATGACTGATGTATTGACTGTTCTTAGAAGCCAGTTTCAAGTGTTCACGGAGAACAGTATCATGTTCAGATCTAAGCTCTAAGAGTGCCATAAAATTACTACGACTATCTGTCTTGCCACGCAAGGCTATGCCTTGCTTACCACATAGGCATATAATCTTCACAATAGACACTAGAGCAGCTCTATTTCTTGCAACCTGTTCAGCATAGGTTTTAGAAAGAGACTGCTTTATTGACAATTTTTTTCCATCACAAATATGTTTGAATGCCAAAGCATCACTAACAGCGCTTAAATGAATAGGTGATTTGTTGTGACGTTCTGCATGCCTCATGATGTTGCTCCAATCTGAATGACCTTCACGGATAAATGGTACTGCTGCTGAGCTCTTTGCAAAAATGGAACATGCTGTACAAAAAAACACAATCATCCTTCACATCCTGTATGCTTGTAATGTCCAAACTGGACGCACGTGCGTCCGGTGCGTCCGCCTGCGGGCGCCCCTGTCGCATTTAATCGACTTCTACGGCACGCATAGTATAAGATGTCAGTATTCTACATCCTTCCACTACATGGGGATCAGGAATAGGTAAACAACAGGTTCATAGGGAAACCATAAAGGAGGGGCAGCAGGAGTAGAATACTATCACCATTCCTTTTTGAGTAGAAAATTTAGAGTGCAACAAACAACCAGTGATTTGTGACTGATACATATGGGCGCCCCACAAAGTCCCTATAGTATTGACTGATGCCGGGCCACAAATATTTATTTCCATAGTCCTGTTGATTTCTGTATGGTGGTGGGTAGCGTGAGCGAATGACAGCTACAGTACAAGTGAGGTCAACCGCGAGGGTTTGAATCCTGCCCACGGCGCATCCAATCTGAGAAAACCACAATTCTGTCGTAAGACAGCTTCTTAGGGCTGTGCAAAAGAATCTGTGACGTAGAGCCAAATCATTCATAACCATTAGCTCACGTGAAGATTGTTTCTGCTGTAGCTGTTTCAAATAGTAATATTGATACACGCATTGTTTTTCCTCAGAGCAAAACCATGCGCATACTGCATGTCCTTTTGTTGTTGTCAGCCACTCAGCTGCAAGAAGTAAACAAACGTAAATCTACTGATGTAGTCGTACAAGTATTTCTCTCTTTAGTTTTAAATCATAATTTAATTCAAGTGATGATTTGAAGGATTTCCTCTGAGACTAAGGACGCTAATGAGTCACCATATAAGGTATCTAAGAATTATAATTTTGCTATTTTGTCAAGTTATTAACTTATTTCGTATATGTAGCTTTAATGTAGTAACCAGTTTGGATGTAAATATCATAAGACATATGTATTAGTGCATGATTGTATTTGTTTACATTTGCACAAGTGTATGTGTGTGTATTTACCTGGTTGTATTTTACGGGAAGGGGAGCTATGCTCGTGGTGTCCCGTCTTCATATGTCGTTTTATGTAGACTTTAAGTGTTTTTAAATTCGTGTATCATTTTTGCACACACCACATTCTCATCTAACTTGTTCCAAACGTCTATTACCCTGTGGGTAAAGCTGTTCTTTTTTAGGTCTCTTCTATAACTGTCTTTCTTGATTTTCTTTTCGTGTCCTCTTGTATCCCTACTATCCCATTTTATTAGATCCTCTTTATCAATAGTTTCTATGCCTTTCATGATTCTATAAATAGTTCAAGTCTCCTCTCTCACTTCTTTGCTCTAATGTCTGTAGCTCAAGTTTTGCTAGTCTCTCTTCATATGATAGTTCTGAGAGTGTTGGTCCCAATTTTGTAATTGCTCTTTGTATTCTTTCAAGTTTTGTTATACATTTTTTTGTACTTGGTGACCATGTTGTTGCTGCATACTCCAATCTTGGTCTTATCAAAGTGACCAGTATTTTCTTCACCATTTCTTTGTCTAGGTATGTAAATGACACTTTGATTGTTCTTATTAAATTATAAGTTTCTCTAAAATTTTTGTTTATATGTTTCTCAGGGGACATATTATTCATAATAATGACTCCCAGGTCCTTCTCATATTCTACTTTTTTAATTTCTTCCTCTCCCAATTTATATGATCCCACTATTCTTTTTTTCCTTTTTCCAAATTCCATTATACTACACTTCCTAATATCGAATTCCATCTCCCACTTCCTACTCCATTCCCATACTTTATTGAGATCACTCTGTAGTGACTCACTATCTTCTACAGTATTCACTTTTTTAAATAATTTTGCATTGACCGCAAAGAAGCTCATATAACTTTCAATTCCATTATCCATATAATTAATATATAGAGTATAGCAAACATTATTGGGGCCAGAACTGTTCCTTGTGGAACTCCACTAATCACTTCATCCCAATTAGAATGTTTGTCTCTTATTACCACTCTCATTTTTCTTTCATGCAAGAAGTCTTCCATCCACTTCAGCAGATTGCCCTGTATTCCTCCTGCAGTTTCTAATTTCTTTAGCAATTTCTTATGTGGCACCTTATCAAAAGCTTTTTTCAAGTCTAGAAATGCACAATCAGCCCATCCATCTCTTTCTTGTATTACATCTATTAGCCTTGAATAGAAACATTTAGAAAGTAACCGTTTGATAAATGATAGCCAGGATGGTTTCAGACGGAAAAGTTCTTGCGTGACTAACTTACTCGAATTCTACAACACAGTTATCTCCAATTATGACAAAAGAAACAATATAGATTTAATATATCTAGACTTTGTAAAAGCTTTTGATACCGTCCCACACGAAAGACTACTTACTAAATTAGCTTTGCATGGAATAAGTGGTAGCCTATTAGGTTGGACTAGTAATTGGTTGAATGGTCGAAAACAGAGAGTTGTTTTAAATGGAAAAACTTCTGGATGGAAAAGTGTTGCAAGTGGAGTTCCTCAGGGTTCCGTTCTTGGGCCACTTCTATTCATAGTATATATAAATGATATAGACCACATTTGCTGATGATACAAAACTATGCGGAGTGGCAAATGATCACTCAAACCAATTAGATATTCAAGAAGATTTAGATAAATTACAGCAATGGTCTGAAAAGTGGCTAATGAAATTTAACACAAGTAAATGCAAGGTAATGCACATAGGTAAAAATAACAGTAAGTATGATTACAAGTTATTTGGAAATTCGTTAACAAAAGTGGATAGTGAAAAAGATCTCGGCGTAATTATCAGTAACGACCTCAAATCATCCAAGCAGTGTATTTCAGCCTCTGAGAAAGCAAATAAGATTCTGGGACTGATTGCGCGATCTTTTGATTTAAAAAATCCATCACTCATTAACAAGCTATATAAATCGTTAGCTCATCCACATTCGGAATATGCTGTTTCCGTATGGTCACCGAATCTCATTAAAGACATTGACAGACTGGAAAAAATACAACGGCGAGCCACAAAACTGATTCCAAATATCAAAAATAAATCATACAAAAATCGACTAAAACACATGAATCTGTTTTCCCTAAAAAAGCGTAGACTCAGAGGTGACTTGATACAGGTCTTTAAGATTTTAAAGGGAATTGACAACATCAAAAGTGACAAACTTTTCACATTGAATGAAAATCAGACAAGAAACAATGGTCTCAAACTGTCCGGAAATAGATTCAATTTGGAAGTAGGTAGAAACAACTTTGCCAACCGTGTAGTTAATGAATGGAAAAAACTTCCTGCACAGGTAGTGCAATGTAGTTCAGTTCGAAGCTTTAAGAATCATTTAGATAAATACCTAAGTAAGATGCTGTAATGATTATAATTTATCTTATATTATTAGTTTTTGTTTTGTTATCATTTGTCTGTCTGATTTTCATTTATCATTAGTTATATGTCAATTTATTATTATTTACTATTTACCTGTTTGTTTATTATTTAACTATACCTATGCATTTATTTATGTATTTCATTGTTATTTACATTGTTATAGTTTTTATTTATTATTTTATTATTAATATGATTTTTTTTTTCGCATCCGACCTAGATATGGATCAAAAGGTCTCCTGTCGGCATGCTCCGCCTTTGTAATCCTTTGTAATCCTTTGTAAACACATTAAGTTTGTGACACATGATGCTCCTTGTCTATATCCAAATTGCCTTAGTTGTCGTATATGGGATTGGAGCTGTGCTCAAACATGGGTCCATTTATCAAACATTGCCTTAAATTCGTTTAAGTTGTTGGACTAGATTATATTTTTGTTCAACCCATTCCATAAGTCAACACATCCATGTGGAAAGTTGTACTTTCTGACATCTTTCAAATGAGTTCACTTTTTTATTTTGTTTTTATTTTGACTTATTGTTCTTTTATCCCGTAATAACATATCCTCTCCATTCATTTTTCCATACCTTTCTCAGATCCATATATCACTTTCATGTTGCCTTTCTTTTCTCCTCCAGTGTGGGAAGCCCCATTTTTTTCAGTTTTTCCTTATATCTTGTCATTCAGACCTGGGTGTGTTCTGGATGACAATTATCTACAATTAAGACTCCTAGATCCCTTCTTCATTTGCTTTATTGATTGTTTTGCAATCTTTATGTAGCCAAAACACAGCTGTACCTTTTATGTAAATGTTATGTAGAAGCTGTGCAGTGTATTTGTTTGCACCATGTTTGGATACTTTGTTAATGTCATTTGGTTTACTGAACTGAAGGCCTTTTAGTGATCTACAAAAGTTGGGCACAAAAGTTGATTATACAGGGGTCCCTCAAATAACGCGGGGGTTAGGTTCCTGAAATTACCGCGTATGACCAAATCCGCGTATGCTGACTTTCCATATTAAATACCGAGAACCGTATGTATGTGTATGTGTACGTGTGTGCGTGCGTGCGCGTGTGTGTGTGTGTGCGCGCGTGTGTATGTATGTGGCGTTTGTGGCATATGTATGTGTTTGTGCGTATATACATGTGTATGTGGCGTATATATGTATGTGGCGTATATACATGTATGTGTATGTGGCGTATACACATTGTGTGTGTGTGGCGTATGTATATGTGGCGTATGTATGTGTGTGTGGCGTCTGTGTGTATTTACCTAGTTGTACCTAGTTGTATTTTACGGGAAGGGGAGCTATGCTCGTGAGGTCCCGTCTTCATATCTCATTTTATCTAAACTATTTTTAAATTCATGTATTGTTTTTGCACACACCACTTTCTCATCTAACTTGTTCCAACTGTCTATTGCTCTGTGAGGAAAGCTGTTCTTTTTCAAATCTCTTCTATAGTTGTCTTTTTTTATTTTCTTTCCGTGTCCTCTTGTATTTCTGTCATCCCATTTTATCAGATTCTCTCTATCAGTAATTTCTATGCCTTTCATGATTCTGTAAATAGCTATCAAATCTCCTCTCTCTCTTCTTTGCTCTAGTGTCTGTAGTTTAAGTTTTTGTAGTCTCTCTTCATATGATAGTTTTGAGAGTGTTGGTGCCAGTTTAGTAATTGCTCTTTGTATTCTTTCAAGTTTTTTTATACATTTTTTTGTACTTGGTGACCATATCGTTGCTGCATATTCCAATCTTGGTCTTATCAGGGTGACTAGGATTTTCCTCACCATTTCTTCATCCAGGTATGTAAATGCCACTTTGATTGTTCTTATTAAATTATAAGTTTCTCCAAAAATCTTATTTATATGTTTCTCAGGTGACATATTATTCATAACAATGACTCCCAGGTCCCTCTCATTTTCTACTCTTTTTATTCCTTCTTCTCCCAAATTATATGATCCTGTTATTCTGTTTTTGCTTTTTCCAAATTCCATTATACTACACTTTTTTGTATTGAACTCCATCTCCCACTTCCTACTCCATTCTTGTACTTTATTTAGATCTCTCTGTAGTGATTCACAATCTTCTTCAGTTTTCACTCTTTTCAGTAATTTTGCATCATCTGCAAAGAAGCTCATATAGCTTTCAATTCCTTCATCCATATCATTAATATATATAGCAAACATTATTGGGGCCAGAACTGTTCCCTGCGGGACACCGCTTATTACTTCATTCCATTTTGAGTGCTGATCTCTTATCACTACTCGCATTTTTCTTTCTTGCAAAAAGTCTTCCATCCAATTTAGCAATTTACCTTGTATTCCTCCTTCATATTCTAATTTCTTAAGCAACTTCTTATGTGGTACTTTGTCAAAAGCTTTTTTTAGGTCTAGAAATGCACAATCAGCCCATCCATCTCTTTCTTGTATTATATCTATTAGCCTTGAATAGAAACATATTAAATTGGTGACGCATGATCGTCCTTGTCTGAATCCAAATTGCCTTGGATTTAGTACGTTGTTTTTTTCCAAGTATTTTACCCATCTACTTTTGATAATTCTTTCACATATTTTTGCTATTGTACTTGTTAGAGAGACTGGTCTATAGTTGGTAGGTTCTTCTTTATTTCCTCCTTTATATATAGGTACTATATTTGCTTTTTTCCAATCTTCTGGAACTTTTCCTTCTTTTAAGGAACTGCTTATTATGCTATGTATTTTGTCTGCCAGTTCATTCCTACATTCTTTCAGAATCCAGTTTGCTATTTCATCTGGCCCATGCGATTTTCTGACATCAAAATTACCCAAGTGTGTCAATATTTCATTCTTCGTTACTTCTATTTCTTCCATAGGGGGAACTTTTTCCTTCCACTCAATCTCTTCAGGTTGTATATTTTCCCTTGTAAACACTGATTTAAAATGTTTGTTCATAATTTCTGCCATTTCCATTTCCTCAGTGTATTCAACTCCCCCTTGTCTTAATTTCTCCAAGTCTTGTTTGTTTTTCAGTTTATTGTTTACAAATCTGTAGAATAGTTTTGGTTGATCTTTACACTTTTCTATAACATCTTTTTCATATTTTCTTTTTTCCTCTCTGCACTTTTGTACATATTCATTTCTATAACCAGTATATATTTTCCATTTTTCAGGTCTTCTGTCTTTTTTCCATCCGGTCCAGGCTTTGTCTCTTTTGTCTTTTAACTCCCTACAACTTTTGTTGTACCAGCATTTTACATATTCTTTTTCTTGTTTTTGTCTTGGGACATACTTTTCCACTCCTTCTTTGTAAATTTTTGTCAAAATATTCCATTTCTCTTCCACTGATGTTTCTTCTTTGTATATTTCTTCCCAGTTTTCTTGTTGGAAGAATTCTCTTATTTTATCAAAGTTTGTTTTTTCATACATCATTCTTCCTTTTCTATATTGTTCATTTCTTTTCATATATTTTTCTTCATTAAGTTCCAGTTCAATCAATATGTGGTCACTTTTACCTATTGGTGTTTTATATTCAATCTTGTCCACTATTCTAGGTTCAGATGTAATTATTAAGTCTAGCCTCGATGGTTCTTCTTCATTTCTATACCTAGTGTTCTCTTGTATCCATTGTGTCATTGAATGGTCAGTAATCATCTCAAGTAGAGCATTTCCCCATGAGTCATCACCACTCTTTACTGTCATTTCTTCCCAGCAGATTTCTTTGCAATTAAAGTCGCCCATCATAACTATTCTTCCTCCGTCTTCCATTATTTTAGTTAATGCTATCTTTGTGTCCTCTAACATACTTTTATGTTCATTCTCCTCCCATGAGGCTGTTTTCGGAGGCACATAGTTGATCACAAATTTTCTGCTCTTCTTATCTCGGTCTTCCACTTCTATCATAATCATCTCTACTGTATTCTTTCCATATATGACACCTTTCACGTTTATATCCTTCTTTGTCAGGAACATAACTCCACCCCCTTGTTTTTTCTCTCTGTTTCTAATCCAATAATTGTATGTATCATGTCCTACACTGTTGGGTGGTAGTGGGCCTTTTAATTTTGTTTCTACAATTCCCATTATGTCCGGTTCTTTTTCTTTCAAATAATCATTCAGTTCATTCAATCCTGTTATCAATCCATCTATATTTGTGTAAGACACTCTTAGTTTTCTGCCACTTCCATTGTGTTCTCTGTTTCCCTTATGTTTTTCTTTAGTATGTCGAACTGCTTTATTTTCATGTTCACTACTCTCCAATAGAATCTCTCTTTCTCTGACTCCGTTCTTTCCTCGTTTTTTGCCTTAGCTTCAATTCTTTTCTGCTTTTCTGCCTCTCTTTCCTCCTTATTCATTTCTCTTTTTATCCATACCTTTTTATATTGATCATTTGTTGCTAGTTTCCCTGTCTTGGATAGAATTTTCTCTGCCGTTGTTTGTGACCTGAATTTAATCTTAATTGGTCTGGTCTTATCTGTACTATATTTTCCGAGTCTGAATTTTTCCTCAATTTCCTTTATAATTTCTGGTTCATCTTCCTGGACTAATTTTAATAAACTGCTTACCCTTTCATTTTCCTCCTTGATTCTTGCGGTTCTATCTGGGTTATGTTTCTCTTCCATTCCTAATATAATTATACATTTCTTTTTGTCAGCTAATTCTCTTACTATATTCTCCTTCTGTCTCATCACTTTAATAACTGAGTCTTCATTATGTTCTTTCAATTGCTGTTTGACTATGTCAGTGAATGAAACCTTATTCCCTTCTTGAGTTATTCTCCAATTTTTAGCTTCTGTAGCTATTTTCTCACTGTTTTCATTACTATTCTTCTTCAATTTCTCATTCTCCTCCTTTACATTTCCTAACTGTCTTTTTAGGTCCTCTACTTCTTCAGTTAAGTTTCTGTTAGTCTTCTCTAGTTGTTCCAATCTTTCAATTCTTTGTAGAATGGAGCCTACATTACCTAACTTACGTTCCAAGTCCTCGATCACCTTATCAACTCTCTCCTCTAGTCTTATCAGTCTGGGGGGGGTTGTGTCCCCCCCACCCTCTTTAAATCCCTGGAACATATTCTCGTCACTTTCTACTGTATTTCTCCTCTCTATACTTCTAATCTTTACATTTTTATTTGCCATTTCGTCATCCGGTGGTCGTTTCATGTTGATCTTCCGCCCGTCTGCCTGGGCCAAGTCCTCCACATCCTCATTATCTTCCATTTCCCCAGTAATCCCTCCCCCTCTCCTCTTTCCTTACTTTCCCACTACCTCACGAGCAATTCCCCCCCCCCTGCAAATACAAAAAGGCACTTCTCTTTGCGTTGGTATCCTCAATCTGCACTTTTCTTCAGAGCGTTCGTCAAGCCGTCCGTTCGTTGAAAGTGTGTGTCTGTGTGTGCGTGCATGCGTGTATGCGTCTGTGTTAACATGTACAAGTAAGTATGTACGTGCGTGTGTCTGTGTTTGTATTTGTGTGTACATGCACGGGCATTCACAACATACACTGGTTGTCTAACACGTGTCTACGTGTGCGTGTCTACACATGTGTAAGCGTGTATGTGTCTGTTTTTGATCTCCCAAACCACCACCGCCAGTAACAAGAACCTCATAAGAGAAATTAAGACATGACAAGCGCAGTCATTATCAGACTTATTAGTTGTGTTCCAAACGAAAGAAACATTACACTTCAACAGGTTAGGGCGGTAAAATTGTTTGTGATGGTGCCGCATGTTTGTGTATGCGTGCCCGACTCGGCGCGAATTTTAAAACGGTTCTCTACATTTGAGATGGTTTTGAAATCAAATCCGCGAATGACTGAATCCGTTTTATTCGAATCCGCGTTATTTGAGGGACCCCTGTATTCTGTGATTCTCTTAATGAAGTAACTCATTGTCTGCAGACAGTCAATAGTGGAGTATCCACTTCTGAATTTTGCCTGTTCTTATGGTTGGTTTGTCAGTCAATCTTTTGCCTCCACTCTTGTAGAAAACCTATGGCCCCCAGGAAATGAAACTGGCCACAGGTAATGGTTTATATAAATAATTAAATGAAGATATTTTGTTACTGTCCAAGGATAACTAATGAAGAAGTATGGGAAAATGTGCAATAGAAGGAAGTTGAAATGCTGTCTATATACCAGGGGCTTCTTCCCCTTTATGAGGGGGGGGTAGCCAAGTCAAGGCACACACTCACCCCTACCCATTTCATTCCCATCCACCACCCTTGTTTCCCTCTTATCTTAGCTCCTTGTGCATGAAATGCCATCCCTGTCTCCTGCCCACTGCCTGGGCTAGAAACAATGCAGTAAGACACAGCACATTCACAGTTGAACTGTTTCACTTAGTAACCCTCTGTCATTGTCCCCTCATGTGGGAAATAGAGAAGATTGGGAGAAATCCTTTTGGACTGAAGCAAAATGTCATCCATATACAACCATCCTCCATTCACCTGTATCCCTTGCTTTCTCCCTCCTTTGCTCAACAGACATTCCCCTCTTTCCCAATACCCTTTTTACCCCATCCATCCATCTCATCCCCAGTTGTCCTCCTAAGTTCACCCCATCCACCTCTGCTTTCCACATCTCTTTTGCTAATCTATCTTCACTCATTCTATCCATGTGCCCAAGCTACCCCAATAATCTTTCATCAGCCCTATCTGCCAGCTCCCTTTCCACCCATGTTCTCCTCCTCACCTCCTCATTTCTCACTCTATCCAACTTTGTAATCCCATAATTCTGAGACACTTCATCTCAAACACATTTACACTTGACAAACTAATTAGCAAAATTATAGGTGAAATATAATCTTGAATTAAAAATGGCTTTTCACTACATGGATGGGATGATAAAAAAAAATAGAATGTTTGATATGTCCTAAATCTGTATATGCAACAGTTGTGTGGTCTCCACTTACAGTGAATGATACAGACAAGATTGTAAGGATTCAAAGAGGAGTGGCTCCCAAATTGGTTCCCGACCTTGCAGATAAAATATGTTAAGAAAGATTGAGAGCATTATACCTACCATCATTGTAAGAAGTGAAAGAGATGATTTGATAGCTTCAGGTCTTTAATGGGAATAGAAAAAAATGACAAAGATCTCTTGGTCTGGCACGAGAGGGAGTCCTGAAATATGGGAATAATAAAGCACTTCATGCAGCTTTTGCATTGATCTTGGGTGCAGTTTGCCTAACAGTCACATTTCACACAAAAATGATAAATGCAAATATAGTATTCTTTTAAAATCCATAGTGAAATAACTTGAATCTCCAAGTCATCATTCTTGTAATCTGGGTTGGCTGGTATTCATTATATATGAATGCAGTCAACTCTTACTGGGTGGATGTGCTGACTATAATTCATATGAGTAAAACATTAGTTATGAATGCAGGAAATACTGATAAGTCATGTAGAGACATTGGAAGGGAGGTACATGGGTAGAAATTGAAATAGGATTGGATGGAAGGCTAGAACTCTTGAAAAGATGGTATAGATGAGAATAGGAGTAGGATAAAAAAAATTGACTCAGATATCACTGAGTGGAAAACCCCACAGAGGCTGCTGACCCCACAGCTCTCTCTTATAAGAAACTTTGGACTGTGGTCTACCTTGTATTGATGTGGGACTGTTTGTGTCACTGACTGAAAGTAGTAGGAGGTAGAAAGCAGTTACCAATTGTCACTTCTCCTTATGTAAAAAAGTGTAAGAAATACAGTTTAAGTTGTTAGAAATGTTAGGCTTATTCCAGAGACTTGAATGTCAGTCTTTCAGGTACCTCTTGGTGGAGGTTAGGGTGTAGACAGTTTTTGAACATGGGCAATTTTTCTGACCATCTTGCAGAGCCACCACACACAGGTACCTGTGATTGATTCGTGATCAAGAAAAAGAGACGAACCCAGTCTGATATGATTTGGTCACCAAGAATGATCTGAAACAACATGACACCCTTCCAGTGTATGCTCCCAGTTGATGGTAATCTGGTAGCACTTATGAATGTAGTATGGTGCACTTTTTCATGGTTAAAGCAGGACTGGAAGTGGGAAGTGAAAATTATGTGTTAAATAGGAATGAAAAGGGTGATGATTTTTTTTTTGTCCTCCCATATCTAGTTACTTGTTACTTTGGTCTGTGAGAAATTGTGTGAAAGTTGGAAAAGAAAAAAAAGCCATAAAATTTGAGATTACAGAAAATAGTGAACATGAATAGATTCATAAGAGGAATTGCTTTGAGTCATCATATGTGATACTACCTCTCTGAAATATGGATACCTTACAATGATGTTTCTGAGCTGAATTGATAATAATAATTTTGTTTCTGAAGCTTCATTAGAGTTTTTCCTAAGTTGATGGTGAATTTCAGAGCTGTGGAGATGAGAAATCTATTTCTAAACCATATATGGGCACCATATAATCAATTGGAGCCAGAGGCTTCAGACTGATTCAGACACGTAACCAGTGTCAGGGCGGTGCAGGAATTATTGAGCATCTTCAACATAAAAAATGGTATAGTTGTTAATTTTTTTTACTATAAAATTTTTTAAATAGCTACCATGAATGGACTTTATGAGCTCTTCATAACAACCATGTCCACTGTTGTATGTAATCAGGTTCAGTATTTCTTGAACCATAGATTGGATTTAGTCAAAATTTCTTTCATCAGCATGCTTTTGCTAGTACAAGCAGCTTCAGTGACCAAACGAAACCTGGTTTTTTTGGCTGTAAATCAATGTCTTGCAAGATGAACTTATAGAAATTGAATATTTAGTGGTCATGATTCTCACTGTCTCTCTCCCTATCTCCTCTTCCTCCCTTCTCTCTACCCCATCTTTCTAGCCCCTCTCTCTCACACCTCTCTCTCCCATTCCTCTCTCCCCCTCTCTTTCCCATCTCTCTCTCCTTTTCCCTTTCTCTCTCACATCTCTCCCCTTCTCTCTTCCCCTCTCTCTTTTTCCTTTCTATCTCCCCTCTTCCTCCTCTCTCTCTCTCTCTCTCTCTCTCTCTCTCTCTCTCTCTCTCTCTCTCTCTCTCTCTCTCTCTCTCTCTCTCTCTCTCTCTCTCTCTCTCTCTCTCTCTCTCTCTCTCTCTCTCTCTCTCTCTCTCTCTCTCTCTCTCTCTCTCTCTCTCTCTCTCTCTCTCTCTCTCTCTCTCTCTCTCTCTCTCTCTCTCTCTCTCTATCCTCTCTCCTGTCTCCTTTCTGTCTCCCTCCCTCTCTCCCCCTGCTATCTCTCTCCTTCCTCTCTCTCTCTCTCCTTCCTCTCTCTCTCTCTCTCTCTCTCTCTCTCTCTCTCTCTCTCTCTCTCTCTCTCTCTCTCTCTCTCTCTCTCTCTCTCTCTCTCTCTCTCTCTCTCTTTCTTTCTCTTTCTCCTCTCTCTTTCTCCTTCACTCTCTTTCTCCTCTCTCTTTCTCCTCCTCTCTCTTTCTCCTCTCTCTCTCTCTCTCTTTCTCCTCTCTCTCTCTCTCTCTCTCTCTTTCTCCTCTCTCTCTTTCTCTTTCTCCTCTCTCTCTCTCTCTCTCTTCTCTCTCTATCTATCTATCTATCTCTCTTTCTATATCCTCTCTCTCTTTCCTCTCCTCTCCTCTCCTTTCACCTGTCTCCTCTCTGTCTCCCTCCCCCTGCTCTCTCTCCCCCCCTCTCTCTCTCTCTCCCTCTCGCTCTCTCTCTCTCTCTTTCTCCCTCTCTCTCTCTCTCTCTCTCTTTCTCCCTCTCTCTCTCTCTCTTTCTCCCTCTCTCTCTCTCCCTCTCTCTCTCTCTCTCTCTCTCTCTCTCTCTCTCTCTCTCTCTCTCTCTCTCTCTCTCTCTCTCTCTCTCTCTCTCTCTCTCTCTCTCTCTCTCTCTCTCTCTCTCTCTCTCTCTCTCTCTCTCCTGTCTCTCTCTTTCTCCTCTCTCTCTCTCTCTCTCTCTCTCTCTCTCTCTCTCTCTCTCTCTCTCTCTCTCTCTCTCTCTCTCTCTCTCTCTCTCTCTCTCTCTCTCTCTCTCTCTCTCTTCTCCTCTCTTTCTCACTCTCTCTCTCTCCTATCTTTCTCCTCTCTCTCTCTCTCTCTCTCTCTCTCTCTCTCTCCCCTCTCTTACTCACTCTCTCTCTCTCTCTCTCTGTCTCTCTCTCTCTCTCTCTCTCTCTCTCTCTCTCTCTCTCTCTCTCTCTCTCTCTCTCTCTCTCTCTCTCTCTCTCTCTATCCTCTCTCTCTCTCACTCTATCCTCTCTCCTCTCCTCTCTCCTGTCTCCTCTCTGTCTCCCTCCCTCTCTCCCCCTGCT
Source organism: Oratosquilla oratoria (assembly GCF_046742065.1). Taxonomy (NCBI): domain Eukaryota; kingdom Metazoa; phylum Arthropoda; class Malacostraca; order Stomatopoda; family Squillidae; genus Oratosquilla; species Oratosquilla oratoria. The sequence goes on from NC_134801.1 coordinate 23,088,100, forward strand.
TTCTCTCTCTCTCTCTCTCTCTCTCTCTCTCTCTCTCTCTCTCTCTCTCTCTCTCTCTCTCTCTCTCTCTCTCTCTCTTTCTTTCTCTCTTTCCTCTCTTTCTTTCTCTCTTTCCTCTCTTTCTCTTTCTCCTCTCTTTCTCACTCCTCTCTTTCTCACTCCTCTCTTTCTCACTCCTCTCTCTCTCTCTCTCTCTCTCTCTCTCTCTCTCTCTCTCTCTCTCTCTCTCTCTCTCTCTCTCTCTCTCTCTCTCTCTCTGTCTTGCTCTCTCTCTCTCTCACACACACAATTAATTCCATAGGCAGGGTGGCCATGTAGATCTTGTTCTAGTGGATTACTCTGTAGATTTTGTTTTGTCTAATGTTAGATGATTGTATTCAATTGAAGGTTTTGATTCTAGACGGAAGATCCCCTTCAGTTTGGCTTTCACTCATCGCTTGAATAAAGTTGGCTTTAGCTGTAGTACATTATAATGAGGGTGCCATATTAATGAAGGGTAGGCTTAAGATGTGTTGTATGTATATACATATACCAATGGCTTTTTCTTCCTTACAAGGGATCTGGCCATGTGGAATAGTACAAGAAGATTATGCAGTTTCCATAATGAAAGTATTTTTTGGTGTTATGGCAATTTTTTCATCAATGAAGCTTTAGGAATGGAAATATAGTTCGGTAAACATTAACTAGTAACATCATATAACAGTGTGCGGTGAATGCATATTTAGATATATTACAGTCAACCTTGATTAACACAAGGGTTAGGGGATGAGAAACACTGTGTATACTGAGGGTTTGTGTTACAATGATGTAATTAGCTTTAACTGAATAATTTTTATGGGAAAGTATCAATTTCTTTCATCTTACAGTAATTTAATAAAATATATTTACATCAGTAAACTCTGAGATGAACAGATGCTGGGTGCCCTAATCTGTGGCACTGAAATTTTTACTATGATAATAATGATGATTGATGTTCATTCTCTCTTGAATACATATCAATAATTGAATACTTTTATTGAGTAGTAAGTGTTATTTGTGCAGTATAGTAGTTGTTGCTTACATAAAGAATGGTCAGTTATTAAGCAACCAGATGCAGTGATAATTTTTACACTTATATTTAACCTCAACCTTTGCCCCCTCCAATCCAGAGCACAACACAAACGCTCTCATTTATGCAAATAACCCGATAGTAATAGTTTTGCACTACAACCACAAGATATGTGTATATATATATATATATATATATATATATATATATATATATATATATATATATATATATATATATATATATATATATATAAATAAATATGAGGTGCACTCCATAGTAAGGTCATAAAAGCCACTGTACCGAGATCCAAGTTATCAGTTCGGCATTTTTCCTCACATTTTCCTCTATCCAATACTGTAGTAGGTTGTATACGTCCTTCTGCATATTTTCTTATGGTCTAGTGAGCCCTGAAACACCAGTGAGTTTTCAACTGTATACACTCTCAAAGTTGTAAGCAGGAGTGAAGGCATAAAGCAGTGTAAAGAATTTTTTTTGGGATAAGTATTAGAGAAATAAATTCCCTATAGAATGGTGTAAATTACCGGTAGATGAAATTCTTTTGGTTGGTTTTGAAGAGCTTGTTTGAAAATTTTAAATGTGTTTTTCTCAGGTTTTTAAAAGGTTGCTTATGACCTTACTACAGCATACACCTCATATATTTATATATATATGTATATATATATATATATATATATATATATATATATATATATATATGTATATATTTCTCATATTTCAGAGGAGCAAAAGAGGCCAACAATTATATGTTTAGAATAAAATTTCCACAGTTGAGCCACTGTGAAAAGAAAAGAACCAAGGCTTCATTTGTCTTCAATGCAATCATCACACACAAGACACAGACCACATTAACTACATTGTCCTACACTTGGTCTTTCCAGATAGCCAAACAATATCTCTTAATGAGTGACTTATGGGTTAAACTAATGGCAATAACTGGTTTCCTGGGGGTATGTGTCTTGTGCAAGAGAGAACAAGCACAATAGAGTGATTGTTTTGTGATCTGAGTGCACATATGTTTTCTGTATGGACACTGTTGGAGCACTGGGAATAGGTTATCATAGATGTTTGACTAGAATAACAATGGGGTTGTTTTTATATTGTGTTTGGTGGAATGTATTTGTGAGATGTGGTGTAAAGGATGGGTTAGTTCAAGGGCTCTTGTTTAGAACTATGTGTCTATCATTCTCATATACTGCTCTATAGGAAGGATTTTGGTTTCATTGTATATTGTTTTGGTGTTGTTTTAGTGGAGTCAGTTATTATTATTCATGCATTATATTGTGTTATTTGTAATTTGTCTTTGTTTTCTTGACTATTGGATATCATGCTTTGGATGCATAGATTAGTTCTTATGAAATGTTTATATACAGTGATGTGTTTTGGGTGTCCAAATCCTGTGCCTGGTAGTGTTCTAAGTATGTTAAGTTTCTTATTTTCTTTCACTTTTCTTTATAGAAATTAATTATACATACCCACCAAGTCCTCTTATATCATTAAATAGATTATAGATTGAGTTCCACTGATGACCAGTTGTTTTCATTCTAATGAGTAGTGCCCCAGGAGTTTGAATGATTTAAGACTATTTCAACCTCTTCCATACTAAAAGGGCCTTTTGCTTTTATTATGGTTGCTGTTGGGGTATTTCATTCATCCCTGTGGAACCCCTTCAGTGAGGAAGAGGGTTCAACTTATCTTATTTAACTCATATAACTATCAAAATCAAGGGGTATGTATAATCGTATTTTGTCACCAGACAGTTTTATTCATCTAAGAGGCACCTTTTGAAATAGAGTTGAAATTATCAGTACAGTATATACTTTGGTTCTGGTTAGATGCTAGACTATTTTATTAATATCTATGGCACTCCTTTAGTTCTTCAGTAATTGGTTCCTTCAAGAAGGTATTATTTGGCACCTTCATCTTTCACCACATGAAGTAAAGGTGGCTAAGAAGATAATACATGTAAGGTGGGGGTGTTTAATAGAGAAATATGAGAAGAATGAAAAAATAATTTGGAAGGAAATGAAAAGAATGAGGGGGAATGATTTTAGTATAAAGGAGAAGGTAAAAGGTGTAGATAGACAGATGCTAATAGGAGTGAAGGCAGTAAAGAAAATATGGGTATAGTATTTCAGGGAGTTGTTGAATGTAGAGGAGGATAGGGAGGTATTGATTGTGACAGTGGAAGATGCCAAGAAAATAATTGTGATGTGAGATATAAAGAGTATTGAATGAGATGAAAGCTGGTAAGGCACCAGAGTTAGATTGTTGTCATGTGGACTTTGTGATGAAGGGAGGAATAGTTATGGTATAAAGGGTAGTGAAATTGAGTGATATATTCCTAAGAGAAGGAAGTGCATGTACATATATGGTTCCTCTATGTAGTAGCAAATTTAGAAGTGTAGTCTGTTAAGGATGGTCAGTATGCATATATCAAAATAAGTAAGTTAGATTTTTTTTTCTTTTTTCTTTTGTAAGTGGGAGATGGTAAAAATGATCTGTGGCAACTTCCATGGAAATCCACTGAAAAATGAAAAATATATATATATATATATCCATTTCCTTCAGCCTCTCTCCTTTAATACTCACTTCCAAAATGCTGCCATCCTCTCCCCTTGTACATCTCATTACCTTGCTTTTACCCACATTTACCTTCAACTTTCTCCTCTCACACACCTCCCCAAAACTCTGTCACTAATTTCCTCAATCCCTCCTCTGATCCTGCTATAAGCACAGTGTCATCGGCAAACAACAACTGGCTTAACCCCATTTTTCTCCATTTTCTTTAACCATCTCCAATTCCCTCTCCATGATCCTTGCATTCACCTCTCCCACCACCCCATCCATGTACACATTGAACAGCCATGTCAACATCTTAGTAACTAATCTTATTACATATATATTATAGCTTAGTAACTAATAAAAACTGTGATCTGTTGATTTTTCTTTTTAGAAAACTAGAAGCTTTGATAAAGATGCTCTTGTTCAGTTTTTATTCTATATCTAAAAGTTACACCATACTGGATTTGTCTTTGTGAATACCCAAGTTTTGTGAAAAAAGTTTACATAATTGTATTGCTAAAAGTTTTATTTTTACCCATAGAGACAGTTCAGCAAGATGATATAAAAAAGAATAAGTATTGTATAAACAAAAAATCATATATTTAAAGAAATTTCTGAGTTGTAAGCATAAATGTGACAAAAATACTGATACCAAGATATTGAGCTGCAGAAATAAAAAAAAAAATTTCACCCTTTATATGAAAAAACTAATAGCAATATAGATTAAAAATGCATATATACTGATAAATTGTATATCATAAATGAAGTGCAGTATTATGTAATTGATAGTTTTTACACTTACATTACTTTATTCCAAAAATTTTATTGGCTTTTATGTGGGACATTACAGAAATAGTGATTCATGTTGGGGTTTTGTTTCACCATGGATGAACCACCTCCCAACATTCAACATAGTCTCTAGTTAAATAATAATCCACACTAAAAATAAAATAAAAGTGTCAACAGCAACATTTAACCAATACACAATGAATTGTTACTTCGCATTTCTTGCCTTCATATCTCACTGTCAATATGAATTTAAAAATAATTTAGATAAAATGAGATATGAAGACGGGACACCATGAGCATAGCTCCCCTTCCCGTAAAATACAACTAGGTAAATATGTTGACAGACATACAACATATCTTTCTAAAATTTTATATACATACATATACCAACGGCTTTTTTGACCAAAGTCAATAAATCCACTCACACCCATTTCATCCCATGTAAAGATTGCTAAGAACTGGAGAATGTAGGTTGCAGTCTTAGCAGTCTTTACATGGATTTTTTTTTAAACTAAGTTATTACCTACAATTCTCCCCAATAATGTTAAATGGTATAGGTACATTGATGATATCTTATGTATTTGGCCTGCCAGTGATGATACTTCTTTGTTCTTATCTAAACTTAATGCCTTGGTCCTTTCTATCAAATTCACCATGGAAATAGAGAAAAGTAATTATTTACCTTTCCTTGATGTAATGCTCCTTCTTTATGCTAGTGGTAGATTATTTTCATTTAGGTTAGCGTTAGGTTCCCAGAATGATGAGGTTAGATGTAAAGAAAATGTAACTTGCTAGAATTTATGAATGTTTCAGATTTAGGATTTTGTGTTTTATCATTGGTGTTTTCAAGTGTTTACTTAATGGTTCTACGAGCTTATATAACCATAACACCTCTTTTCCGTTAGGGTTGACAGCGATGGACCCAAGAGCACCGTGCCCCTGTGTACCCTCGCCCAACTCAAATTGCGTTTCCTTTGTCCCCAAGACCTACCAGAGGTAACATATTACAATCTTGTTATGTGAGGTTAATGTTAGATACCCTTAACCATGTTTTTGTATGTCTTCAGAAGTTTTGTTATTTACCTAGTTGTATTTACCTAGTTGTGTCTTACGGGAAGGGGAGCTATGCTTGTGGTGTCCCGTCTCTGTAACTCGCCATATCTAATTTGCTCTTAAATTCATATATTGTTTTTGCACACACTATTGTTTCATCTAGTATGTTCCATACATCCACCACTCTCTGGGGAAAGCTGTTCTTTTTCTGGTCTCTTCTATAACTTTCGTTTTTAAGCTTCCTTCCATGTCCTCTTGTGTTTATTCAGTATGTCTTCTCTATCAAGGACTTCTATACTTCTTATAATTCTGTAGATTTGTATATATGTGAGTATATATATATATATATATATATATATATATATATATATATAATATGTACTATCAGACCTCGCCCAACACTTCTTTACTGTGCACAAAATTTCACATTTAATGAATAGGTAAAATATCCCACAATTTGCTGAACATGACCATGATTCAGGATGGCAGAATTTGAATAGCCTGCCAAGTCATGTTTTGTGCCAGTGTCTGGAGAGGGTCTGGGAACCTAAACTATTTTTTCCTATAAAACCTGTTATTTGCCCAACATGAATTTCATCCTGCACAATAGGCTAAGGAATGTAAAATTCATGTTGGGCGAGGTCTGACTGTATATAAGATTCATAGAAAATAGGCTTTAGGGCTGTAGTGTCCAGTCAACCTTATTTCTTGGGACCAGAATGGGTATCAGGTTGATGAATCTCTTATACATTCTGAGTGACAGAATGGTAGTGTGTGGGACCTATGCTCAGAGAAACCAGCATTCAAAGCTTTACAAGGGCTGAGCTTGATCATATGAATTATATTGCTACTGCTAGCATTTTTTTTCCAGAATAGTTGCAATGCCAAAGTAAATATAAGCTTTGGTGCTGTCACACTCTTGAGTGACATTGGGATTCATAGAAATCAAGCTTCATAGCTTTAGCATCTAGTCAGCCTAATTCCTGGGTACCTGAATTTATATGTATCAGGCTATTGAATATTTTGTACATTCAGAATGTAGGAATGATAGTGCATTCATGCTCAGGGGACCCATGTTTGAAGTTTCACGACAGCAGGGGTTGATCATTTGAATTACATTACTGCTCAGGGGTGCATCCAGCAAGGGGGGGAGGGTGTGCATGGCCCTCCCCTAAATTTCCTTCCTTGTAAGAAATAAAATACACTAATAGTCAGTAGCAGTTGGTTAAAAAATCATGAGTGTAAGTTCTGGCATTCTCACTATGTCACCTCCTTCACTCCTCGTAATAAGGACACTTGCACTTGGCCTCAAGTCATTTTTTTATCCCATGCACCACTACCTGCTTTCTCCAATCTATCAGCTGTTACTGGCATAATGGGATCATCAAGGATGAATCAGAAAGATCCACACCACTTTCACTTCCTCCTCACATGTCCTAGTGAGTCTGGACCTTAAAACCAGGAAACAGTGCATTAGCGCCAGGAATAAAGCTAACAGCATTAGGTTTCATTGCTAGGATGGTAACGGATAGAAGTGCAGAGGTAATTATCAAACTCTATCTAGCAATAGTTAGACCCATCCTTGACTATACATTACAGTTTTGGTCTCTGTCATATAGAATGGACATATATTCACTAGAATCAGTACAGAGAAGAATGACCAAAATGATACATGGACTCAGAAATTTCCCTTACGAAGTGAGGCTTAGGCACCTTAACTTACACTCTCTGGAAAGATGCAGATTGCGTGGTGATCAAAGGCTTTAACAAGGATGATGCAAACAAGGTCATCATATTAAAACAACAGGGCAGGACTCGCAGTAATTTAGACTTAAGAAGGAAATAGGCAAGAATTGGTTTACTAATAGGATGGTCAATGAATGGAATAGACTTAGTAACCATGTAGTGAGCGCTGAAACTATCAGTTGTTTTAAGAAACGGTTAGACAATTTTATGGATGGGGATGACAGGTGGTGATGGATATGGAGCTGCCTAGTGTAGGCCTTATGGTCTCTTGCAGTCTCCTTCATTCTTATGTTCTTGTGTCCTATTTACTCTTTTGTGCTTAACCATGCAAAGGTTACTCTTCATCACTTTCCCAGAATGCTGCCAATTTATCCCAGGTGCACCCTTTTCACAGAACAGGTATTTAGGTACTTAGGTCTCAGGTACTTTAGGGATATCCCTACAGGTCAAGTTACTCAGCAATTTTTTTATGATTGGAGACTTATCTCCACTCAAAACAAAAAAAGAATGCTCATCACATAACTTCTACTATACCTCTGTTCTACTAACCTCCATAAAATTCTTTCCTGTACAGTTTATATGATTACACTTCAGTGATTTTTTGTCCCCAAGGATAGAATTGTTTTTTGTTGCTGACAGAATATAACTTCAACTCTGTCACTCCACACATATTTTCACTTGTTGACATCCTGATCATGAGTTTTTATGGTTTCATTTACCCTATCCATAAAAATTTTCTGTGATCTTTCTTCCAGAACTACTGAATTGTTCATCCTCTAAAGATGTCTATTTCCATTCATTCTGATAATATGATCATACTATCTTAAGTTTGGTGGTCTGTTCTACTCTTTCTCTCAAACTAATCTGTGCTCCAGTCTTACCACAAATCTGTTTTGTAATTACAGATGCTCCTCTACTTACGTTCATTCGTTTTACGTTTTTTCGATTTTACGTTTGAACTGACTGTAAAAAAATATTTTTTGAGTGAATTTTTTAGTTTAGCGCGCTCTCCGTAGTTCAAACGATACTTGCGCACGAAGCTGCGTCCATTGTTTACATTGCACAAACGACAAACTGAACATGCCTTGCCTCATCCTCATCCTCCTCCTCCCCTCCTCCTCCACCATCTCAATTTATGTTGCTTGAATTTAATTTATTTGAAATTAATGTTATTATTTTACAATGTTATGTGTATAATTAATGATTTAGGGGTGTTTTATAAGATACGGTAATAGAATTTACGGATGTATAGTACAGTAACAACTTACGTTCATTTACAACTTATGTTCGGCCGTTCAGAATGTAACTAAAACGTAAGTTGAGGAGCGTCTGTACTTACATAGCCCTCCGGTATGTTGAATTACCTCCACCTTACTTCTCTTCCTTTCAGTCATCACCCAGGTGTCACTCCTATGATCGTTAACAACCAGTGACAACTTCAAATCTTGTCATAAAACAGTAATGTATATAGAATATATTGTTGCAAAAGATAAAACTATTAGGAAGTCATGAATAATTTTTGTTAGGTGTCATTCATTCTTTCATGTAAGTTTCACAATAAGAGCCATAGTTAAAGAAAATAACACATAATAGAATGGAACCTTAATTGTTAAATACTGGATAAATCACATAGTAATTGTTTGTTCATGTTTTTCATCCATAGAATAGAAAATGCTATATTCTCACTAACATTTGATCATCTGTTGCCCAGAGCTTTTTTATGTGCAACATATAAGTGGAAATTAAGATTCTTTTACAAAAGTATGTAAACAACTCTGAAAGTTATGCTATAAAGCAGGGATGCACAATTGTTTCACCTCTGAAAGTCAACTAATGTATAATTTTTGTCAACAAATTAAATTCCTAAAGAGCAGCTTGTTGCTAGAAAAGCAACAGATGTTAATGCAGGATCATTAATTGTCAGTCTAGGTGGGTAGCCTAGAGTTAACAGAAAGGAGAAGGAAGTATGGGCACGTTTTTCAAGAGGGAGTCAGGATACATCATTTACGTGTCATGGTATGATTTCCATAAGCACACTTGGAGTGGACACCTCTGTGTTCAGTGCTAATGGCTGGTGGAATTCTCAAAATACCATGGATATTCATTTTCAATCTCATGTCTTCTCTGTTTAATGTTGGAGCTTAAGGTAAGGGGTAGAGAAAAGTTTTGGAGAGAGAAAAATTTGAAAAGAAAGATAGGAGGAGAGAACAGATAGAGATGACACCCTTTGCTTAGCTTATTATTAAGAAGGCTTTAAATTCTGTTGGTAATTTATTTGGTGAGGATACTATATACGATGATAAGACAGTGTATACTGAAACAAAACTATGATGGGAGAGTACTTCTTTCCTGATCTATTTGTTTATAGATGGGTTCAGACATGTACCATTCATGGATATCATATTGAGAGGGAGACATGTATACACAAATGTTTTCCTGGTATTGTGTATTTCACCATTCTTTATACACTGTGTGGTTACAATGTTCATGAACACTAAACACTATTACTGTTAAGATGTAAAAGCAACACCAATTTCACATAAGATAATTTACTACAGACAAGATGGAGTTTAGTCTAATACAACAGAAACCAATACATAAATCAAAACACTATTGTTTTCATGAGGAGAAAACAAAGTATTTCTTCTCCTAAAATGCATAAATCTATACCAGATTTCACACTACACTACAATTCTCTTGTATGATGATTTATCACAGTACTGGAGACATGGGTTACTTTAACTGTCCACATTAAAATTACACCTAGTTGTTGTTGTTGTCATTCCGTAGACTGTCTGTCCGAGCAGTCCCGTCTCCCCAAGGAATGCTACAGCCGAAACTGGGTTTTCCCACAAATCCTTTATAGAGTGTATATTGTGTTGTTTGCGTGCATGATTGTGTATAATGCAGTCTTCCATTATGTGTTGTATGGTATGGGGTGAAGTGTTACATCCTGGGCAGCTGTTCACAATGCGGTCATCCAGCCTCTTCTGGTAGCTTAGAAGTGCTGGGTGGTGGCCGCACCGCAGTCTGGCCAAGTGGACTCTGTCCTTTCGTGGGAGAGAGGATTCAGAAGGGTGGATATCAGGGGGTCTGGCATGCAGCAGTGTGTTGTCTTTCAGTGTGTTAATGGAGCGGTGAGTGATATGATTATGAATATGTTTCCGGAGGCTGGTATTTGGTGGTTGTGGAGGAAGAGAAGAGAGTATTTGTGCGTAATAAAGGTCTTTGGGTGTTGTTTTAATGTTTCTTGGTGTGTGTGGGTGTTCTGCTATGTAGTGTAGTGGGTGTGATGTGTTTGTGGTGGCTGCGGCAAGTGTTTGTGTGCCTCTCATGTCGAGGTGGTCCTTGACTTTGAGGACTTTTGTTTCATGGTGTAAATGGTCTGTAGGTGTTGTATTTGTGCAGCCTGTAATTGTTTTTAGGGCTTTGTTTTGTATGATTTGAAGGGTGTTGTGGTGTGTCTCACTGAGATTAGGAGCCCATGCAGGACTCGCATAATTCAACACTGAGCGTATGCATTGTTTGTATATTGTTATATTAGTTTCTTTGTTTTGTCCAAATGTCATTCCAGTGATTGACTTAAGTGCGTTAAGTCTAGGTGTGCATTTGTTTTTTATGTTTGTGATGTGTTGTTTGAAAGACATGGATGTATCGTATGTTACACCAAGAATTTTCGGTGTGTTTGTGTGTGGTATTAGAGTGTTGTTGATGTAGAGATGAGGTATATATTTGTGTTCTATTGTCCAGTTGGTGAGAAGTGTTGCTGTAGATTTGGTTGGAGCTATTTTGAGTCTGTTTGTGATGAACCATGTGTTGAGTGTATCAAGGTATGGCTTGATTATTTCTGCAGCTTTGTCTGTGTTACGATGTGTGCATGTGATTGTTATGTCGTCTGCGTAGGAAGAGATTTGTATTTCTGAGTTGTCTGGTGTGGGTAAGTCATGCATGTATAGATTAAATAGTGTGGGGGATAGAACTGAGCCCTGTGGTACTCCATTCTTAATGTTTCTGATGTGCGCTGATTGTGCCAATCATCGCACATTACACCTAGTTCTATACACAAATTGAATTAGATATTTTGAGAGGAAAACTCACACCCCTCACACTTTGGAGACAGACTATGCTTGAGGCATGCCGAGCCAAACTGGGAGACGTGTGATAAATCATACCCACTTACATAGAACAAGTCTATGCCTATGCTTTACTACATTATACAAATAACTTGTATAAACGAACAGCACCCTCATAACAATACAATATATGAGTAATTCACAGTGCAAGAAATATGACCCAGTAACACTGAGATTCATACATGCATGTATTGTTATGATTTTGTATAGATTTACAAAGTACATGTGTGAAGATATATCTGAACAGTTTTGGATGCAATAAAGAGGTGACTATAGTTGCTGGATCTTGGGTGTCTGCTACAAGCTGACCCAGCATTCTCCATTATAATCACAGAGTTATACAAAGTTAGCCAAAACAATATCAGCAAAGTGGTTCATCATAATGAAAGGATCATTGAAATAACCTACACCCCTTTATCCTTAATTGAATAAAATCATGTTTTAGCCAGAACAAAGTCTTTAAAGTATATCAATTTAGCAAATGAGTTAGTAAAAAATTTTCTTACAGGTAAAACGTTTGTGCAAGCAGTGGTTTCCTATTGAGTATCCTGATGTATGGTATGAAGACATCACAGCCAATCCACGCTTTTATGCACTGGCTGCAACATTTCAGAACAAGATTGTTGGCCTCCTTGTTGCTGAAACCAAGCCTCTCACTAAGATGAATAAAGAGGTAAGTTGCTTTTTAGTATTTCTGGTGTATTTGAACATTTCTCCCATCAAATGTACATGATTCTATTGATTTTGAATAATATTTTAATTATTGTGTTAACTTTTGGGGGTAATGGCTGAATAGTAAAATGTAGTCAGTACTTTAAGGACTATTTTTGGGCACCCCTATGGATCAAAATCATATCATTTGTCTATGTTAGAATTGAGTCTTTACTTATAAAGGATTTATTTATTTTATTTTATTTATTTATTTATTTATTTATTTATTTTTATTATTATTTATTTTTTTTATTGCATGTCCCTCACCACATTTCTGACTCTTCAGCTACTTCCCCTAGTGACAGGGAAGAAAAATACCATAACCATTTTCCCAAGTGTTGTAGAGGGTGACTATGGGAAGTAACGATGTAGGTAGTAACGATGTAGGTAGGGTGAGATCAGAGGAGCTTGTTTGGAATTACAAGGTCCTCCTTTAGGAGATGAAGGAACGTGGGAGCCGTCACGTAGTCTGTGGGATCCTCCCGAGGATCTACGCAGGCTCGTGTTGGAACAGTAGAGCCATAGGGATCAATGATAGGATATCGCAGTTGTGCACACAATTGGGATACCACTTTCTTGATCCTTGGTATCTCTTTTCTAGGCGCCATGACCTTTACGCTTCTGATGTGATCCACCTTACCTGCAGAGGCAAAGATGTTCTTACAAACCTCATTGTGGGAGTTTGTAATGAATTAGCTCCTTTTTTAGGGTAGAAGCCCAAAGGGAAGGGGAAATAGAATGTACTTGGGAAAACAGTGTAGAGTATAGCATTAATGCAGAACAATGTGCCAGTATAGGACAAAATATAATTTTAGGATATAATGTCGCTAGAGGACGAAATGTCACATTAGGATGTAATATCTTAGGACAAAATGTTGCAATGGGATGTAATGACAGTGGAGGACGAAAGATCACGATGGGAAGTAATGATAGTGGAGATCAAAATATCACGATAGGATGTAATGATAATGGAGAATGAATGAATAATTGGGATTTATCTAGCGTCTAATGGAGGAGAAAATATCATGGTAGGATATAATGTCAGTGAAGGACAAAATATGATTTTAGGAAGGGATACCGGACAGAATATCAATGAAGGCCAAAATATCATGATAGGATGTAATGACAGTAGATATAATGTCGCTAGAGGACGAAATGTCACATTAGGATGTAATGTCATAGGACAAAATGTCGCAATGGGATGTAATGACAGTGGAGGACAAAAGATCATGATGGGAAGTAATGATAGTGGAGAACAAAATATCACGATAGAATGTAATGATAATGGAGGAGAAAATATCACGGTAGGATATAATGTCAGTGAAGGACAAAATATAATTTTAGGAAGGGATACCGGACAGAATGTCAATGAAGGCCAAAATATCATGATAGGATGTAATGACAGTGGAAGACAAAAGATCACGATGGGATGTAATTATAGTGGAGGAAAAAATATCACGGTAGGATATAATGTCATTGGAGGACAAAATATAATTTTAGAAAGGGATGCTGGACATAATGTCACTGAACGACAGGAGGCCGGCGTGAATCACGGTGACGTAGGGGGACAAAATGTACAAAAGAGATCGGATGACTGTGATCGACCAGATGTCCGTGATGGGGGAAATGTTAATTTTGATGGGAGAAATGTTAATGAGGCATTGAATGTCAATGAAGGACCAAATAATAATATAGAGCAAGGTATAGATAAAAAACAAAATGATAATGTAAGACATGATATTGAAACTCAAAATGTGTCAAAAAGAAATAATCACGAGTTTCTTAAAACCATGTACTTTAATGCTCGTAGTATTAGGAACAAATTTCAAGAAATACAGGCGTATGTCAAAAGCGAAAATCTCGATATGGTTAAAAACAATGTTCATGCTTGTGTTTTAGAGAAAGTGAAACAGGATGCATATGATAGTTTATGGGTTGAGTTAACCCAAACAAATGGACAAAAAATGAATATAGGTGTAATATATAGGCCAAAGACATTATCATTAGCAGACAACAAACTGTTATTTCAAGAACTGTCTAGTTTCTGCAACCGGGATTTATTGATAATGGGTGATTTCAATTTTACTGACATTGATTGGATGACCCTTGAACATGGCCATATAGGTAGTCGCTTGTTTGATTTTCTTGGTGACAATTACTTAATTCAGCATGTAAAAGAGCCCACAAGATATGGAAACTTACTCGATCTTTTGATCACTAGCCGCGAAAGCATGTAACTGATGTAGAAGTCGGTGAATCTGTTGCAAATAGCGATCACAACTTAGTTAGATTCAAACTCCTAAACAATTTTAGAATAGATACTTGTGTTTCTAAAATACCCAATTTCAGTAAAGCTCAGTTCATAGGACTACGTCAGGAGCTTCAGCTTACAGATTGGGAGGCAAAATTAAACGAAAGACCTGTAGATCAGATGTGGGAAATATTTCAAGATACGCTCACTAAGATGATTCAAACTTACATTCCTTTTAAGGACAGACGTCCCCCAAATCAGGCTAGCCCAAAGTGGCTCGACAAAGAAACTGAAAAAACTATTGCTAAAAAGAGACAGGCTTATAAGAAATATAAGTGCTCGGGTGCATCTAATGACTATGAAAGTTATGTATCAATACAGAGAGATTTAAAAAAGACAATAAGAAAAAGAAAACGACAATACGAAAGTAACATCGCTGATAAATCCAAAGAGAATCCCAAAGAATTCTATAGTTACATTAGAGATAAAAAGGTTGTTAGGAATCACATTGGTCCACTATTATCTGCTGACGGTCAACTTGAATATTCAAATGAAGGAATGCGTAATATCTTAAACAATTATTTTAGCTCGGTATTCGTAAACGAAACACCTCAAAGTGAATTCCAAACTGAAACCTGTGAAAAGTCTAGGGTAAACTTACTACGGTAAATATAACAAAAGAAAAAATTAAAAGGTGTATAGACAAACTCAAAGTTAATAAAACACCAGGGCCAGACGGTTGGCATCCAAGAATCTTAAAGGAAATGAAAAATGAGATTGTTGTTCCATTAGAAATGATTTTCAAGAAATCCATCATATCCGGAGATGTCCCAAGAGAATGGAAGCTAGCTAACGTTACTCCCATATTCAAAAAAGGTGACAAAAAGAAACCAAATAACTATAGGCCTATAAGTTTGACTTCAATCGTAGGAAAAATAATGGAAACTATCATCAGAGATGCTATCGAACATCATTTAGAAAGTAACCGTTTGATAAATGATAGCCAGCATGGTTTCAGATGGAAACGTTCTTGCGTGACTAACTTACTCGAATTCTACAACACAGTTATCTCGAATTATGACAAAAGAAACAATATAGATTTAATATATCTAGACTTTGCAAAAGCTTTTGATACCGTCCCACACGAAAGACTAATTACTAAATTAGCTTTACACGGAATAAGTGGTAGCCTATTAAGTTGGACTAGTAATTGGTTGAATGGTCGAAAACAGAGAGTTGTTTTAAATGGAAAAACTTCTGGATGGAAAAATGTTACAAGTGGAGCTCCTCAGGGTTCCGTTCTTGGGCCACTTCTATTCATAGTATATATAAATGATATAGACCATGGACTAAAATCTACTGTTTCCAAATTTGCTGATGATACAAAACTATGCGGAGTGGCAAATGATCACTCAAACCAATTAGATATTCAAGAAGATTTAGATAAATTACAGCAATGGTCTGAAAAGTGGCTAATGAAATTTAACACAAGTAAATGCAAGGTAATGCACATAGGTAAAAATAACAGTAAGTACGATTACAAGTAATTTGGAAATTCGTTAACAGAAGAGGATAGTGAAAAAGATCTCGGCGTAATTATCAGTAACGACCTCAAATCATCCAAGCAGTGTATTTCAGCCTCTGAGAAAGCAAATAAGATTCTGGGACAGATTGCGCGATCTTTTGATTTCAAAAGTCCATCACTCATTAACAAGCTATATAAATCGTTAGTTCGTCCACATTTGAAATATGCTGTTTCCGTATGGTCACCGAATCTCATTAAAGACATTGACAGACTGGAAAAAGTACAACGGCAAGCCACAAAACTGATTCCAAATATCAAAAATAAATCATACGAAAATCGACTAAAACACATGAATCTGTTTTCCCTAAAAAAGCGTAGACTCAGAGGTGACTTGATACAGGTCTTTAAGATTTTAAAGGGAATTGACAACATCAAAAGTGATAAAAGTTTTACATTGAATGAGAATCAGACAAGAAACAATGGTCTCAAACTATCCGGAAATAGATTCAATTTGGAAGTGGGTAGAAACAACTTTGCCAACCGTGTAGTTAATGAATGGAATAAACTTCCTGCACAGGTAGTGCAATGTAGTTCAGTTCGAAGCTTTAAGAATCATTTAGATAAATACCTAAGTAAGATGCTGTAATGATTATAATTTATCTTATATTATTTGTTTTTGTTTTGTTATCTTTTGTCTGTCTGATTTTCATTTATTATTAGTTATGTCAATTTATTATTATTTACTATTTACCTGTTTGTTTATTATTTAACTATACCTATGCATTTATTTATGTATTTTATTTGTTATTTACATTATTATAGTTTTTATTTATTATTTTATTATTAACCCCTTCCATACGGTGCCGCACACGTAGGCGTCATGGACTTAGATCTCGGTGGCAGCAGCCAATGCCAGCCGTACGACGTGTCGTAATAATACTCGCATCATAAAATATAGTCACCGCTTATATCGATCGTTCTCTCTTCACCCGTGAATTTTGATAACCATAGAAAATGCGACTACAAAAGAATTAGAAAGAATGTCTTTATGGAGGGGCGACTACAATAAATATAATCAAGACGCCGATATGGCAGCCTCGCGAATACACTCGCTCCCCATGACGCCTACGTGTGCGGCACCGTATGGAAGGGGTTAATATGATTTTTTTTTTCGCATCCGACCTAGATATGGATCAAAAGGTCTCCTGTCGGTATGCTCCGCCTTTGTAATCCTTTGTAATCCTTTGTAATTGGGACAGAATGAGAGAACTAGGGATCTCCCCATTAAGTATTTTTTTCCTGTGAAAAGTTGGGCATAGGATGGACTGGGAGGCCTCCTACCAAAATCCTATTAATTGTGTCATTAAATGTGAATGGATATGTTATGGATGAGACTAAAAGGGAAGAAATTAGTATTATGTTTGTGAATTTTGGTTGGAACCCTCCTCCTTTTTATCATATCATGTATATCATAATGCTCTATTATACATACATACATACATATACCAAGGCTTTTTCCCCCTTACAAGGGAGGTAGCCAAAAAGGAAAAGGCATAAAATCATTCCCACCCATTCCATCCCTGAATACACTTCACACCCCTCCACCCTCCCTCTCATCTTAGCACCTCCCTCTATTATAGTTAAGGAAAAAAATCTGTTAACTGGTTCTTAATAATATCATTTGCAAACATCAACAGGATCAGGACCTTCTCACTGGCCAAGGTGAAGTTGGTTACATCCTGAGTCTTGGTGTTAGTAAAGATCACCGAAGAAATGGAGTGGCTTCCCTTCTGCTGGATAACTACCTCAATCTCCTTACTACTCACCAGGTTTCAGCTGTCAAGGCTGTACTGCTTCATGTCCTTACTTCCAATGAAGCAGCTATTAAGTTTTATGAAAAACGGAATTTCAGGTATGGTGAAACTTTAATGGAACTTTATCAAGGGATTTTATTCTTAGCAGTGTTAAGCCTTTAGTTTTATATTTTAGAAAGACAATTTTTAACATTTTTCTGAGAGCCTTCTCAGCTTGTAACATTGAAGAAAATGTCTCTAAAGTGCTTGAGGATAATAACAGGGTGGAGGGACAATACAAAGGGGGCTTGTCAAACAATAGTTAAAACAGAAATAGGCAGTTAATGTCTCATTGTCATGGGTGATTATTAAAACTAACAAACAGATAAAATACAACAGAGATAATAATTTTCATGAAAGTAGCAGTTGCTGACAAGACTGACGAGTTAAACACCATATGAGGACGGAGCCTTTATTTGTACGACGTTTTGCTTATTACAGCTTTTTCAAGTAGAAGTTGAGATACAAATGCTTATTTAATCTCAAGCATATGTATCTCAAGCCTATGTATCTCAACTTGTACTTGAAAAAGCTGTAATAAGCGAAACGTCGTACAAATAAAGGCTCTGTCCTCATATGGTGTTTAACTTGTCAGAGATAATAATATAGAAATAGAGCACCATTTATCTGGCACAGGAGGGGGATGGAGACTATGCTGGATAAGTGTAATTTCCAATGTCTCAAGCCCCAACCTCTGTAAACTTAATATCCTATAAACCCTGCTCAACCTCTCTCATGAGTGTGGATAGAATGAAAGATGTGGAGGTGAGGCATAGAATGGGGCCAGAAAGGAACTAAACGTATAGGGTGGACCAAAGAATGCTGAAATGGTGTGGGTGTATGGAAAGAATGAGAGAGGAAAGACTAGCAAAGAAGAATGTGGAAAGCAAAATTGGATGAAATGAACTTGAGAAGACCAAGAACAAGGTGGGTGGATGGGGTGAAAGTGGCATTGGATGAAAGATAAATGTCTGTAGACCAAGGAAGAATGAGTGGAAAAACAGGCGTGCATGGAGAGTGGTTGTAAACGGATGAAGGTATGATGTAGCCTGAAGGGATGTTGTGGTTGTAAATGGATGAAGGGATGTTGTGGTTGTAAATGGATGAAAGTATGATGTAGCCTGAAGGGATGTTCTCTCTCTCTCTCTCTCTCTCTCTCTCTCTCTCTCTCTCTCTTTTTTTTTCTCTCTCTCTCTCTCTCTCTCTCTCTCTCTCTCTCTCTCTCTCTCTCTCTCTCTCTCTTTTATGAGGAGGGGGGTCACAGTGTAATGAAACAGTGGGGATAAAGAAAGCTGGTGTTTTCTGTTGTGGAAGTGGTATTGTCTTGCTGAATTGCTTCTGACCCAAGCAGTATGGTAGGGGACAAGGATAGCATTTCATTGAAGAGGGCTAAAATGGGAAACACTGAATAGGTTTTTGAATGGGTGTGGGATGGCTGTATAATTGGTGTGTGCTTTGACTCATCCTGTCTTTTTTTATTGAATGAATTAAATTTATTCTGTGACTTGTAGTAGATTGTCTTGAATTTTTCAAAAAATTTAGAGTTTTTGGTGTTATATTTGGTGCTAATTCTCTCTGTTCATTTTCTTCAAATGTATAAAGTCATTAATATTATTGCATTTTGCTCCACAGCCGCCATGCCTTCCTGCCATACTACTATAACATCAAGGGCAGACCTAAGGATGGCTTCTCTTATGTACGTTACATCAATGGAGGCCATGCTCCCTGGTCATTATTATATCCTTTTATTAGCTTAAAGTATAATCATCATGCATTTTGGATAGGGTAAAAAGGACCTTGGATATACAAGAAACATCTATAGAACAAGAAAAGGAATGCAAAAAAATAGAAGGTAATGGAGGGAGATTATGAAGGAATGAAGGAATGATGCAGCCTGAAAGGGTATTCTTGCCTGCTTCATGAATTACTTGTGAGTGATTGAGGAAGTGGAACTGCCATATAATGAAGTACATACATATACCAAAGGCTTTTTCCCCCTTACAAGGGAGGTAATCAAAAAGAAAAAGGTATAATAACCATTTCCACCCATTCCATCCCGAATACACTCCATTCCCCTCCACCCTCTTTCTTATCTTGGCACCTCCTGGATAGTGAAGTATTAAAGTATAATGAAGTATTAAAGATAAACCTGCTCTGGCTGCCAGACCCTTCCATGTAGGTGCTGTCTTGCTGTATTGTCTTCAACCCAAACAGTATGGTAGTAAACAAGGATGATCTTTCATCCATGAGGTGTTGAAATGGGAAGGATGATGAATGGATTTTAATGTATGTGAAGTGGGTGTATGCTTTGACTTGGCTAACCACCTCTCATAAAGTGGAAAGAGCCTTTGGTATGTATGTATATCATGCTTCATACTTGCAGTGGTGGCATAATCAGAGACATACTGGTCTCACATTTGCTACGTTGTGGGTTTGAATCCTGCTGTTCTCTTTGATTTCCAGCAGTGACTGTTACCTGTCCCAACAGTCCAAGGACACAAGGCAAAGGTGAGATAGCTATGGCTGCAGCTTCATGCCTCCTCACCACTAAGTCATACATTTTGATATCAGCATAATTGTGGAATTCATGTCAGCATGAATGTAGAATTATGGATGGTTCATGAAAAGTAAAATCCTTAAATATAGGTATTGTTCTGAAAAAGGTAAATTCATGTCATAAAATGATTATAGACATGTGAATGTTGTGATGAAAAGGTAGTTTTATCTTATATACAGAACACTTACAAAGGTAAGAAAGAAATGGAAACCAAGCCTCAAAGAATTATAGATGAAAAGGGATATTTGTTACCTATAAAGTAAAGATATATGCAGTAAAATAGCAGGGTAGAGAAAATGAATATATATCAGGCAGTTTCTAAAAAGATATGATTAATGACTAAGGACTCATACCTGCCAAGCTACTGTGGTGTCTTGCTGTAAGATTTTGCATTAGAGACCATAAGTTTGTGTATAAAACGGTAATTAAACCATAAGAAAACCATATTTTTTTGTCATTCAATAAATTAATTTGTTTCAGAATAAATGCAGAATGAAAACACAATGTAAACACATGACACCATATGAACACCACATAATAAAAAGCAGTACTATTTACTTCTTGTAAACATTAGTTTTTCATTATGTATTTACCTAGTTATTATATGGGAAGAGAGCTGTGCTGGTAGTGACCTGTCTTTGTATCTTTCAGCATCAAGTTTGTCCATAAATTCTTGTATAGTTTTTGCACTCACTGTTACATTATCCAATTTATTCCAGATGTCATTATGTTTGGGAAAATATTCTTTTTCAGATTTCGTCTCTATGTATGTATGTATGTCTGTAACTATCCTTTTTGAGTTTCTTTTCATGTCCTCTTGTTTTTCTTTTATCCCACTTTAATAAATTGTCTCTATCGGGAACTCTCATCCCTTTCATAATTCTGTAGATGGTCAGTAGATCTCCTTTTTCTCTTCTTTGTTCCAGGTTAGGTAGCTCGAATTTGGACAATCTTTGTTCGTATATCAGTTTGGAGAGTGTTGGTGTCATCTTTGTCGTTGCTCTTTGAATTATTTCTAGTTTCTTTATATTCTTTTTAGTACTGGGTGTCCATAGTATTGTAGCGTACGCCAATCTTGGTCTTATCAATGTAACTAATATTTTCTTTACCATTTCCTCATCCAAGTAGTCAAAGGCCACTTTCATTGACCTTAGTAAATTGAAGGTTTCTACAATTATTTTATTGATGTGTTTGTCTGGTGACATGTCTTTGCTGATAATTACTCCTAGGTCCCTTTCCAAGCTAACTTTTTTTACTTCCTTTGTACCAATTTTATATTGTCCTGATATTCTAATTTTACTTTTTCATTTTTTTTTTTTTTGAAAAAGTAAAATTAGAATATCAGGATAATATGAAATTGGTACGAAGGAAGTAAAAAAAAGTTAGCTTGGAAAGGGACCTAGAAGTAATTATCAGCAAAGACAAACAGACAAACACATCAATAAAATAATTGTAGAAACCTTCAATTTACTAAGGTCAATGAAAGTGGCCTTTGACTACTTGGATGAAGAAATGGTAAAGAAAATATTAGTTACATTGATAAGACCAAGATTGGAGTATGCTACGATACTATGGATCGTAGGTGATGGATGGGGTGAAGGGGGCTTTGGGGAAGAGGGGAATGTCTGTTGAGGAAGGACGGAAGAGGACAGAAGACAGGGGTGAATGGAGAATGGTTGTATATGGATGATGTTGTGATAGCATGAGGTGGAATGGGCGGGTGGATGGGGGGTTAGGTAGTATGTGTGAGCAGAATTTGACGCAGCCCGAAGGGATTTCTCCCCGTCCTCTCATTTTATGCAATGGGGGGACGGAGAGGGTGGGTCGCCGATTTGATGAAGCGGCCTTGCTGTGGATGTGCTGTGTCTTGCGACACTGCTTCTGACCCAGGGCAGTGGACAAGGTGCATGGATGACCCATCATTCAGGAGGTGCTAAGATGGGAGGGAGGGTGGAGGGGTGTGGAGTGTATTCAGGGATGGAATGGGTGGGAATGATTTTATGCCTTTTTCTTTTTGGCTACCCCCCTTGTAAGGGGGAAAAAGCCTTGGTATATGTATATGTATGTACTTTTTCCAAATTCCATTATACTACATTTCTTGATGTTGAAGTTTACTTCACACTTTTGACTCCATTCCCAGACTTTATCCAGGTCTTTCTGTAGTGATTCACAGTTTTCCTTTGTACTTACTCTCTAGCAGTTTTACATCATCTGTGCAAAGAAGTTCATATAACATTCCACACCTTCATTCATGTCATTCATATATATAACAAACATTATCGGAGCCAATACAGAACCTTGTGGGACTCCACTTATCATTTCTTCCCAGGTCGAGTTATTATCTCTAAGTATCACCCTCACTTTTCTCCCATTCAAGAAATCTTCTATCCATTCCAATAACTTCCCTTTTACTCCACCTGTTGTTTAATTTTTTTAGTAGCTTTTTGTGTGGTACTTTATCAAATGCTTTTTGTAGATCTAAGAAGGCACAATCTGTCCATCAGTCCCTTTCTTGCATTATTTCTATTAGCCTCGATTAAAAGCAAATCGAGTCAGTGGTGCTTATACTGTGTCATGTGTTTACATAGTGTACAACATTAGTACAACAGTATAACAAAGACCATCAGTGAGGCTGAGCTGTAGGGGAATTTATTTAGAATTGTTTAAAACAAACACAAAAAATATCACATGGAGAAAAAGTGTAAGATTTTCAACTTACCCCATAAGACTTGAAAATCATAGAAATTTCATAAGACTGATACAGAAAACATAAGTCTTGACAGGTAAGAGGACTTCAAAAGAATAGAATGGATGGGAACACGTGCAGTACCAAGGTATAGATATTTGAAACAGTCGAAAATGCATAAAAGAATTCCTCTAAAAGGAGTAGCACATTCACAGTCACCCACACCTCACAATCTGTTCTCATTTTTAACCCAAATAATCCTTGATGAAAATTCCTTCCATTCAAACCACACACAAATTCATTATTCACTAACACAGCCATTCAATCTCTTCTTTTTCCTCCCTCTGCTTTATATACCCTACTAACTACACTTTCAAACCCGGCCATGCACTTCCTTAGTTTTGTTCAACTCTAACACTCATTTCTCCTCTCACAAACTACTACCACTCTCATACTTTTTACTCTTACTTGTTCCAAAACCATACATATTCATCCATTCACAATCTCCCAGCATTGGTTATAAATGTAGTATATCACAATGTTCCTTCATTCTTAACAAAAGTCTGCTATTTCCTTTGCTGCCAGATACCAATGCTGCCAAAAGAAAGCATGTTTTTTTTTTTTTTTTTTTTTCATCTACAATGCAGGGAGATCAGATATAGGTGACAGAATATGATAAATTTCATCATTCCTGTATATTTGTTTCTTTTGTATTTTAAACTTATCATTTTGTTTTCCATAAGTGAAAAGGTCCTTAACAAATGTATACAGACTACATGCATCATTTTGCTACTTCATGGTACATTGTGGAGGTTTGTTCATGGCCCCTTCGTGTAGCGTGCAAGTTATGGTGCTTCCTGGCACATGCTGCCACAGCCGTTATGACCCATAGATGCTCTTAGCCCAGTTGGTAAGTCTGGCTGCCATTGTACTCCCTGCATGGATCTTTATATTGTTGTTCCCCATTTGTTCAAGATATATATGCATACTGATTTTTTTTTTAATTGCCTGGTTAGGGTATGTATTAACTTAATTGTAATATAATGGAACACTTACAACACATACCACTATGATTCAACCTAAAATGAATAACAATAACATAAACGAGTTCACATAACTGGAGCTGTAACCAACACATGATAAAACTCACCCACAAACAAAAAAGTACACCCAAAACATCTTACAGATTAATGAAGATGGACTCACTAATAAACACTCAGAGCTGCTCTACTTCTTACACAAACATAACATTCATATAGTTTTGATTCAAGAAACAAAACTGATGACTGATGATGATGATGATTCAGTTTAACATCATGAAACTACCCACTATCAGGAGGCTAGGATGGTGCCTGTTACAGAGGACTTTGTAGTGTGGAATTCAATGAACCATGTCCTTGGTCCAACTCGCTGGTGGCAGGGTTCTAACTGTCATCACCTTGACCTCTGTTGCAAGTAGTGAGATCCTAACCTGCTTGGCCAGTGAGCATAAAAAAAAAAACTGATACTGCAAATAACAATACCTTCATTCACTAATTACACAACAGTAAGACAACACAAGACACAAGGATTGACTTGTAATACTAGTACACAACACCATATCCTTCTCCAACAAAGCTAGGGATACCAGACAATCGAGCACAGATGCTGCAATCAAAATAATCACAATCCAATCACAAATAATGAAAACAGCCTACATTATCACAAACATATTCATCACACCTACTACATCAACCCCACGAGACTTCATCTCTCAACTCCCACCGCTCTACTCATTAACAGATTACATACTGGTAGGTGATCTGAACTCACATCATCCAGTATGACTTGACACACACTGCAGATCAAAGAGGACACAAAATACTTGATCAAGTCGTCAACCTAAACATAACTCCAGCAACATCCCCCAACAACCAACATCTGAGAAAAAGGATTGTGGTACTTCCCAAGGCAGTCGTAGCTCCTCTTGGGGATCGGTGCCACCTGCGTAGAGCCGGTGGCCAGGGCTGGTTGCCGCCGTTTGGCCCCCAACTCTTGGGGTTGGGGGGTGGTCCCACGACGTAGATGCTGCGGCTCCAGGACTTAGACTTAAGGGGACCGGCTGGTCAAGAATTGATGAAAATTGGGGAAAATATGAAAAACTGGGGAAAATTTTCTACATCTGCGTATGGCAATCGACAGTCTGTATGCAGAATATTTAATCAAAATTCGCCTTATTTTCATAGTTATGGCAAATAAACCCTCTCTTCCCCCCAACTCGACCCCATCTCGGCCCTATGATACGTATTGGTCAGTACAATATATATATTATTGCAATAAATAACAATAATTTGTAATGATTGAGTGCTATTGCTAGTGACTTCTGGCAACTCTGTCTCTGTACCAGAGGTTATATATAGACCCCAGCATGGAGGAATGGAACAAGAAGGAGCTACAAGAATGTTTGCACGGTCTGAGTCTCTAGGATTCCGATATGTCAATTTTGTTGGAGATGGGGATTCCAGCGCCTACAATGCAGTTTGTGCACTGAACAATGACCGTGGCCCCTATGAAAACATCAAGGTAAAAAAATTAGAATGTATCAATCATGTATAGAAGAGGATGGGGAGAAGACTGAGAAGCTGCATGATGAGGAATGAGTGGAGACTGTGACGAAGAGAGCTCAAAAGACCAAGTTTGCTGGGACATGAAGACTGCAGTTTGTGTGCCAAGCAAAAATTCTGGATCACAATTTTGGGTATCAGCAGGCAAGTTTATTAAAAGCTCTGCATCCCTTGACCACTCCCTAACGATGCAGGAAGATCAAAGACAGTTGATGAGTCTGAGGAAAAAGAAACCCAAAACTGAAAAAAACAAAGAAAAGTGTAAAAGAATATGTTCCTGGAACATTCAACTGAAAACCTGGCAACAATGAGTAGTGATGGCAACTATGACACCCAAATGTAATAACCTGCCTAAAATGCAGGTGGGGACCAGGAGCCAGAAGACAGAAGATTATATGACTGGACATCAACATATATGACTGAATATGAATAAATCTTATTCTAAATATTATCAACATTCAAGCCTAAAAAACTAAATAAGGAAATGCCACGATATTCCTTATTTATATTAGTATGTAGGGGTTCAAAGTTAGTGAAAACTTTGACAGCCCGTATCTCAAAACCTAAGTTTTATACCTTCAAACTTCTACTCCTCCATAACATTTTAATCAATTTCAATGAAAATTCACACATAATATGTCTAAATCTGCCTGATTGATGAAATAGAACATTTTTTTTTAATATCTGAAAGGGTTAATTTTTGACAATTTTTTTCCCTATTTGAAGGGGGACAGGGTGAGAAAAAATATAAAAAGTAAAATTCCACAAACTAATTACTTTAACTAAACTTTCTCTCTATTAGTTTGAAGGTCTGGATGAGGTTCTTCCACCATATTAGTTTCATTCATGTAGAGCAATTATTATAGGAGGAGTAGCCATTTCAAAATGATCAATTTTTTTGAAAGGGAGGTGGGGGGAGGGGGGGCAAAACATGAAAGGATTGCAGATTAGTTTTTTTGGGTTAGGAAAGATGTATATGGTGTCCCTAACTCCTGGCATAAATTTCTGTGCAATAACCCAATTAATAAAGATTTTCATCTTTTTATCAGCCGGTCCCCTTAACGCACTTAAGT
This sequence comes from Oratosquilla oratoria, assembly GCF_046742065.1. NCBI lineage: Eukaryota > Metazoa > Arthropoda > Malacostraca > Stomatopoda > Squillidae > Oratosquilla > Oratosquilla oratoria. Next base: position 23,114,714 of record NC_134801.1, read on the forward strand.
CAATTGCTGGAACAACATTTGGGCAAAACAAAGAAACTAATACAACAATATACAAACAATGCATACACTCAGTGATGAATTATGCGAGTCCTGCATGGGGTCCTAATCTCAGTGAGACACACCACAACACCCTGCAAATCATACAAAACAAAGCCCTAAAAACAATTACAGGCTGCACAAATACAACACCTACAGACCATTTACACCATGAAACAAAAGTCCTCAAAGTCAAGGACCACCTCAACATGAGAGGCACACTAATACTTGCAGCTGCCACCACAAACACATCACACCCGCTACACTACATAGCAGAACACCCACACACACCAAGAAACATTAAAACAAAACCCAAAGACCTGTATCACACACAGATACTCTCTTCTCTTCCTCCACAACCACCAAATACCAGCCTCCGGAAACATATTCATAATCATATCACTCACTGCTCCATTAACACACTGAAAGACAACACACTGCTGCATGCCAGACCCCCTGATATCCACCCTTCTGAATCCTCTTTCCCATGAAAGGACAGAGTCCACCTGGCCAGACTGCGGTGCAGCCACCACCCAGCACTTCTAAGCTACCAGAAGAGGCTGGATGACTGCATTGTGAACAGCTGCCCAGGATGTAACACTTCACCCCATACCGTACAACACATAATGGAAGACTGCATTATACACAATCATGCACGCAAATAACACAACATACACTCCATAAAGGATTTGTGGGAAAACCCAGTTTTGGCTGTGGCATTCCTTGGGGAGATGGGACTGCTCGGACAGACAGTCTAGGGAACGACAACAACAACAACAACCAACATCTGACATAACAATGTGTTCACCCTCTCTGCAAATACAAAAAACATGGGAAACCATACAAGATTTTCCATCTGATCATGTCCAAGTTTCCAGCCACCACTACAGCAGTCCAGATTTGAATCCCACCCAGGGCTGAAATAATTTCAGTATTGCTGCACTGCAATTTGTGACACCAATTCTCGTGGGTGGGGAGTTGGGTATGTGTGTGCTTGTAAGGTCACAGCATTACCCATAGATTGGTCATATATGAGCTCTGAGCTCTCTTCCGGGAGGGAAATAAGTGTCAATCATGAGTCCATCACGTGATCCAAGACCATCTGTGGGAGGTCCCAAGGACTGTTACCAACCACTGTGGGGCTGCAGATTACTAACCACTGAAACTCATGGCAACAACTTTTATTAACATTATGAATGGTTTCCTGTGTTGCTAGTGGATAGATTTAAAGAGTTTAGCTTGTTTTTGTAAAACTTGCATAGGTGAACACATCAAGCATCCACAACTATAAAAAAAAAAATGTCCATCTCCACAACATAATAATTATCTAGATGTATTTTAGTCCTAGAATGTGAGAGCTGTGTACATACATATACTAATGGCTTTTTCACCCATACAAGGGAGATAGCGAAAGTCAAAGGCATAAATCCACTCCCACCCATTTCATCTCCACATACTCCACTTCCATTCACCACCCCTCTCTCCCACTTTTCTTGGCTCCTCCTGGATGACAGGTCATCCCAGCATCTCCCCCACTGCCCAGGGTCAGAAGCAATGTAGCAAGACACAGCACATCTACAGCAAGGCCACTTCATTTAATCAGGGACCCCTCCCCCCTTTCCCTCCCCTCATGCAGAAAAAGAAAAGACAAGGAGAAATCCCTTCAAGCTGCATCAAAATATCATTCACACATACTCCCTCACCCCCCCACTCAATATCCCCCACCCACTCCCATGCATCACAGCATCATCCATACACAGCCATTCAGTGTATCATACTGTATACATTTTTATAAAGCAACTTACGTGTTTACCTTTTTATTTTCTCTAGTGTGTAATCAAATTTCGTTTTTGTGGTGATTGTGGAAGATTTACAAATCACATATTAATATAATTTATTCTTTCAAACAGGGTTGTGGGGTAGTCTTCCCACACTTTGGAGTCCTCCATGTGGCAACTCTACTTTCAGTAGTAAAGCAGGAGTTAACCTCATGCCAGCAGAAGACATAGGCTTATTTGTTGTACCTTGTAGATGATAGAGGAGTCCAGTATATTTTTTGTTGGAATTTTTATGTTTGTACATACTGAGAATTCAGCATGAATGAAGCAAAAGGATCAAAGCAGAACTATAATGAAGGTTTCACAAGACTATTTATAAGAAAGACAGTCATAGTGAATGAGGCATACAAGTGAAAGTTGCAATGGATATTGCAGTAGTTTTGTCTCTAATGTGAGTCATTGAATGCTGATTCCTGATGCATTCCTAGCCTGCTTCATCTGCATCATCTCTTTCAAATATCATTGTAGCGCTGGCCATCCAGTGCTTGGTTTTGTGCTGCTCATGAATCTGGGCTTCACAAGTATATGGCTCACCCTCTTCATCAGCCTTTCAGTCATTCAGCACATCTTTTACACATTTATACTCCAGACAACACATTAGCTCCTTGGATCATAATACAGTTGTATCCTAAACCCAAATATAATATCAGAAATCTGATCACTTTTGTATTGTAGACTCCAAGACAGTGAACTATATGTGACCACATCTTGTAATTCATATCCCTACTTGCATCCTACACATCTTAAAGTACTATACACTAAAAGATTTCTTCTTCATACTTCAGACTAATAACATATATCAAATATATTTGTATCTTCTTCCCTTAACATACTTGTATCCCACACATTGACACATATTCCACATTACACACATTAACACGTTATATGTGGGAAATGGTTCCCTATACTTGCAGTTGTTTATGTGCCATACCACTTTGACTTTTCATTTTATATTCTGTAATTACTTTTTATAACTGAAAACGTTTCCATAGTAAACCAACACTAGACAACTTTGTTTCCTATATTTGATTATAATGCTCTAGAATTTAGTACTTTTGTATCCTAGACCCTCACTATATATACATATATATATATATGTATGTATATACATATATGTCCCACACCAAAACATATTTCCTATACTATTTCTCAATACTTTTTGATTCCATATGTCAATACAGGATGTTCCACATCTCAATACAAAGCATCCCTCACCCTAGTTTATGGAGTCCCATATACCAATACAATTGCATCCCAACAGATGATGCCCGTGTGCTATTTGAATGTTAATTCCTTGCAAGAATATGTGCCCTAAACCCTTATACTGGGATAGGTTAAGAAGAGTTGTAGTTGTTGTATATAAGATTTTATAAAGACAGAATGGTTCCTATGATATAAATTATTCTTTTATTTACATTGAAATCACCCAAATGTTTACAAAGAAGACTATCAGGTTACCCTGAAAGTAATGTTTTTACAAGGTCACTTCATAGAAAAAAAGGTGTTGGCAAAGATGTTTAATCAAATTAGGCTACAAGTGATTGCACACATTTTTGCTGCCAATATGTAATGATGTTGTTTATGCCTGTACTGTAGAAAACATTGTTCCTGGAGTCAATAAAGTCCCTGAAAGCCTCTGCAACAGCTTGATTTTGAAGCCATGTTTTATTCAGAAAATTGTCAAGGTGATTGAAAAAATATACATTCAGATCACATAACAAACACTCCACAATAGGCCTACAGCCAAAATCCCTCCAGAAAGTAGCCCAGGAGAAAAATTATTTCCAAGACAAGCAAGAATTGAACTAGCATGCTTGCATTCAGGTCACCACCCTACACTAACAGTACTATTTCTCCTGGGTAACCAATCATTGTATTTATGAGGTTTTGTAATTCCAATGGCCATGAATTCCATTGACTGGTAAACAGTAGGTATGATTCATAGTTATGATTTCAAGCCAGAGCCAGGTGCACACATGTTGAAGTTTATTTATTGCTAGTTGTCATGCTACAATTATGGAATGTGACCCCAACCCTGCAAGAAGTGGGAAATAGTCTCAACAAATGAAGAAATGCATCAAAACCTACAGGGACATTTATGAGAACAAAAAGAGAAAAGCCAACAGCCAACAAAATTAATCTTTTTCAAGCCAGTGTCCTCCTCTGCTTCATCCACCTCCTTCAGTCTAGCTACACCTGATGCAGTCACCCCTGATCACCCAGTTGGCAAAACCATGCCTGTCACACCTCGACCTCATCTACCTAAATCTTTCCATCACTACATCTTGCATTCTTCACCCACTGTACCAAATAAAGATGAAGAATACTGAGTCCAAAGGGTTTTGATGTCCCTCAATCTCAGAGGGGACAGCACTGGACACTTCATCCTCCAACCACAAGGTGGGAGGGGGGAGACTAATTAAACAACTCAATAGTGATGTACAGTACTTAGTGTAATGAAACTAATTTCAATAACTTTCTTGGTCATTATTTCAAGTTATTTACAATATATATGTATATGTTTATTGATTGATTGTGTTAGTATTTTATTTTATAGAGGAAGTTAGTGACAGAGTTTGGGAAGGTGTGCAAAAGAAGGAAGTTGAAGATTAATGTGGGTAAAAGTAAAGTGATGAGATGTACAAGGGGAGAAAGTGGCAGCAGACTGGAAGTGAGTACGGTATTAAGGGAGAGACTGGAGGAAGTGGATAGTTTTATATACTTGGGTGCAAATGTGGTGGGAAAGGGAGGAGTGGGAGTAGAATGTAGATTGAGAGAAGCAAGTAAATGCCTTGGTGGATTAAAAAGTGTAATGAGAAATAGACATTTGGGAATGGGTGCTAAGAGGAGATTGTATGAAGGGGTGATTGTGCCGACAGCACTGTATGGAGCAGAAACGTGGAACATAAGAGAGGGAGAGAAAAGGAGTTTGAATGTGTTTGAGATGAGGTGCCTCCTGAGAAGTATGATGGGGGTTACTAGGCTAGATAGAGTGAGAAATGAGGAGGAGAACAGCGGTGGAAAGGGAGTTGGGAGATAGGGTGGATGAAAGAGTCTTTGGATGGTTTGGACACATGGGAAGAATGAGTGGAGAAAGACTAGTAAAAGAAGTGTTGAAGGCAGAGGTTGAAGAAGGGAACATGAGGGATCGACCTTGGATTAGATGGGAAAGGGGATTGTCTGTTGAGGAAGGTCGGGAGAGGACAGAAGACGAGGTGAATGGGGAATGGTTGTATATGGATGATGCCGTGATGCATGAGGTGGAATGAGTGGGGGATGGGGGTTGAGGGAGTATGTGTGAGAAATAATTTGTCGCAGCCCGAAAGGTATTTCTCCCCTTCTACTTTTCTGCATGAGGGGACGGAGAGGTGCGGGGGTCGCCGAATTATTGAAGCGGCCTTGCTGTGGATGTACTGTGTCTTGTGACACTGCTTCTGACCCAGGGCAGTGGGCGAGATGCAGGGATGACCTGTCATACGGGAGGTGCCAAGATAAGAGGGTGGAGGGGAGATCTAGTATAGTTACCCCTCTACAGTAACGTTTTCTTTGTTTATGATTATTAGAGAATGGTTTACGTTTATTTGTGAATTAGACTTGTATTTTTTTTAGTTCTTTGATTGTGATTAGTAATGAGTTGTGATAATTGAATGCCTTAATTGTGAATCATTTAGATTGTATTAATAACGCTCTTGCTTTGTGTATCAGAGTGAAATATATTGTTTACATTTTTTCAGGCAATCCAGTCATCCGATTCGAGGAGGGAATTCTTTGCGGCCGCCATTATTTTATTTGTTTATTTATTTATTTAATTTCTTGCTAAATTTGATTACGGAGTGGAGTGGAGTTATCTTGCCCCCTTCTAATATGTCTAAACCAAAAGTACCATCTTTTATCAATCCCCAGAATCCATCTGAAATAATGGCTCATACTTTCACATTATTACATGAGGATCCTTCTGATACTAAATTTTCTGGTGAGGATCTCCAATATAAAGCTAGTGATTTTACTCGCCAGTGCGACGATAGTATTGTGAATACAAATGTTTCGACGGGGCATGAGAAAATTTCTTTCGTGAGGTCACAGCATGTACCAAATTCATTGGTTTCTGAAATATTATCGGCCTCGTGTCTTGACCCCAAGTCTTTGGATTGTAATCATGATTCTTTTAGAGCTAATTTTCCCAACATTTTTTTCTGATACCACCATAGGTAATTCATTTCATTGGTGTTGCTGGCTGATGTTCTTACATCCAGATTGGGCACTCTTGACTATAGGCATGCTCAGGCCCAGGCCAGCAAAATTGTAGTCGAAACCTTAGATTCTCTCTCCCATTCAGTGTGGGTAGATAATGGTACCATCACTTTAGATAGGTCTCGCCTTATTTTTTGAATTTCCGTTGTACATAATATTTTTAGTACCTTTTGAGAGGAGAACCGCATCTTCTCTCAGCTATAAGACGGATGAGACCCCATTATCTTTCGCAACAAGGCTTTCATGTAAACTATGGGAAGTTCCTTCTGATTCTTTGTTTATTAGTAATGCTCATCAACATACAAATGTTCCTAGTTTTTCTCCACCCCCTCAGTCTTCAGTTTCTACTCAAAGCTCCCCTTCGTCTACATTTACCCCTCCTGTCCTTACATGTACCTACTGTAACAAGTCAGGTAATTCGAATTGTTTTTGTCTTCTCCGTAAGCGTCATGTACACAAGTCCTTGTCAGTAGGAATTTATCGGATGTTTCTTCTAATGTGACGCATGACCTCTCTAGAGTAGAGCCGCAGGATAAGCTTAGCTACTGCCATATCCATGGTCATTGTAAAGACTCGACTGATCATTGATTCAAGTTTTTAAAACTCAGAGCTGAGACTTCTCATCAGCCTAGACAATCTCGGTCACGTTTTCACCAGCGCCCGTTTCACAACCCAAGAGTTTGACCGGTAATGTTTGGTCTCAGACCATCCCCTTGTTGGCTGCTGAGTCTTCTCAATTACTCACCTTCCAGAGAATACACCTATTTCAATCACTGTAGATAATGATGCAGAATGTAGTCCCCTAAGTAGAAAGGTTTATTATGCTCTCCGGGATTTGTATGATCTCCCTTTGTCTCCTTTTTGCAATAGTTTACATTCTGTATAAGGTTTTCCCTTGGCTATTCTTGGGTCTGTTCGCATTCCCTTAAGGTTTTCATCCCATGTCACTTTTGTTGTTGTATCTGATATTGCTCTTATGTGTGATTGCCTCTTGGGCATTGATGCTCTTACAGCGTATGGCATTGATATATCTCCTAGTCGCCGTGTAGTGACTTTAGGTAATTCTGTTATTCCTGCAACATATAGGCCAGTTTCCATTTGTGACTCACCTCCTGTGCATGATCAGATCGTACAGTTGCCTACAAAAGGGCCTCCTCGCTTTAACTCCGCTATTCTTTCTTGTGCTGCTGTTGTTGTAGGAGAGGATTGTATTGGACCTTCAAGTACAGTTCATGTTCCGATGCGCATTTCAGGTGCTCCAACTGGGTATGACATTTTATCTTAGCCTGACTGTTCGTGTTCTTCGCCTTGCTTTGGGACTCTCTCCACTATTTGCGAGGATCATGTTACCACAACGTCACGGGTGCTCCTATCACTCTCTCTCCTGGCAGTCACTTAGTCTCCTTTGAAGTAGTTGACATTGATGTTTTCCAGGATTCACCTCCTATCATTGCAGCTTCTGTGCTACAGTCTCCACAAACAAGTGGCACAGTTCACTTGACCTCCAAATTTGCAACGTTTGTAGGTGTGGTAAGTATTTTTGGTAGGAGTTTATTGCAGAGGTCTACACATAAGTATGGCAGGAAGTGATCTCTCACAAGCGAGTGCTTGGGGCACCAGGACACGCCCGTGCCCTACTTTCTGATACATTGTTGCCAGGCGGGAAAAAGATTAGGCAAAACAATACATACAAACATCTCTAGGTATATACATAGGAATATACAGAAACAAGAGAACAGTTACATATAATGATGAATATGCATGCAAAATGGTTAAGGGTAACATATATTTAATACCTTAATTCTATGAGACGTACAATTGGCATAGACGCATACGCCTGTAGCGTACGCCTAATGACGTATATATATTCGGTTATATAATTACGTATAGGGCACTTATATAATGTAATGACTACATAGGCTTACTTATACAAAAAAATTACAATAAATATATGTTGATATCACGTACTCGTGTATAATAAAGAAGTGTTACTTATACAATAAAGGAGATACATATACAATAATTAAGTAAGGAAGGGCTTGGCTACAGTGTACAATTGGCATAGACGCATACGCCTGTAGCGTACGCCTAATGACGTATATATATTCGGTTATATAATTACGTATAGGGCACTTATATAATGTAATGACTACATAGGCTTACTTATACAAAAACATTTACAATAAATATATGTTGATATTACGTACTCATGTATAATAAAGAAGTGTTACTTATACAATAAAGGAGATACATATACAATAAATATATACAATAATTAAGTAAGGAAGGGCTTGGCTACATAGGTGAGATTGCTTTTCCTGATGAGATGTCTCGTCTCACTGAACTGTTAGTGACCCACCGTCAGGCTTTGGCTTTGCCTGGTGATCCGTTAGGAGTTACAGATTGTGTGGTTCATAGGATTGATCTTCAGCCAGGTGCTCGTCTTTTTTACGTTCCCTCTTACAGGTTGCCTCACTCTCGTCGGCTTATAGCGCAGTCCTTGGTTGGCGACATGTTAAGTGATGGCGTTGTATAAGTCTCACTCAGAGTGAAACTCGCCACTCCTCCTGGTGCCTAAGAAAGGATATTGTCGTCCTGTTATTTATTATAAAACAAGTTAACGAGGTCACTACTCCAGACCATTACACTTTGTTTTTATTAAATTACCTTATCCAGTTCATTGGTACTGATAATACGGTGTTCACCACACTAGACTTAAAAGCGGGCTTTTGGCAGATTCCTTTGGAGGAGATGTCTCGTAAGATCACGGCCTTCTCGACTTCCAATGGACACTATGAATGGTTTCGTTGCCCTATGGGGTTGCGGAATGCTCCCTTGACTTGTCAGCGCTTCATTAACTCCATTTTCCATGTTCTAGTAGGCAACAGACTTTTTGTTTATGATTGAGACCCTTAAGCATATTCTAGGTCGTGTAAATAATGTTGCTGATGCACTTTCACGTAATATACCTGTAGCTGCAGTTACAGTTATAGGCAATTTCTCTCTGAAAGATCTGGCCAAAGCTCAGCGTGAGGAATCTGTTTGGCCTGCTGTTATTTATGCTTTGGAGTCTGGTGATGATACCACCTTACCAGGTTTACCTGTTCCCCTGTCCCAGTTTTCCTTGCAGGACAAGGTTCTCATTCGTAATGTGGAAGTGTTTGAGCAGGATGTGGCACAACTGGTGATCCCTGAGTCCCTAGTTCCTGTTGTTCTGTCCCTTGATCATGATGCCCCCTCAGGTTGGTCACCCAAGTCGTGACAAAACTCTGCCTATGGCACGTAAGAAGTATTATTGGCCAAAAATGCGACTGGACATTACCTCTCATATAGCCCAGTGTAGCTCTTGTGCCCAGAACAAAGGTTCTACCCACACTGCTCCCATTTTAGAGTACCCTACTCCTCGCTCTTTTCAGACTATGGCTATAAACATTTAACAACTGCCTCGTAATGCTTAAGGTTCTGTGTATATCCTTGTATGTGTGGACCACTTTAGTTACTTTGTAATATTGGCTCCCTTACGTAGCAAGTATTTTCCAGTAGTAGCCCATGCTTCAGTTTCTTATGTTTGTATCCATAAACTACTTCGGTGCTCCTTAGTGACAATGGGTCTGAATTTAGAAATGAGGTTTTAGCGAGCCTTTGTGAGCGTTACGGCATCAAACATTTGTGACTGCTTACCATCCTGCATCCAACGGTCTTGTAGAGAGGACGAATAGGAGGATTTTGGATATTCTCAGGTACGTTGCAAGTAGCCTTCATGAATCTTGGGAAGATTGGCTACCACATGTCAGCGCTTGTATTAACAACACCATTAATGTCTCTACGGGCAAGACGCCTCATTACGTCATCTATGGCGTGAAAAAGCGGCTCCCTTATGATGTGCTTGGCAGTCCTGCTCGTCCCCTCAAAAATTTTGATGAATATAGTCAAATTCAATATCACACATTGCACAATATAGTTCTGTAAAAGAAAAACTTGAAGTCTCTACGGCCAAAATGTTGAAACATCAGTATATCCTGGCTAAGCCTGTTAACATCAGCATTGGTGATCATGTTTATAAGAGCATGCCTGACCGCCAATCTAAACGTAATTGTAAATTTATAGGTCCCTTTTTGGTTAATGAGAAGTTGCATCCCAATAAGTTCAGGGTCTTTGATCTTTCCCAGGAATTGAGCGAAATGTTGCATGTTGATAGGCTTGAGGTTACAGGAGTGCTTATTCCTGCATTTACCCGGCCTCCCCCAGTGCCCACTGTACAAACCATGCCTTCTGTATCTACCCCTCATAATCATAAGCTCAGTTCAAGGGGTCTTGTGTCTTCATAACTGTATATGTGTTTTGTTTGTGTTGTTATTCATGTTTTTCTTTATCTGTACTTTGTATCTTGTTTCTCTATTAAGTGTATTGTTTGTATATGTAAATCTTGTTTATTTACTGTGTGTATTGATTATGTGTATCTTTTCATTTTTTATTTTATTTATTTATCTATTAAGTATCATGTCCTGGGCGTCCGGCAATCTTTTGTCTCTTGTTTAACTGGCGCCAGTTCGTATGTATCTATATTTTGTATGAAGTTCATATGTATCTATATTTTGTATGCAGTTCGTATGTATCTATATTTTGTATGCAATTCTTTTGTATTCATATGTAGTCCTTATATGCCATGTAAATATGTTTTTGTTTTCTCTCCGCACTTTTGTAAGACTACTCTATAATGTGGTGTGTCTGGAGTATGTTATTTTGTGTGTTATGTTTATGTATTAGGGTGTGATGATTTAATAATTCTCTTCCACATTTTTGTAATCTCTATTGTATGTGTGGAACATGTTATGTAATTGTCCATTTTGTCTTGATGTGGTCAATTGTTTTTCTCGTTTGCTCGGTGGGGTCACCGAGTGGTGGTGGCCGAGTAATGTTATGGTGTACGTGTACAGCACCGTACAATGTGATTATTGTGCGTATGTATTATTAGATCGGGAGAAAGATGTTTTTTCCCTTATATATTTGTCACATGTTAAATAATTATTTTGTATTTACTACTTGTTAGGTTTTTATTTAAGCTTGCTTACAATAGGGCTCTTGGCGGGTGACTGACTACCCGCGCTTGGGGTAGTCTCTACGAGCGTGACTCGCAGTTGCCAGCTCTCACAATAAAAACTCCTACATCTCCCCCTCAAGATTGTGAGGGAAAAACAAAACAAATACCTTGACAATCTGATTACATTGAACAAGACAATATAAATGGTAATTCCAATGACATACAATATGAACAAAATTGAACAGCTAGATTATGTAGTCGTCCAGCCATCTCGGCCGAGACCTGTGCCTTTGAGGACGTTCCCTTCTCGGGGAAGCAGGCGGAGGCGTCCCCTGGGTCGGTGGTTGCGCCTCGGGTGAACCCCCGGGTGAACCCCCGGGTGATAATGGCCCCCGTGGTGGCGCGGCCATTCTCAAATGGCCGCGGGTGCGCAGTGAGATGCGACCGCTTCCGTCCATCCTCACTGCATATTGGCGGTGTGGGTGGACTTCGACTACGGTACCAGACTTGCTCCATGCCTTTGAAGTCTGGTCTTGAACCCACACACGGGCTCCCGGCTGCAGGCGGCGCCGTCGACGTCGCTGGCCCGTGCTATTCTGTCGTATCTCTGCATGATGTTGCGCCATCTGAGTCTCCCTCTCCTCCAGGATCCGCTGCCACTCACAATTGACTTTGTAGTTCTGTTTGGCCGTGGGGACTCCATCACGTAGCTGTCTGCCAGTTGTCAATTGTGCGGGGGATGCGTTTCCTTCTCGTAGCGGGGTGTTGAGGTATTGGAGGAGGGCAAGCGACACCTTGTTGTCCAGGCTGCCGCTGGTCCCTGTGTTGTCTCGCAGAATCCTCTTGGCTGTCTTCACGGCGGCGTCGGCTCGGCCGTTGGACTGAGGGTACTGAGCGGAGGAGAGGCGGGTCGTGACGCCCCATCTCCTGAGGAAAGCGGTCATTTCCCCACTCACTAGGTTCGTACCTCCGTCAGTAGAGAGTTGTTCTGGGGCCCCCCATCTGGTGAAGTAATGCCTTAGGTGCTTCATGATTTCGCTGGACGTGGCACCCGAGGGTAGGTGCGCAACTTCTAGCCAGCCAGTGAGTCGGTCGGCGTAGACTAGGTATGTTTGACCTGCCAGCTGGAATAGGTCTGCCACCGTCTGCTGAAAGGGGTAATCGGGGGGTGGGGTGAGAATGAGGGGCTCAGGTGGTTGTGACGGCGCGTTAGCATTGCAGGAGTTACATGTGGCCCTGTAATGCTGCAGGTCACCTTCCATTCCATGCCAGTACACCGTCTGTCTGGCTCTTCTTAGCATGGAGTCGAGGCCCTGATGGCTGGTGTGAAGGCTAGCTGCCACTCGTTGTCGCAGAGCCTCAGGGATGACAAGCCGCACACATCCCTGATCATAGGTATAGGTGACTAGGCCACGGGACACTGCCAGTCTGTCTCGTACACCGTAGAAGGGCCGCAGGCAGGCGGGCTCCCGTGATCTGTGGGGCTCCCAGTCGCCGCTGCTTACTCTTAACACCAGTGACTGGTAGGTGTGGTCCTCAAGGGCCGTTTGCAGCACCATCTCTTCGTCGATGGTGGCGCACCCACTCAGGTCAAGGGCGGCTACAGTAGCTGCTGACATGGCTGCGGCGATAGCGACGTCTTGTTCTTCATCCATCTCGTCCGGATTAGACTTGGCCACGGGATACCTGGATAAGAAGTCGGCTGCCGCGTTGTGTTTCCCCGGCAAAAAAGCGCATGGTGAACCTGTACTGCAGGGTCTGCTCCTTCAGACGAAACAGCCGTGGGTTGGTGATGTCCTTGAGCGCCTTGTCGCCAAAGAGCCTAACTAGGGGCCGGTGGTCTGTGGCGATAACCAGGTTGGGGCACCCCAGGAGGAAAAGCCGGGCTTTACGCAGGCACCACGCTACCGCCAAAGCTTCCCCCTCCACCGGTGCATATCCCGACTCGGCCGGGGTAAGGTGCCGGCTTCCGCATAATGCCAGGCGCCAGCCTCCCTTGCAGCAGTGTGGAGCAGTGGCTGGCGGGCATGAGCAGTACTGCTGCATCACCACGAACCCGATGCCGTCCTTGCACCAGTCCGTGATGGCGATGGTAGGTCGGGTCATGTCGTAGTATGCCAACCCCTGTTTGGCTAGCTGACAGATGATCTCTTTGGCTTGTGTGAATCTATTCTGGAGACACTCGTCCCAGTAGACAACTTTACCTGCTGGTTTTTTCCAGCAGATCCCTGAAGGGCGCCATAAGAGGGGCAGTGGCCAGGAAGGGCGCCAGTTGGTTCACAAAGCCAAACCAGGAGCGCACGTTTGTGATGGACGGTTTTTCTGGCATCTTAAAGTCCCTGATGGCAGTAAGGCGCTCTGTAGTCGGTTTGTATGTGCCCCAGTCCAAGTGGTAGCCAGCGAAGTCGACCTCCCTCTGGCAGAAGCGAAATTTCTCCGGCTTTAGTGTCACTCCAGCCTTGGCACATACTTCCAAAAAGTCGTAGGCATGCCAGAAGGCTTCTTCTATGCCTGCGTCATAGAGGAGTGTGTCGTCCACGCACTTGTATTTTCGCGGCAGGTCGATGATGGCGTCGTCGAATCTTTTGGTATATGCATCCCCCGCTGCGCAGTGTCCCATGGGCGTCCGGCAATACTGGTACCTGCCCCACGGTGTGATAAATGTAGTGAGGCGCCTGCTCTCCTCGTCCAGTTCCACCTGGTGGAATCCCCAGTGCGCATCTGCCACGGTTTTGTAGGAGTGTGCCGGGACCCAAGAGGCCATGTCAAACGGGGCAGGGGTGTGGTGAGTCTCTCGTAGGCAGCATGCGTTGAGTTTCTGGAAGTCGACCGTGCGGCGCGGCTTGCCAGACTTTTTTGCCACCACGACCATCCTGGCACACCACTCTGTGGCCTCTCCCGCGAGGACAGGACGGATCACGCCTCTCTGGACGTCCTCATCCAGCTGTTGCTTGACCTCCGCTTCCCAATGTTTCGGGGCGGGGGCGGGAGTGTGGCAGGCATAAGGGACAGCGTCGGGTGATAGGTGGATATGATGAGGGGGCCCCGCCATGATCGGCAGCGGGTACCTGTCGGTGTCGAAGGACGATGTCGAGAAGTGGCCGAGCAGCCATTCCTGTAGCCTCGGCACGTTTTCCTCGAGAGGAGGGAAAGGCACGGTTGCTGGTCTGGGTGGCGGACCCCGGCTGTCGCTGCTCCCCCCCGCCCACGTTCGCTATGGTCGGTAGTGGCGGATGCGGAAAGCCTTCGTGTACCAGGCCCAGATCCTTGCAGGCGGCGAGGGACAGATAGACCTGCCGCACAGACCGTACGAAATACACCTCCTGTTGGGTGGAGCGGCCAGGGATGCTAAAGTGGCAGGTTATGGTCCCCAAGGTTGGTAGGTTAATATTGGCGAGGTCGCGCAGGCCAGTGCGTCCCTTAAGTTGCCTGGGCGAGAGGCCCAGAGCTTTCAACAGCTTGGGTCCCGCTACACATACCTGCGCGCCTGTATCTGCGATGGCTGTGGTGGAGTGCTGTGTGTCGCCATCCGGCCCGGAGACGATGACTTGAAGCCGTGGCTGGCTCATCACCCCGGCGGTCGCTACCACAGCATTGGCCACAGCGTCCTTCTTCGCAGGCTTCTTACCCTCTTTGCACACTTTCTGGAAGTGGCCCAGCTTTCCACAAGCAAGACACGTGGCGTTTGCTGCCGGGCAAGCTGCCCTACCGGGCTGGTGTCGGTCACCGCAGTGCCAACAAGGGCGGTGGCGGGCTTTCCCGGGACCAGCAGCAGCGATGACGGCGTCGTCACTCGCAGCGTCGTGCATGACGTCACCCGCGGCAGCCTCGGGATGGCGGTTTGGCGGGAAATCATGCGCGTCCCTCTGAGCTGCTTCAAATGCCACACAGTAAGATCTGAGGCTGTCAACCTCTTTGAATTGAGCGTAGCACTGTAATACCTCGCGTCTTAGGGTTGGTTCACGCAACCCAGCAATGAGCTTCCGCACTAACATATATTCACTTAAACTCGCGTCACAGCTTGGGCACTGAAAAGCACAATCTAACACCATCTGGGAACACTTCGTGAAGTAATCGCCCACCGACTCCCCCGAGGCCTGCTTGACACTAAAGAAGTCCGACCACTGTACTGCCTGGTTCGCCGCACGCAACACTAATTTGCTGACGTTCTCCAGGGCCTCGGCAGCGGGAAGGGTGTCCCAACGAGCCTTGGGGAACCTGGCGTCGAGCGCCTTTTGGAGCCTTGGGGCACATAAAAGCCGGATGTAGCGCGCGGCGTCGCCGTCGCCGACAGCGTTGAGCTCGATCCAATCTTCCAAGGACCGACGCCATGACCTGAAGTCTGCTGTAGTCATGTCCAGGTCGCACTTCTCCAACCCAGCTGTGCTAAGGGCCTTGCGGCTTGGTGTCCCCATCGCCGCCATGTTTCGCTGCAAAGCCGCTATGGCTCCCTGCTGGGACAGTAAAAGCGTCTGAGCCTGTGCTAGGAGGCCTTCTCCTTCCCTCCGTCTGCCTGATGTGGCAGGGAGCCTAGGGCGTCTCGGGGTGGTCATCGTAGATGCGTAGGAAGGATTATCACTGCGCCATGTTAGGTTTTTATTTAAGCTTGCTTACAATAGGGCTCTTGGCGGGTGACTGACTACCCGCGCTTGGGGTAGTCTCTACGAGCGTGACTCGCAGTTGCCAGCTCTCACAATAAAAACTCCTACACTACTGTATTGTATTAATTGGTTGCATTTACGTATACCCATTTTGTAAGGGGCCATATGGTTGTATATACTTCCTGCCGACGCGACACAGTTGCTAGTTCGCCTCCGTTGAGTAAACATTGTCATTGTGCTTGATATACATATTTATTCAGTGAATTAGTTGTTTCTTTTGGCCACCCTAGTATATGCTGGATGGTGAACTGAACATCTGAAAATCAGATTATAGTTACCAGAGGGAAGCTTGCTTGCAGCAAAGGTTGTGAAGATTGCACAGCTCAAACCAAGGGCATGGTTCATTAAATTCCTCGCTACAAAGTTCTCTGTACAGGGCACCGTCTTAGCCTCCCAACGGAGAGGATTTAATGACGTTAAACCTTATCATCACCAGTTTCAAGAGAAAAGTCAGTAAAAATAAAATAAAAAACAATTACGAGAAGTTTATGCATTAGTTTTGTAGATATTAAGACAATTCGCGAAAGTGATCTATCTTGCACCTTAACTAATAAGTACAGATAAATGGATAAACAAGTAAACAAATAAATGAATAAATGATCAAATATATGACATTGATCTATATGTAAACATAAATCGTATTCAAACCCTTATCAAGTTTTCCTTTACCAATGATTCAACTTTAAGAAAATTCCACTGGAGTTTGACTGTCAGATATACTAGGGTGCAGACCTCAGACAATGCCTACGACTAGGATGTTTAACCTATGGAGAAATATTCAAGTGCTATAAGCAACCATTGTATGTTTTACTGTACCGATTGCGTCATATTTTTCCATGCAAGTTATTAAAACACGCAAATGTGTATTCATACATCATTTTATTTTCATCCAACTCTTACATCCCAAACGAGTTTAAGTAAGAATCTTCATATATCAAATGACTGAATGATTACCCTTTGTTGAGCACAGTGCTTTGAGTAAGCGAATGTGCGTTTATTTGAGCATGTGTATTTACCTAGTTGTATCTTACAGGAAGGGGAGCTATGCTCGTGGTGTCCCATCTTTGTATATCACAGTGTCTATTTTGCTCTTAAATTCGTGTATGGTTTTTGCATACACCTCCATTAGATTTTTTTTTCATCTCTTTAGCTCATTTAGTTCAGAATTTATTTTCTTTAGTCTACATATCTCATTGTTAGCTTCGAAAAGGCCTTTCGTTAAATTCACAATCTCTTTCCTTAGTTCTATGAATTCTTTCTCCCACAATTTTCTATTAATACTCATCTCCCTTTCCATGTCTAAGATTCGACTCAAATTTCTTCTTTCGTACTTACCAAAACCAGAAAAAGTGTCTTCGTTATACAATCTAATCATCCCTCTTGGTGTCTCAAGGCCTCTGTTTACATTTAGTTTCGGCGTAGCGCCTCCAGAGGGCTCTGCGTTTGAGTCGACATTCGGCTCAAAATCATCGTTTTAATTTTCTCTCATTAGATCAATTTAACACTGCAGAGAAATAATTTTGGGTAACCACAAGTGCTCCCCCTCCCATTCAATACAAACCAGGCCTCTTGTTTTCCTTGCACTATTGAGAATTTTCGTCTTATTCAGCAGCCTTCGGAGCTCTAGTTGAGAGGTGTTGACAGCTCGGTAGCTCGAAAGTGTGTGTCTGTCTGTGTGTGTATTTACCTAGTTGTATTTTACGGGAAGGGGAGCTATGCTCGTGATGTCCCGTTTTCGTATCTCATTTTATCTAAACTATTTTTAAATTCATGTATTGTTTTTGCACACACCACTTTCTCATCTAACTTGTTCCAACTGTCTATTAGTCTGTGAGGAAAGCTGTTCTTTTTCACATCTCTTCTATAGCTGTCTTTTTTTATTTTCTTTCCATGTCCTCTTGTATTTCGGTCATCTCATTTTATCAGATTCTCTATCAGTAATTTCTATGCCTTTCATGATTCTGTAAATAGCTATCAAATCTCCTCTCTCTCTTCTTTGCTCTAGTGTCTGTAGTTCAAGTTTTGCTAGTCTCTCTTCATATGATAGTTTTGAGAGTGTTGGTGCCAATTTTGTAATTGCTCTTTGTATTCTTTCAAGTTTTTTTATGCATTTTTTTGCACTTGGTGACCATATCGTTGCTGCATATTCCAATCTTGGTCTTATCAGGGTGATTAGAATTTTCTTCACCATTTCTTCATCCAGGTATGTAAATGCCACTTTGATTGTTCTTATTGAATTATAGGTTTCTCCAAAAATCTTATTTATATGTTTCTCAGGTGACATATTATTCATAACAATGACTCCCAGGTCCTTTTCATTTTCTACTTTTTTTATTCCTTCTCCTCCTGTTATTCTGTTTTTACTTTTCCCAAATTCCATTATACTACACTTTTTTGTATTGAACTCCATCTCCCACTTCCTACTCCATTCCTGTACTTTATTTAGATCTCTTTGTAGTGATTCACAATCTTCTTCCGTGTTCACTTTTTTCAATAGTTTTGCATCATCTGAAAAAAAGATCATATAGCTTTCAATTACTTCATCCATATCATTAATACATATAGCAAACATTATTGGGGCCAGAACTGTTCCTTGTGGAACACCGCTTATTACTTCATCCCATTTTGAGTGTTGATCTCTTATCACTACTCTCATTTTTCTTTCTTGCAAAAAGTCTTCCATCCAATTTAGCAGTTTGCCCTGTATTCCTCCTTCAGTTTCTAATTTCTTAAGCAACTTCTTATGTGGTACTTTGTCAAAAGCTTTTTTTAGGTCTAGAAATGCACAATCAGCCCATCCATCTCTTTCTTGTATTATATCTATTAGCCTTGAATAGAAACATATTAAATTGGTGACGCATGATCGTCCTTGTCTGAATCCAAATTGCCTTGGATTGAGCACGTTTTTTTTGTTTTGTTTTTCTAAATATTTTACCCATCTATTTTTGACAATTCTTTCACAAATTTTTGCTATTGTACTTGTTAGAGAGACTGGCCTATAGTTGTTAGGGTCTTCTTTATTTCCTCTTTCATATATAGGTACTATATTTGCTTTTTTCCAATCTTCTGGAACTTTACCTTCTTTCAAGGAACTGTTTATTATGCTATGTATTATGTCTGCCAGTTCATTCCTGCATTCTTTCAAAATCCAGTTTGCTTTTTCATCTGGTCCATGTGATTTTCTGACATCAAGATTACTCAAGTGTTTCAATATTTCATTCTTTGTTACTTCTATTTCTTTCATAGGGGGGACTTTCTCTTTCCATTCGATCTCTTCAGGTTGTATGTTCTCCCTTATAAACACTGATTTAAAATGTTTGTTCATAATTTCCGCCATTTCAATTTCCTCTGTGTATTCAACTCCTCCTTGTCTTAATTTCTCCAAATCTTGTTTGTTTTTCAGTTTGTTGTTTACAAATATGTAGAATAGTTTTGGTTGATCTTTACATTTTTCTATGACATCTTTTTCATATTTTCTCTTTTCCTCTCTGCACGCTTGTACATATTCATTTCTATAACAAGTATATATTTTCCATTTTTCCTTTTTTTTTCTTCCATTTGGTCCAAGCTTTGTCTCTTTTGTCTTTTATCTCCCTACAACTTTTGTTGTACCACCACTTTACATATTCTTTTTCTTGTTTTTGTCTTGGGACATACTTTTCTACTCCTTTTTTATAGATTTTTGTCAAAATATTCCATTTATCTTCTATTGTTGTATCTTTGTGTATTCTTTCCCAGTTTTCATTTTGGAAGAATTCTCTTGTTTGATCAAAATTTGTTTTTTCATACATCAATCTTCCTTTTCTGTATTGTTAATTTCTTTTCATGTATTTTTTCTCATTTAGTTCTAGTTCTATCAATATGTGGTCACTTTTGCTTATTGGTGCCTGGTATTCTATCTTTTCCACTATTTTAGGTTCTGATGTGATTATTAGGTCTAGTCTCGATGGTTCCTCTTCATTTCTATACCTAGTGTTCTCTTGGATCCATTGTGTCATTGTGTGGTCAATAATCATCTCAAGTAGAACACATCCCCATGAGTCTTCTCCACCCTTTACGGTCATCTCTTCCCAGCATATTTTTTTGCAATTATAGTCGCCCATCATAACTATTCTTTCTCCATCTTCCATCATTTCGTTTAGTGTTACTCTTGTGTCTTCTAACATGCTTTTATGTTCATTCTCTTCCCATGAGGCTGTTTTTGGGGGCACGTAGTTTATTACAAACTTTCTGCTCTTCTTATCTCTATCTTCTACTTCTATCATTATCATCTCTACTCTATTCTTCCCATATGTGACTCTCTTCACGTTTATATCCTTCTTAGTCAGGAACATAACTCCACCCCCTTGTTTTATCTTTCTGTTTCTAATCCAATAATTATATGCATTGTGTCCTATGCTGTTGGGTGGTAGTGGGCCTTTTAATTTTGTCTCAACAATTCCCATTATGTCCGGATCTTTTTCTTTCAGATATTTGTTCAGTTCATTCAGTCCTGTTATTAATCCATCTATATTTGTGTAGGATACTCTTAACTTTCTGTTATTTCCATTGTATTCTCTGTTTCTTTTGTGTTTCTTTTATGTTCCATTTCTTCAATTTCATATTCACTACTCTCCAGTAGAATTCTTGTTTTTCTGTCTCCGTTCTGGTCTCGTTTTTTTCTTAGCTTCATGTCTATTCCTTATTTCCTCCTCTCTTTCCTCTTTATTCATTTCCCTTTTTATCCATACCTTTTTATATTGTTCACTTGTTGCTAGTTTCCCTGTTTTGGATAAGATATTCTCTGCCGTCGTTTGTGACCTGAATTTAATCTTAATTGGTCTGGTCTTGTCTGTACTATATTTCACAGGCCTGAATTTCTCTTCGATTTGTTTCATTATTTCTGGTTCATCTTCCTGAACTAATTCTAGTAAATTTCTTACTTTTTCATTTTCCTCTTTGGTTCTTGTGGTTCTATCTGGGTTATGTTTCTCTTCCATTCCTAATATAATTATACATTTATTTCTATCTGCTAAGTGTCTTACTATATTCTCCTTCTGTCTCATCACTTTAATAACTGAGTCTTCAGTTTGTTCTTTCATTTGCTGTTTGATTATGTCAGTAAATGCAACTTTACTGTTTTCTTGAATTTTTTCCAACCCTCCTTGTTCTCCTTATTATTCTCCTTTAAGACTTTATTCTCCTCTTTTACTTCTTTTAACGGTTTTTTTAAATCTTCAATTTCCTTAGTTAAGTTTTTGTTCGCCTTCTCTAGTTCTTCCAATTTTTCAACCCTCTGCACAATGTTGTTAACGTGACCGAACCTAAGTTCCCAGTGCTCGATCATCTTATCGAGCTTCTCTTCTAGTCTTGTTAATCGGGGGGGGGGGGGGTTGTGTCCCCCCCCCCCACCCTCTTTAAATCCCTGGAAAATATTCTCATCACCTTCTACTGTATTGCTCTTATCTATACTTCTGATCTTTACATTTTTGTTAGACATTTCGTCGTCGCTAAATTGGTCCGGACCTCTTTTGTTTAGATGGCGTCTGCCTGCCTGGGCCAAGTCCTCACCTTCCTCATTTCCTTCCATTTCCCTCAGTAATCCCTCCCCTTCTCCTTTTTCCTCACTTTCCCCTACACCACGAGCAATTTCCTCCCCACCCTGTAAATACAATAGGTACTTCCTTTGCTTCGGGATCCACGAAATTTCACTTTTTCTTCAGAACGTCCTCTAAGCCGTCCGTTCGTTGAAGTGTGTGTGTGTGTGTGTGTGTGTGTGTGTGTGTGTGTGTGTGTGTGTGTGTGTGTGTGTGTGTGTGTGTGTGTGTGTGTGTGTGTGTGTGTGTGTGTGTGTGTGTGTGTGTGTGTCTGTGTGTGTGTGTATGTGTGTCTGTGTGTATGTGTGTGTGTGTGTGTGTGTGTGTCTGTGTCTGTGTGTGTCTGTGTGTGTGTGTGTGTGTGTGTGTGTGTCTGTGTGTGTGTGTGTGTGTGTGTGTCTGTGTGTGTGTGTGTGTGCGTGTGCGAGATAGAGAGAGAGAGCTAGAGCATGCTTGTCCAAAACTTGAGTTAGTATACGGGTGTATTAATCGCAGTTAGCTGCTTCAAGAATGGCATCGACAGAAGGACGGTCACTTGGAACTTTGCTGCGATAAAGAAAGGACAAGATCAGGTTTGGATCCACGATAAAGTCTCCGCCCATCTGATGAAGATCATCTTCAACGTCATGATAGGCAGCCGGCAATGGTTTCTCTGCAACGATTTGGCCACCATAGTAACACAGAGACGTTGTGCCCCACACTTTAGCAACAGTCCTGCAAAAGAGAAATTCAAGAACTGAGTAGTTTCGAGTTGATGGGAACAAGGTGGCTGAAGGTAGTACTAAATCTTTCTATATTAGGTCTTCAGCTAAAAGTAAAATAAGATTAATCTGTGTTATTGCTATTGCCAAGAGAGAGGGAAAAAAAAGTTGAAGCTAGGATTCAAGAGAAGAAAGCTAAGGTTCAAAATAAGATTCCAAAAGGAGATGAAACGGATAGGAAAAGAGCTTGAACATGTGCATATGCGTACTAACGAAGTGGCTGCTGCCAGAGAGGAACCATATCAACACTTTATGGAAGAGCAGCAGAGTCTAGAACTCGCAGGAATACATGGAACTAATGTCAGGCATGGAATTTATGGTTAACAGTCCAAGGCCCAATCTCCAGTGTTGTTAAATCCAAGAACTGATGTTATTACACCTTGGGCACAAACGGTAAACCTCATGTGTTAACACTTCAAACATTCAGTCTTGTGTTCAATTTTTTTTTTTCCAGTAAATCCTACTTTTTGCTGCGGAGTTTTTGCAGCTTTTGTGCACAGGAGTGTCGGTTGTATATCCTTAGACTATGATACCTAGGTCTTTTTCTTGATCAGATTTCTTTAGCTGGTTACCGTTCATGGAATAATCATTACAGATGTTTTTGTTGCCTATATGCAAACTTTACATCTATCAATGTTGAATTCCATTTTCTATTTACCGTTCCACTCAACTAAATTATTCATATGAAGTTTGTTAACTATGGTTAGAATTCCTTTCTAGTGACCAAGACCTGTACTTATAACTAATGCTAATGTATTTATTTCATGTTGAATTTCACTGTTAGATCCCTGATGTGCTGTCTGAAGGACATGTGCATATTATAGTGTTTTGTAACCCCGCTGTGACCGTGTAAGCTTGTTGTCATGACCGCATGGTCATGTAGTCCTCTTGCTGAGGGGGGTCCTGTGTGCACTGTAAGGTCCCCTAAATCACTCAACAGATTTATGTTATGGGTCACCCCAGGTGCAAAAAAAACTTGGGTAGACATGGTGAATCATGGTAGCAACTTGGGAAATCATTAGTTTGTAAATGCCCCTAAACGTTACCGAGAGCCGAAAAACAAGGATTTTCAATTTACATAATAAAAGTTATAAACCATATAAAAAGTATCAAAAGAGCTGCATCTTGTGTTTCTCAAACGTTGTT
Organism: Oratosquilla oratoria; assembly: GCF_046742065.1. Lineage (NCBI taxonomy): Eukaryota > Metazoa > Arthropoda > Malacostraca > Stomatopoda > Squillidae > Oratosquilla > Oratosquilla oratoria. Next base: position 23,138,024 of record NC_134801.1, read on the forward strand.
GTGTTTATACACATTACATATAGTGCCTTTCATGAAATTTAATGTGGACATTTAGCATAAAAATGTCAAAAACGACATAAAATATATCAGTTTAAAAGACCATGCAAAATAATTCGGACCAAGTTCCTTTTGATATCTAACAATGTAGCATTTTGATTACTTTTTCATGTTACACACATATAGTCATATTATGTGTATTACAGAATTCAGACAATTCAAATTGTACCAAGCAATTCACATTGTATGCAGTAGAACACAAGTAAAAATGCATTGTTAAAAAATTCCATCTTATGAATCATTCATGTTTTCTCAGGCACATTCAAACAGATTATAGTCTATTGGGGTTCATGCATTGTAATATGTCAGACTGACATTTACAAAATACACAGCATGGGGCAAGATTATGCCTACAGACACATCGTTTTGCTGCACATTTCTGGCAGGAACAGGTGAAGGGAATGTCATCTGGCAGCATGTGAATGTTGATGTCTGGCATTAACAAACCATCCACTTCTATGAAGCTGTATTGTAGTGGACAAAGAGAGGTTCCGTTGAGGCAGTTCATCTGTATGTGTGCAGCATAAAAGCTTCTACGAATATGCTGCAAGGTGGCACGAGAATTTGAGGAAGCTGATCAATCGTTACAGCCTTACTTTGACGATACATCTGGTATCTCAGCCTGTGAGGGTATGGACTGCCGGGAGTACATCACACAGGGGCCCAATCTTCTGTGCAAGTGTGTGAAGAGGAATGTACCTTGTAGAGTCGCCGACACCAGCTCTCATCCAAAGCTCAGCTAGCCCATGCTGGCAGAGCATTTGCCAGTGATTAAGTGCAATAACAAGTACATCTGTATCTGCAGATAAAACACATATTCTCTTGGTTCCAGTTATTGTTGCCTGTACTGCATGGGGGACCAGTCTGACATCAGCCTCCTCAATGGCAATATCAAGTTGTGGTAGATAAATTACAGCAATGGTCTGAAAAGTGGCTAATGAAATTTAACACAAGTAAATGCAAGGTAATGCACATAGGTAAAAATAACAGTAAGTACGATTACAAGTTATTTGGAAATTCGTTAACCAAAGTGGATAGTGAAAAAGATCTCGGCGTAATTATCAGTAACGACCTCAAATCATCAAAGCAGTGTATTTCAGCCTCTGAGAAAGCAAATAAGATTCTGGGACTGATTGCGCGATCTTTTGATTTCAAAAGTCCATCACTCATTAACAAGCTATATAAATCGTTAGTTCGTCCACATTTGGAATATGCTGTTTCCGTATGGTCACCGAATCTCATTAAAGACATTGACAGACTGGAAAAAGTACAACGGCGAGCCACAAAACTGATCCCAAATATCAAAAATAAATCATACGAAAATCGACTAAGACACATGAATCTGTTTTCCCTAAAAAAGCGTAGACTCAGAGGTGACTTGATACAGGTCTTTCAGATTTTAAAGAGAATTGACAATATCAAAAGTGACAAAATTTTCACATTGAATGAGAATAAGACAAGGAACAATGGTCTCAAACTGTCCGGAAATAGATTCAATTTGGAAGTGGGTAGAAACAACTTTGCCAACCGTGTAGTTAATGAATGGAATAAACTTCCTGCACAGGTAGTGCAATGTAGTTCAGTTCGAAGCTTTAAGAATCATTTAGATAAATACCTAAGTAAGATGCTGTAATGATTATAATTTATCTTATATTATTTGTTTTTGTTTTGTTATCTTTTGTCTGTCTGATTTTCATTTATTATTAGTTATATGTCAATTTATTATTATTTGCTATTTACCTGTTTGTTTATTATTTAACTATACCTATGCATTTATTTATGTATTTTATTTATTTACATTATTATAGTTTTTATTTATTATTTTATTATTAATATGAATTTTTTTTTCGCATCCGACCTAGATATGGATCAAAAGGTCTCCTGTCGGTATGCTCCGCCTTTGTAATCCTTTGTAGATCAACCTCTAGTTCATCACGGGTGAGTTGGCAGTGCTGTGTGCCCAAGTCGTCGGTGCTTTTCATGCCTCTAATTATAACATCTGGCCAGTTGGATTCATGGTGAGTCTTCAGCCATTCAGAAAAAAGTTTCTGGAGTTTTGTTTTGTTTGATGCTGAGGCCCAGAAGGATTCAATTGAGACTGGCAAAGGAAATGATTCATTCAAGGCACTGATCTCTATGCCTCTGCCAGTGGCCCTTCTGGATCTTTCTGAATCCTTTACTGAACCTTCTACATAGCTGTCAAAGACAAAATCAATGCTTTTTGGATTTTTGCAAATGTTGAAGATCATGTTCCAAAGATGCTCACACAGTTCTCCAAAGGATTTCACATTTTTAGTCCTGATGCGTCTCATATATGCCATAACATCAACAATATAGGTTGTTGGAAATGTGTAGTCCCACTGAGAGGGATGTATGTAGTCTTCTGCAGCTAACACCTTCTCAAGTTCTATTATGAGTGAACTTTTGGTGGGCTTCGTCATATACCCATCACCATCTATGAGGCTGCTTGTCGGCAGTAGGTCATATCGAAAAACTTCTTTCATGTCACATCCCCTGACCCGAGCTATGTCTAATATCTTCTGTGCATTTCTGTTCTTTTTCTGACTGAACTATCAAACTTGCCATGTCATTATGATACCGAAGAAGTTCATCATAGCTAATAGTGAGGCCAAATCGATGAGAGTAGAACTTTTGCAAGCCTTATGTATAGCTTGAGCATTCATGATGTGTAGAGGTGTTCTTTACCTACAAAGGATTACAAAGGATTACAAAGGCGGAGCATGCCGACAGGAGACCTTTTGATCCATATCTAGGTCGGATGAAAAAAAAAAAAAAATCATATTTATAATAAATAAAAACTATAATAATGTAAATAACAAATAAAATACATAAATAAATGCATAGGTATAGTTGAATAACAAACAAACAGGTAAATAGTAAATGATAATAAATTGACATATAACTAATATTAAATGAAAATCAGACAGACAAATTATAACAAAACAAAAACAAATAATATAAGATAAATTATAATCATTACAGCATCTTACTTAGGTATTTATCTAAATGATTCTTAAAGCTTCGAACTGAACTACATTGCACTACCTGTGCAGGAAGTTTATTCCATTCATTAACTACACGGTTGGCAAAGTTGTTTCTACCCACTTCCAAATTGAATCTATTTCCGGACAGTTTGAGACCATTGTTTCTTGTCTGATTCTCATTCAATGTGAAAATTTTGTCACTTTTGATGTTGTCAATTCCCTTTAAAATCTTAAAGACCTGTATCAAGTCACCTCTGAGTCTACGCTTTTTTAGGGAAAACAGATTCATGTGCTTAAGTCGATTTTCGTATGATTTATTTTTTTATATTTGGAATCAGTTTTGTCGTTCCCCGTTGTACTTTTTCCAGTCTGTCAATGTCTTTAATGAGATTCGGTGACCATACGGAAACAGCATATTCCAAATGTGGACGAACTAACGATTTATATAGCTTGTTAATGAGTGATGGACTTTTGAAATCAAAAGATCGCGCAATCTGTCCCAGAATCTTATTTGCTTTCTCAGAGGCTGAAATACACTGCTTGGATGATTTGAGGTCGTTACTGATAATTACGCCGAGATCTTTTTCACTATCCACTTTTGTTAACGAATTTCCAAATAACTTGTACTCGTACTTACTGTTATTTTTACCTATGTGCATTACCTTGCATTTACTTGTGTTAAATTTCATTAGCCACTTTTCAGACCATTGCTGTAATTTATCTAAATCTTCTTGAATATCTAATTGGTTTGAGTGATCATTTGCCACTCCGCACAGTTTTGTATCATCAGCAAATTTGGAAACAGTAGATTTTAGTCCATGGTCTATATCATTTATATATACTATGAATAGAAGTGGCCCAAGAACGGAACCCTGAGGAACTCCACTTGCAACACTTTTCCATCCAAAAGTTTTTCCATTTTAAACAACTCTCTGTTTTCGACCTTTCAACCAATTACTAGTCCAACCTAATAGGCTACCACTTATTCCATGCAAAGCTAATTTAGTAAGTAGTCTTTCGTGTGGGACGGTATCAAAAGCTTTTGCAAAGTCTAGATATATTAAATCTATATTGTTTCTTTTGTCATAATTCGAGATAACTGTGTTGTAGAATTCGAGTAAGTTAGTTACGCAAGAACGTTTCCGTCTGAAACCATGCTGGCTATCATTTATCAAACGGTTACTTTCTAAATGATATTCGATAGCATCTCTGATGATAGTTTCCATTATTTTTCCTATGATTGAAGTCAAACTTATAGGCCTATAGTTATTTGGTTTCTTTTTGTCACCTTTTTTGAATATGGGAGTAACGTTAGCTAGCTTCCATTCTCTTGGGACATCTCCTGATATGATGGATTTCTTGAAAATAATTTCTAATGGAACAACAATCTCATTTTTAATTTCCTTTAAGATTCTTGGATGCCAACCGTCAGGCCCTGGTGTTTTATTAACTTTGAGTTTGTCTATACACCTTTTAATTTTTTCTTTTGTTATATTTACCGTAGTGAGTAAGTTTACCCTAGACTTTTCACAGGTTTCAGTTTGGAATTCACTTTGAGGTGTTTCGTTTACGAATACCGAGCTAAAATAATTGTTTAAGATATTACACATTCCTTCATTTGAATATTCAAGTTGACCGTCAGCAGATAATAGGGGACCAACGTGATTCCTAACAACCTTTTTATCTCTAATGTAACTATAGAATTCTTTGGGATTCTCTTTGGATTTATCAGCGATGTTACTTTCGTATTGTCGTTTTCTTTTTCTTATTGTCTTTTTTAAATCTCTCTGTATTGAAACATAACTTTCATAGTCATTAGGTGCACCCGAGCACTTATATTTCTTATAAGCATGTCTCTTTTTAGCAATACTTTTTTCAGTTTCTTTGTCGAGCCACTTTGGGCGAGCCTGATTTGGGGGGCGTCTGTCCTTAAAAGGAATGTAAGTTTGAATCATCTTAGTGAGCGTATTTTGAAATATTTCCCACGTCTGATCTACAGGCCTTTCGTTTAATTTTGCCTCCCAATCTGTAAGCTGAAGCTCCTGACGTAGTCCTATGAACTGAGCTTTACTGAAATTGGGTATTTTAGAAGCACAAGTATCTATTCTAAAATTGTTTAGGAGTTTGAATCTGACTAAGTTGTGATCGCTATTTGCAACAGATTCACCGACTTCTACATCAGTTACCATGCTTTCGCGGCTAGTGATCAAAAGATCGAGTAAGTTTCCATATCTTGTGGGCTCTTTTACATGCTGAATTAAGTAATTGTCACCAAGAAAATCAATCAAGCGACTACCTATATGGCCATGTTCAAGGGTCATCCAATCAATGTCAGTAAAATTGAAATCACCCATTATCAATAAATCCCGGTTGCAGAAACTAAACAGTTCTTGAAATAATAGTTTGTCGTCTGCTAATGGTAATGTCTTTGGCCTATATATTACACCTATATTCATTTCTTGTCCATTTGTTTGGGTTAACTCAACCCACAAACTGTCATATGCATCCTGTTTCACTTTCTCTAAAACACAAGCATGAACATTGTTTTTAACGTACAATAGAACACCCCCACCTTTCTTATGGTTTCTATCCTGATGAAAGTGTTTAAATCCCGCAATATTAAATTCAGCTTCGAATTCTGTACCATTTAACCATGTCTCAGTTATTCCTATCATATCGAGATTTTCGCTTTTGACATACGCCTGTATTTCTTGAAATTTGTTCCTAATACTACGAGCATTAAAGTACATGGTTTTAAGAAACTCGTGATTATTTCTTTTTGACACATTTTGAGTTTCAATATCATGTCTTATATTATCATTTTGTTTTTTATTTATGCCTTGCTCTATATTATTATTATTTGGTCCTTCATTGACATTCAATGCCTCATTAACATTTCTCCTATCAAAATTAATATTTCCCCCATCCTGGACATCTGGTCGATCACGGTCATCCGATCTATTTTGTACATTTTGTCCCCCTACGTCACCGTGATTCACGCATTGTAGTAGAGTATCTGGTACAGTGCAATCATTCGTCTCCTTATCCTGTGAGATACAGTAGACTGACCATCATCGTTTTCACCATCAACATAATCAGCCATCAGTACTTCAACTTGTGGGAATTGATTGGGATCAAACTGGAATAAGACTTCGAGGAACTTCAACACTACAGGAGGTATAACAATGCTGTTCCATGACGTCTCCAGGTCGTTTGCATCACAAAATTTGTCTTTCAGGTGGAAATCTTCTGCCATCAATGCTTCCCGAATCATTTTGGCACAAGCAGTAGTGGGATCAATAGATCGTATTGTGTCCGCCATGTCCTCTACTGATGTGGTATCCTTCAAGAACACCATACCAGACTTGTTTGGCTCTCTTGGAAATGAAATCGATAAGTTTCCCTTGTAATGATGACAAAGCAAGATGCGTAGTTCCCTATTACTAAAGGTGCATTGTACTTCACTACCAAGCACATTTGCCATGTCTCTAATGTCACAAAGAGGATACCCAACACCTTTAAGGAGATTAGCATCTACAGAAGCAATAAGTTCATGAAATACCTTCATTTTTGGAGAAACTTCTTGTTGGGGGTCACTACATTCTGTGTCTTTCTCATATCTACGGATGTATGACCTGATACAGTTTTTGTGACACAGCAAATCAGCTCCAAATGCGATTCCACCAACCAGAGCTGCCTTGAGGGAGCACGCTAAGCGTGCGGCCTACCAGGGTGGAGTCATATGGGGTCAGGCGACTGCCTCAAATCCAGAAACCAGTACCCCTGCTGACTGGGGTTGGATTCAAAGTGAAGAGGTGTGGAAAATACATTGGACAACTCTTCCATCAATAGCTGCATGCTACCAGGAATTAGCCAAATGCTGTTGCAAGAAAGACTGCCTCAAGAGGTTCAAATGTTTCCGTGCCGGACTTTCTTGTACCGCTCTATGCAGCTGTGTTTGTGACCAGTAATGTTGTAGTGAACCGAGGTCAGTTCTCGAACATTTGACAGAAGATTTTGAATAATTTGTGCATTATTGTTTCAGCGTTAATGTCATGTTCATGTTTAACTAAGTCAGTTTTTTATTTAGACTCTATAATCATTCAGTCCATTAATTCAGTATATGATATGTCGTTAATAAAATGTGTTTTGATGAAATTTTTGGTTTATTTTGTTAATAGTCATGTAAGTGGTGCTAAAATGCTTTCAAGCGTATCATAAATGAGTTCAGCATACCCAAAAACATACCATTTGATACCAAGATCACTAAAATCGGTTGAATAGATACCAATCTATGAGGAATATCGTCATCGCGAGCTCCTGATGGCGGCCATCTTGAAAAATGGCCGCCATCTTGGATTTTTAGGTGGCTAGTCGGACAGATCTGTTTAGTATACCTTATGGAGTCATCAAGCCAATTTTGGTGCTTGTATCATCAAATGCATGATTTTTCCACTAGCCGCCCCACTAAAATACTGAGTGAATGTCTTGAAGATCACATGTTCTTGTGTAAACGTCATCTTGACAAAAAACTGTTGCTTTAAGGAATACTTCTGCTCTGTTGCTTTCTGCAATGCGGAACTTTTCACATACACCTTTGTGCTTGATCTGACCACATGGGACACATGCTTTTGAATAAATGTCTGCAGGATTAGGGGACTCACGTGGTTTTATCTTGGATCGTGTGGAGAACCTTTTGCTCTGGTCACCAGTAGTCTCTACACTGCCAGGCGTAGAGCCCTGTGATAGTTTTTTGTCACTAATTCTATCTAAGGTCTTTTTCAATGTGTATTTTTTGTAGCAATCATTGTTCATGTGATAAACAAAGTGTGAAGTGTTTCCTTGCAGCAGCCGCTCATGAACAATATCTTGTCTGATATTTGCCGCTTGAAGAATACGCTCTCGGCCATTTTCAGTGCTGGTCACCGCACAGTTTGTGATTTGCTGGCATATAATGCACCTCTGAAAGTCTGTTTCTGACGGTCTTCTCTTTAGTGGAACGCCCTCCATGATGTTAGTTATTTACCCGAAATAGAAAATAATTCAATAACTAACATGCATCTACTCTTCATGTGTCAAAAAATGTGAAAAGGCGATAATGTAATGAACAAAATTGTTGCTTTTTCACTACCTTGCTGAAAAATTAAGAAAGTGTTATTTATGAGATCTCAAAATATAATCATTCCTATGCACAAAAACATGAGTATTGACATTTAAATATAACATATTCACAGTAAAATAGTGACGGAAATTTCATACGAGGTAGCCGTTTTTGACGTATACTAAATCGTGATTTCCTGAGTTGCTACCATGATTCAGAATGTCTACCCAAGTTTTTTTTTACACCTGAAGTGGTCCCTAACATGAAACTATTAAGTAATTTAGGGGACCTTGTAGTGCACACAGGACCCCCCTTAGCCACTGGACTAATGATAAAGACAATCTAAGGACCTATTGGTTATTGTTAATCACTCTCAATCAACAACATCGACTTAGGAGTGGCGACGAGAATTGATGCAGTGCTTTGTATAGTGGAAATACAGAAACAGTGTTTTAAGTGAGTGGGATAATGTAATAGGAGAGTGAATTGGTTTTCAGGATGACGCCATGAAGCATGCCGGCTATATCGATCCTGAAAAATTAAGCATCCAGTGATGATTGGTTTTATGCAATTTTGCTGAAATATTTGGAACTGAATCACCTGGACTGGCTGCAGATTCGAGGTTTTTGACTTGTTCATATATATACATAGCCTCAACGTTTTGGTACATTCGTTTGGATTGTTTTGAAATGGCGGGAAATCAATCGAAATTTTATCCATTTCATCCGTCAAGTAAATGCCTTGGTGGATTGAAAAGGGTAATGAGAAATAGACATCTGGGAATGGATGCTAAGAGGAGGTTGTATGAAGGAGTGATTGTGCCAACAGATTTGTACGGGGCAGAAACATGGAACATGAGAGAGGAAGAGAGAAGGAGTTTGAATGTGTTTGAGATGAAATGTCTGAGAAGTATGATAGGGGTTACTAGGCTAGATAAAGTGAGAAATGAGGAGGTGAGGAGAACAGGGGTGGAAAGGGAACTGGGAGATAGGGTTGATGAAAGGGTGTTAGGATGGTTTGAACACATGGAAAGAATGAGTGAAGAAAAATTAGTAAAAGAAGTGTGGAAGGCAGAGATGGAAGGAGTGAATATAAGGGGACGTCCAAGGATGAGATGGATGGATGGGGTGAAAGGGGCATTACAAAAGAGAGGAATGTCTGTGGAGGAAGGACGAGAGAGGACAGAAGATAGGGGTGAATGGAGAGGGGTTGTGTATAGATGATGCTGTGATGCATGAGGGGGAGTGGGTGGGGGATGGGGGGTGAGGAAGTATGTACGAGAAAAAATTTGACGCAGCCCGAAGGGATTTCTCCCCGTCTTCTCCTTTTTGCATGAGGGGACGGAGAGGGGGGGTCGCCGAATTTGTGAAGCGGCCTTGCTGTGGATGTGCTGTGTCTTGCGACACTGCTTCTGACCCAGGGCGGTGGACGGGATGCAGGGATGGCCCGTCGTCCAGGAGGTGCCAAGATAAGAGGGAGGGAGGAGGGTGGAGGAGAGTCGAATATACAGGAAATGGAATGGGTGGGAGTGGTTTCTATGCCTTTTCCTTTTTGGCTACCCCCCATGTAGGGGGAAAAAGCCTTTGGTATATGTATGTATGTATGTATGTATCCGTCAAGGATTAAATTGGTTCTATGGATTAGCCCAGTGTTTCCCAACCTTTTTTGGCTGCGACCCTAAATCCACTCTTAGCCTGGGGTCGCGACCCTAATTGTAATAATAAATTCAACCATTTCATGTTATATTTCTACGTACTTGCATAATGTTTATAAACTTTCGTTTTTATAGTTCAGTTTATATTTACTATCACAATGAATTTAAATACATTTGAAACTTGAATGAAAAAAAGTTAAAAAAGACCCTCTGGCGACCCTCAAAAACACCCTCGCGACCCTAGTTTGGGTCGCGACCCTGGGGTTGGGAACCACTGGATTAGCCCATCAGAGGCAAATCTTGATAACTTGTCTATTACCGAAGATATCAAAAAGAATATTCTTTTAGTGCGGGTGGGAAACGCAATTTTTTATGTTCTAGGTAATCTGTGTGCGCCAGAAATACTAGGTTCCAAGTCTTATGAGGATATTGTTTCTTTTGGCATTCCAACAAAGGAAAAAGAGGAGTCGGTAAATGAGTTATAAATAGACTTAAAAAAGCTATCCAATGATTGTGCATTTGGATTGCAGTTTGTAGACCACCCGGTAGGCTGGACTCGTAATTATAAGTTATGTGTTTATCTTTAAAAGGAGACAACTGGTGTTGTAATCCCACTACGACTGGGTAAGCTTGTTGTCATGGTCGTCTGAGACCATGTGGTGTTTATATTTGAGAGCCCGACCACATGGTCATAGTAAAGAGAAGCTAAGGACCTATCAGTTATTATTAATCACTCTCAATCGACCCCATTGACTTTGGACACATCAAAAGTGAGACCTAAGATTTTGGGGCTCTTGTCTAATTCATTAATGTAAGAGGCTGGTAGATTCAGTTATTATTAATCACTCTCAATCGACCCCATTGACTTTGGACACATCAAAAGTGAGACCTAAGATTTTGGGGCTCTTGTCTAATTCATTAATGTAAGAGGCTGGTAGATTAAGATAGACAAATAGGTAGATAGAGAGGTAGGTGTCGAGAAATTCATTTTTACGACTTAGATGTTTTGAAAACAATGGTCGCGTCGGAGTTGCAGAGTTGCATAATCTCGCTCAACGCCTAAAGTTGTAAAAACAAGCTAGGGTATCGATATTGGTGCTGATGTGACGAAATGTTAACACTAAGCCACTTCGCTTCGTGACCAAGATTGCTTGTGTAAGCAGTATTGCTTGAGACAGTGTAACAGTCTTTCTGATTGGAGAAGAGGGTGGAGAGAAATTACACAACGTAACATTTTTTTTTCTTCAAAAGTTTTGTTTATTGTATTTTTTTTAGAGTTTATTATTCCATTTTTCCTGCTGATTTCAAATATGCAATTATTTTTTCTGTATCATCGACCGTTATAGAAATACATATAATTTCAATGTTACCATGTATATTTTGGAATTGTTATGTGGTCTGCTACTAAATGTTTATCTAATTTTCTCTTTCAGATCAATGACTGAACTATTTACCTGTTAAGATGGCTACTAGAGGATGTGAAGATTCTCCTGATACATTTTGCTATGTGTGTGGTTATTATATTGGGAAAAAACAAGTACTACATAAGATCGTGAGAGGTGCTAAAGTGTGGATAGCGTACAGACTCTATTTCGGAATGCCCATGGGTGACCAGGACAAGCCATGGGCACCTCATGTGATATGTGGAAGCTGCCGATCTACCCTAGAAGGATGGCTGAGAGGTACAGGAAGGGCAATGCCTTTTGCCATTCCTAGAATATGGAGAGAGCCGAAGAACCATCACGACGACTGCTACTTTTGTATGATTGATGTGGCGAAGTACAGGAAAGTGAAAGGAAGACAAGCTCTGCAGTATCCAGACATACCATCATCTAGAGCACCTGTCCCACATGATGATAGCTTACCAGTACCACAACCACCAGAAAATGCAAGTTTATTTTTATCATACTCTCTTTACTTTTAATTAACTTCAATATTAAGTACTTAATATACATTCACTTTCCTAAAGATATATGGAATACTAATGCTATTCGTCTTTGTTGAAGTTGCTATATTTAGTTATTTCTTTCCAGATGGAAGATGCAATGGAAATTTCATCTGAAGGGTCAGCAGGTAGCAGCAGCCATGAAATGGGAGACGAAGATTTCGCACCAAGAACGACTTCGGAGCCTCACTTTCCAAGTCAGAGTGAGCTAGATGACTTAATCAGAGACTTAGGTCTTACTAAGTCAGGAGCTGAGCTTCTTACATCAAGGATGAAAGAATGGAATCTACTAGGAGAAGACTGCAGGACATCTGTGTACCGGAAACGACATGAAGAATTTAAAATTTACTATGACTTTAGTGATGATATGTGTTATTGTAAGGATGTTACTGGTTTGTTTACAGCCCTTGGACTCGAACATGATCCTGCAGAATGGCGACTGTTCATAGATAGCTCAACACGAAGTCTCAAAGCAGTATTGCTCCACAATGGAAATAAAAACCCATCTTTGCCTCTTGCACACTCAGTACAGAAGAAAGAAAACTATCATGTCAAACAGCTTCTTGAAAAAATCAATTATGCTGAATTCAAATGGGATGTTTGTGGTGATTTCAAGATGCTAGCCTTTTTGCTTGGCTTACAAGGGGGATACACAAAGTATTCCTGTTTTCTTTGTTTATGGGACAGCAGGGCTGATGATGATCATTATAATAAAGTTCATTGGCCCCCAAGAGTTGAACTGCAGCCAGGAATGTTAAATGTTCTCAGACAGCCTCTAGTAGATTCGAAAAAAGTTTTATTACCCCCACTTCATATCAAGCTAGGGTTAATTAAACAGTTTGTGAAGGCTTTGGATTTTGGAGGCGAAACTTTCCAAGAAAATTGTCTTATATTTTCCAAGCTATCTGAGGCTAAGCTCAAGGGTGGTATATTTGTTGGACCCCAGGTAAACAAAATGTTGAAGTCGGAGAAACTGGAAAGAGCGATGACGAAAGTTGAAAGAGAAGCTTGGTGTTCATTTCGTGATGTAGTTCGTGGATTCCTAGGAAATCACAAGGACCCTAATTATAAACAAATAGTGGCAAAGCTTATTGAGAACTTCAGGAAACTTGGTTGTCGTATGTCCTTGAAGATACATTTCTTGCATTCTCACCTAGATTTCTTCCCCGAAAACTTGGGGGCTGTCAGTGAGGAGCATGGCGAGAGATTTCATCAGGATATTGCAACTATGGAAAGAAGATATCAAGGACGATGGAATACTGCTATGATGGGAGATTACATATGGTCACTAGTCAGAAAAGACGAAAGCATGCATTCTAGAAAATCTCGATCGTCAAAGCACTTCTAATCATGAGAAGAGTCATCAAAACACTTGCAGTGCAAAGTTGTGTTGTTTATTTTGTTCTTACTAATATTGTAGCTCTTAAATACACTTCATATTATGAAAAAAATACTAGATGTTGTATAATTATCCTTAGAATGCTAAAGTAGATTGAATCAATTAACTACTGTAGAGAAAGGTTGCGTATATAACAATAAAATATAAAATCAAGAATAAATAAAGAAATATTGATGTTACGTCAAAACTAATGTGATATTTGGATTCAGTGACACGAAATACATATATAAACATGAAAAAATACAAATAAACAAAACATGTGTTACATTGTGTTATTGGTACACGGAGGAAAAGTCACGCCCTTAAGGAATGACACTTATTTGTAACGGTCAAAGTTATTGGATGAATTAAGTAGTGACATCGGAGCAAACATGGCTTGGTGAGTGAATTAAGGATCCCAGGTGGGAGTCCTCTGATGTAGTTGTAGAAGTAGTGAAGAAACTGAAGAAAATGATTAAACAGTTTTAAATATCCTAGGAACAACTTATATTAAGTGGTACTTGACTAAGCAGGCATGAGACCTACAGAGGAGTCACTTAGAATTATACAATGATGAAAAGAAAGTGAAGAAAGTTGAAAGTGAATGAAGAAATAGAATATCATAGAAAGAACACTTAACAGAATTAAAACCAGTAATTAAGGAAGAGAAAGGAACTGAAAGTGATGGTGGCAACAGAGTTAATAATTAATGTATTATGGAAGAATATGCTACAAAAAGATAGGGGGCATACTCACAAGCTTATGCAATCATGATAGACCAGCCTAATATAATAAACACTTTCTAGTATTCACATCAACTTCGATTCACACAAAGGGAAAAAAAATCAGCTTTGTTGGGGTGAATTGATGCTTTTCATTTGGATAAGTTGGACTTTTGTGGCAAAAAAGAAATTTAGACAAATAAGAGTTATTTAATTTCCTGATGAAACTAATTTGTAGCAAAGTTTCAGGAATTTGAGTAACTCGTATATTTGAGTTTCCTTTACCATCACAGTTCAACTTCAGAGGTTAATTTTGTATATGTAAATGGTGATGCGTGAACTAACAGAGGATGACCAACCTCTTAAGGCCAAGAGCATTGTAGAGATTTCGCTGTTGATCCTGTAGCAGAGGAAAGGGACACTGTGTGTCCTGCAGCCACAGTCTTGCTCCTTTAGTACAACCAAAGGTTACCACTATCACGTTGCACCCTGCACCTTGCAGCTCTTTCTATAGAGGGCACCAAGAACATAAAAGAGAAAATAAACCAGATTAATTATACACATTTGCATGCACATGCATGTTTATTTGTCTTTGCGTGTACATACCTGTACATATTTAGTTTTTTATAGTTTGGATGTCTTCATGTCATATTTTTCAGTCACATTAGCCCCTCTGGCTACACTCCTTAATTTCAAACAGAATTTGAGGGAAAAAAAGACTTCATACAAGAAAACACGAACTACAAATAAGTGAAAAATCAATAATACACGGGAAAACAGAAAATAATTTGAAGACCTCTGTTATAACCCAATTTCCATCCACAGAGCAGTGGAAGAAATCGCAGTGACCATATAGCAAGCCTGAAAAATATACATTGGAGTGATGACCACCATAAAAAAGAGCAAGAGGAAGAAGAGCCACAACAACTAAACAAAGTCAGAAAAAACAGGTGGGTAAACAGATGCACATATATTATCTTTGTATGGAGTCAAGAATGGGAAATGATGTTCAATACCAAAAAATGTCATGTACTTGAAACGGGTAATAGTGGCAGACCATCATTAAACTATTCTTTGGGAAGTGAACCCATCACAAAAGCAAAAGGGGAGCAAGATCTGGGAGTCTTGATAAAAGACAACCTGTCACCTGACAAACATATCAGCTGGATTGTGGTAGAGACATACAGACTACTGCAGAAGATTAAAGTCGTATTTCATTAAATGGATGAAGAGATGATGAGAAAACTCATCGAAACCCTGATCCATCCAAGATTGGAATATGCATCATTAGTATGGTCCCCACACAGATAACAGCAAGATTTAGAGAATACAAATAGCAGCGACCAAACTGATCCCCAGGCTGGCAGATAAACCATATGAAGACAAATTAAAAGTACTGGGTATACCAACTTTGAAAGACTAAAGAGAAAGGGTGATATGATTACAGTATTCAGGTCACTAAAGGGGATAGATTTCATTGACAGAAGAGATCTGATCAAAGAAGTCATGGGAGCAAATTAAAAAATACCACATGTCTAAAGTATATGAATACAGTTTTCCATATAGATACATAAATACTTGGAATAGCATAGGTGATATAGCCCAATCTCAAAGAATGTTGGAGTTCAAATCTAAATATGATAATTGGAAATCAAAGATATATACAGTGGTACCTCTACGCGATTAATCCGTTCTGTACGCCTCCGCGTAAATAGAAATTCGCGTAATGGAAACGCCATTTCCCATTGAAATCAATGTTAATTCAATTAATCTGTTCCCGACCTCGAAAAAGTTTTTTCCCTCTGATATGATGAAGCCTGTCACCAAACGGACATAAATAGGTATGATTATGATGTTCCTGCAACATTAATGCCAAAAATCAATGTTAAAGACCACTTACAAGGTAAAAAAATATAATGAAAAAAGCAATCTTTGTATCTACCAATGGTAAGGCTTGCAGCTGGCGTAGGGGGATGAGAGTGAGGTGGTGGAGTGATGGGGGCTTACTGGCCCCCCTCTGAAGGAGGAGGTGCTCCTTCAGCTGGAGCGGCAACCTCATCAGGGCGCTGTCGTTTGGTACGAGGCTGGAAGAACTCTGTGATGGTTGCTTGCCGGCGCCGTGTGTGCAGGATTTGGTGGTAGTAAGGCATGACCAGTTCATTGAACTGGCCTGCAACACGGCTCACTAGCGTCTGGTCCGGATGCGTGACCTTCACGAAATCGTAGAGTTTCCTTCACATTACACAGGCCTCCTTCACCTCGGTGGTGGGGCCCTGAACACGATCGTCGTCTCCCTCAACCTCTTCTGTTCCAGGGCCAGTTCGGCGCCCTGCTCCTGATCCAGCTTCTTCAGCTCCTCGGTGGTCAGTTCATCCTCGTGCTCCCCTACTAACTCCTCGACACCCCCTTCCTCCATCTCCAGGCCTAGGTCTCTCTCTAGCGCAACGATGTCCGAGATGACCGATGGACCGCTCAGCAGGCTCAAAACCCTCGAAGTCCCGCTCCCTGTCAAATGATGGCCAGAGTTTCTTCCACGCTGCCTGTAGAATCCTGATGGTAACCTGCTCCCAGCTGTTGCTAATCATCTTGACACAGTGCAAGATGTTGAAGTGGGACTTCCAAAATTATCGCAGGGTTAGGTCTGTGTAGGTGGTAGCGTTGAAGTAGCGTTCAAACAGAGCACGCGTGTACAGCTTCTTGAAATTAGAAATGACCTGCTGATCCATCGGTTGCAGAATGTAAGTGGTGTTCGGAGGCAGGAATTTAATTGTGATGAAATCCAGGTCGTGGGGAAGATGTGCCTGCATGTCGAGGGGATGTGCTGGGGCGTTATCCAGCAGCAGGAGGCACTTCAGTGGCAGTCCATTCCCCTGCAGAAACTTCTTGATCTCAGGGCCGCATGCCCCTTCGAGCCACTCCTGGCACAGCTGTCGGGTTGCCCACGCCTTCGGGTTGGAACGCCACATCACTGGAAGTCTGTTCTTCAGGACGTTGCCCCTCTTGAATACTCGTGGCGTCTCCGAATGCTACACTACAAATGGCGTGATCTTGCAGTCGCCGCTCGCACATCACTGTAAGCCTGTCTTTCATAGGCTTATACCCCGGCAAAGCTTTCTCCTCAGCAGTAATGTAGGTGCTGTTAGGCATCCTCTTCCAAAAGAGCCCTGTTTCATCACAATTAAATACCTGCTGTGGCAGGTAACCCTCACGACGCACCAGCTCCTCAAACTCCTTGACAAACGCCTCAGCTGCGTCCGTGTCCGCGCTTGCCGCCTCACCATGCCATGTCACTCCGTGGATGCCCGTACGCTGCCGAAACTTCTCAAACCACTCCCTGCTGGCTATAAAGGGCACTGAAGGTGGTGTAAGCTGGCCACTGGTACCAGCCTGTTGCCGCTGCAAGTCGGCATACACTTGGCGAGCCCTTGAATAGATAATTTCCTCACTCAAGCTGTCACTCTTACGCTGCTTCTCGTGTATCCACACAAGCAATAACTTTTCCACCTCGTCCAACAATGGTAAGTGGGTATCGTCCGAGAAGGAACAATGACATTTTATATCTCTTCTGGACTTATTATTGACATTCTCGTCCGCCATCACATAAATGATATACAATGAATATTTAAATGTTTTGTACAAGTATGCAAATATGTTACATATATTTACAATATAAGGGTCATCCCTGCATGTGACAATTACATTTACAATACACAATTTATTTACCACGGACACATAATAGCTTGACCACGATTGATAATTTTATTTACAAAGATGTTATATGCGTTAAGGGGACACTGCAGAAGTGGCGCGTTGCCACATTACTCCCCCCCGAGTGACTGGTGAAACGAGACAATCTTGGAGGTCCGAGGAATAGGAGTGCAGTTGACGGCAGTGTCCGTGGGTGGTACTTGCATAGGAACCAAGTCCGCTGAGGTAGGACCACGTCCGCTGAGGTAGGAACAGGCTGGTCCATGATGGTTAGGGCATCGGGTCTGCGGCGGCGGCGGCTGGGGCGGCAGGGGTGGTCCACGTCGACTGCGGCAGCGGAGGTTCATGACGGCTGCGGCTGGGGCGGCGGCGGTAGGGGTGGTCCACGTCGGCAGCGGCGGCAGGGGTGGTCCACGTCGGCAGCGGCGACGTCTGGGGCTGCGGCGGCAGGGGTGGTCCACGTCGGTAGCGGCGACGGCTGGGGCGGCAGGGGTGGTCCACGTCGACTGCGGCAGCGGCAGGGCAGGTTCACGACGGCTGCGGCTGGGGCGGCGGCGGCAGGAGTGGTCCACGTCGGCAGATGGCGGCTAGGGCTGCGGCGGCAGGGGTGGTCCACGTCGACTGCGGCAGGTCAAGTTCACGTCGGCAGACGGCGGCGGCAGGAGTGGTCCACGTCGGCAGCGGCGACGGGGTGGTCCACGTCGACTGCGGCAGGGGTGGTCCACGTTGGCGGTTGGTACTGCGGCGCCAGGGGTGTTCCACGATGGCAGCGGCGGCGGCGGCGCTGGGAGTCCACTCCGGCAGAGGCTGACGGCGCTGGGATTTTCTTACGAGCACTAGGTTCAGTAGGACTTCTCACCTGTTTTGGAGGCATTTTAAAGGCACAAACAGTACAATACCAAGGGGTAGGCGCCGAAAGAAGGACCAATCGTGCACACAACAAAGATGGCGGGAGGAGACACAACACAGCGCGTGAATGGTGACGTCAGCAAGATGGCGGCGCGGGATTTGATTTCCTGCGCAGTAATGGACACCAATGTGCCCGCGTAAATAGCAACAAGATTTCCCCATATTTTGACCGTGTTAATAGAATTTCGCGTACTTAAGGGCATGCGTAAATAGAGGTACCACTGTATTAAGTTGGGACTGTACATGGATTTAAGGCTAGGTATGATAGAAAATTAGAGAATTGAGATGGGATTCAATGAGCGTTTCTCCTTTCCTGTAAATTACAATTAGGTAAATACATACATAAAAAACCCTACTATCAAGAGGGCGACCAAGTCAAAACACACACCCTATACCTATTCCACATCTATCCAAAATTCATTTGTTGTCTCACCCATCCCATATTATATATATATAGATACATATTATATATATAGATACATATATATACATATATATTATATATAGATATATATATATAGATATATATATATATATAGATATATACATATATAGATATATACATATATATACACATATATATATACATATATATATATGTCTATATTATATATATATATTATATACATATATGATGAAGGTGGAAAAAGAAGTCACGGGTCTAGTTCCGGGTTCCTGAGTTTATTCCTGACCGGTTTCGCTCTATGCTTCTTCAGAGGAACTAGACCCGTGATTTTTTTTTCCACCTTCATCAACTTGTCACAATGTACCAGCATATATATATATATATATATATATATATATATATATATATATATATATATATATATATATATATATATATATATATATACACATACATATACCAAGGCTTCTTCCCCCTTACAAGGGGGGTAGCCAAAAAGAAAAAGGTATAAAATCATTCCCACCCATTCCATCCCTGAATACACTCCACACCCCTCCACCCTCCCTCCCATCTGAGCACCTCCTGAATGAGGGGTCATCCCTGCACCTTGTCCAACAGCACATAAGAATGAAGGAGACTGCAAGAGACCATAAGGCCTACACAAGGCAGCTCCGTATCCATCACCACCTGTCAACCCCATCCATAAAGTTGTCTAATCGTTTCTTAAAACAACTGATAGTTTCAGCGCTTAATACATGGTTACTAAGTCTATTCCATTCATCGACCACCCTATTAGTAAACCAATTCTTGCCTATTTCCTTCTTAAATCTAAATTTGTCCAGTTTAAAACCATTACTGCGAGTCCTGCCCTGTTGTTTTAATATGATGACCCTGTTTGCATCACCATTGTTAAAGCTTTTGATCCACTTGGAACATGGAACATAAGAGTGGAGGGGTTTAAATGTGTTTGAGATGAGGTGCCTCAGAAATGTAATAGGGATAATTTGGCTGGATAGATTGAGAAACGAGGAGGTGAGGAGAACTGGGTGGAAAGGAAGTTGGGAGATAGGGTTGATGAAAGAGTATTGGGATGGTTTGGACACATGGAAAGAATGAGTGAAGAAAGATTAGTAAAACAAGTGTGGAAAGCAGAGGTGGAAGGAGTGAACATGAGGGGGTGACCATGGATGAGATGGATGGGGTAAAAGGGCATTGGGAAAGAAGGGAATGTCTGTTGAAGAAGGACAGGAGAAGACAGAAGATAGGAGTGAATGGAGAATTGTTGTGTATGGATGATGCTGTGATGCACGATATGGAGTGGGTGGGGGTGGGGGGAGTATGTGTGAAAAATAAATTGACGCAGTCCAAAGGGATTTCTCCCTGCCTTCTCTTTTTCTGCATGAGGGGATGGAGAGGGGGGTTTGCTGATTAAATGAAGCGGCCTTGCTGTGGATGTGCTGTGTCTTGCAACACTGCTTCTGACCCAGGGCAGTGGGCAAGATGCAGGGATGATAAATCATCCAGGAGGAGTGAAAATAAGAGGGAGGGAGATGGAATGGGTGGGAGTGGATTTTATGCCTTTGTATTTTGGCTACCTCCCTTGCAAGGGGAAAAAAGGCTTTGGTATATGTATGTATGCATATATATCTATATATATATATATATATATATATATATATATATATTGAATATTTTTATCAAAATTAAGAATTATTCTAATAATTATTCATCTTATAAAAAAAAAAAAAAGGAAAGTTGTAGCAATCACATGAGAATTTTTCACCTGTTTCTCTGCAAGCTGTGCAACGTGAATTCGTCATGGCAGTCAAGCAAAGTGGCGATTGAGGACGACCAAAGTGCGTTTGCTTCCAGCTGATACCGCCTGCAATGTTGTCATTTCCGTTGTCTCTTTACTTGCATCACCAAGAGTACCTGTCTTCACCATTTCCAAGCTAACATTTGGCATCGAGTCACCCTTGGAGAGTTGCACAGTCGATGAATTGGCAACATGAAGGTCAACCTCTTGGAGGAAAGCATTCCATTCATCCTATGTAACAATAAGAATAAATAAGACTACTGCATAAGATAGCAGTATCTATTTCTTGTGCTTGAAATAATGTGATTATAAAGTAAGTCTTCTTACTTCAATTTCCAAAAGTTTAGTGGCAGCGTTGCAAACTTCCGGAGACAATTTTCCAATCTCTTGTTCCAACTCATCACGTTCCTTTACGCCACACCTATAAAGGCAAACAAATTACATACATGAACTATTGGCCATTAGAATAGCAATTTCCTCAGATCCCTGTTACCTTTGAAGGTTGTTAGTCGATACACGATGGGGGTTTCCAGACTTGATATATTGAATATAATGTATTCACTACAGAGTTGATACAGAGGTGAGAAGATTGAAGGTAGAGAGTTGGAGGTAGAGGGTTGACTGTGGACCTATGAGACCTGCAAGTACTGTGTGCAGTGAACACTGAAGGAGCTGAAATGAGACCCATGCTGAGTTATATGAAGTGATAATGACCTGTGGGTATGCTAAAGGCTGTCAGAGGTCTAGAGTCTGGAGCAAAGGGGATCTGGAAATATCCCGACATAAGGTCTAAGGTCGTGAACACTACGTTTTCACCAACGGAGTGGAATATTTCTTGTAATAAAGGGATAGGGTGTCTATCTGGTATAGTTAGCATATTTAACTTTCTGAAGTCTACTGCTATTTGGATCAAATCAACACTATAAAGTGCTAGACACGTGCCTTTTAGTGTTTTAACTTCTGAGTTATATTTTTGTACATGAAATAAACAATAAAGAAAGCCAAAACCTTCTTAGTTAACCTTTATGGTAAGGGGATGAAAGCAAACACCAACTCTTGCAATTTTTGGCATTCTTGCTGTAATATAGGTGATATCTATGTATATGAGGGCATTATTTTAAGTTGAAAGCACGGATACCAATGCATAGAGAGGAGTGTGAGTAATCTGTTGCATGTAAGAATTGTTGTGCACGTGTGTTGAATCTTTGGTTGTTACCATTGTCTGAACCTCTATGAGAAACATTACAATTTGTTATGTGAAACATTACTATCATTTGCATTATTCAACCTACATGTATAAGGGGATTAAATACAGAATATTCTAACAAGGTATCTGCCACTCGGGTCAACTCATCCACTGAGGTATTGACATAGTACATTACTAGTGGACTTACATTACTAGGTAGAGCTTTGAAAAAAAAAAGCAAAAAATATGTAACTTGTAAAGGTGTGGCCATCATACGTAATTCCTGTACCCATGCCTTCCTCTCATTGCCACTCGTTTCAGGCTGGACGCTTAGCTTACTTCACACAGGCGACGCCGGAGAAGACCTACATTGGCGACCCTGGGGCGGGAGCTAACATTGGTGACCCTACAACCCGATAAATGGCGATCTATGGCGTATGCGTGGTCCGCGTTCGATGGCTGCGTCGGTCTAGCACAGGCGTCAGAAGATGGAAACCTACTTTTGCTACTGACTTCTTCTAGCCCATATTAGTCATTTCGTAGGGTCACCACTGAAGGTTGTTAGTCGATTCACGATGACGGTTTCTATACTTGATTTAGTGAATATAATGTATTCACTACAGAGTTGATAGAAGGTAGAGAATTGGATGTAGAGGGTTGACGTTCTATATATTCACTACAACTTCACCTCCAAACAGTTCCTTATATTTTGGTTCTCTCCTGTGTTTAGAGGTAGATAAATAGAGAGAGACGGGGGGCATTATAGTTATGCTCGAAGAGGATAAGGGTACACAAAGCCAAGGCAACAATATCAGTCTATCACCTCTTGGTAGAATGCGAGTCTTGCCTCACCCATTAAGTTTACACGTACTGCATAGGCTACCATATTGTTGTGACTGTTGCCCAAGAAATTTAAACAGAGCGGAGCTAGCGTACCCATTCAATCGGACACAAACGAAAGTTATGTGGTCATAGTTTACAGGATGATGTCGATTGCCTGTTTTGCAGTTACGTACAACAAATAACTTTAGTATTAATCTGTCTCATACCACGGCACTGCACTAAACTTTCATCAGTGCACAAATTCTGGAATGGACTGAATGTAGACATTTATTTATTTATTTGTTTGTTTATTTATTTTTGTGATTAAAAAAAGAATAAAAATTATATTTGTTGTTTCTTATGTCCCAGATTAGGCTATCTGAGAAATCTAACAAATGCATTATGCTGATCAATCAAGTTGAAGTTAACACTTAAAAAAAAAAAAAAAAAAAAAAAAAATCTCTAAATGTCGGTATTCCAATAGCCACATGGTTACTTTCGCACAATACCCATTAACATGAACGTACATCTCGTTCACACTTAGATTTAACAGAGGTTTTATACATACCTCTTAAAAAGTGCTGCATAAGCTTCAATACCTCCACAGAGGATGCCAGTGTGTTTGTCCACAAAATCCAATCCATTATCTGCAATAATGCACCATCTTAGAATATGAATATTATGCGGTTGAAATGTTTGGTTACGTATGCTGTCCACAAAAATGTGTATAGGGACAGTCTGGAGATAAGTTTTCAGAAAATTTAGAATGGCGGAGTATGTGGGTTCTATGAAAGGAGGTAGCAGAAAGTAAATGTGGATAAAAACAAAGATGTACAAAAAATACCGTGTGTAAGGACAATCTGGAGATAATTTTCAAGAAAATTTAGAAGTGGCGGAGTATGTGGGATTCATGAAAGGAGGTAGCAGAAAGTAAATGTGGATAACAACAAAGATGTACAAAAATACCGTGTATAAGGACAATCTGGAGATAATTTTCCAGAAAATTTAGAAGTTGCGGAGAATACGCGATTTGTTAAAGGTGTCCCGAAATCCCTGAACAGTGAAAGGAGAAGGGGGTGGTTGAGGGGCATGAGAATTCTCATACATTGAGGAATTGGTGAATGGAGATAACTGCAGTTGGGAGCCAAAGTCCAGGAAATTTGAGACGCCGGCCGGGACCACGTACGTTCCCTTCAAGCCAGAGATTTTTTTTTTTTTTTTTTTTCCAAAAGGTGGGGAGCAAACTCGTGTAAATCACAGTCCTAGGGCTAATAAAACAGAGCTTACTACACTAATTTTATTACGATTTAAGGTATCTTTACAATCAGTGGCATACAATTGATATTCAACAAGTCTTATCTTCAATAAATGTATAATGAAAACCATTTCACATTTATTCATTTATCAGCTAACTGGGCAAGATACAACATACGTATTTAGTTAGAGACTTCCTACCTGGCTAGCCCTGCGCACTCTAAGAACTAGCTAAAATATAATGATACCTCTGATTATTCCTGTTCTCTCCTGTAATAGTGCACTGACTGGTGATGTCTTTAAATGAGTGGATGCCCTCAGTTGAACAGGATGCTCTCGATAGTCGTGGGTCCATGCGTCGCATAGGGGCGGCGGGAAACATACCTGTCCTTAGTTGATAGCACCGATTTCGTCAATCTCTCCGTGCGCAGATCCCGTTCTAGAGGTAAATTTTCCTGATCACGTAAGTTCCACGTATTGAATCACTGGAGTGGGATTGGCAATTACCCCCAACTGAACTTGTAGATACTGATTTCGGGGCACATCATGAAGCACATTTTCTTGTTTCTGTAAGTTCAGGGACACTAAAAACGAGTCACTATAACGTGATTGGCGATGGCCAACGACGAGAAAATTTTGTTCATGTTCGTGGTGATTTTGTTCACTGGCGAGGTTGCGAGGTCCTCAGAGGACGTGATCTATGGGAGTGTCGCGTGCCTTCTGCCACGACGTGATACCAGCGGCACCAAGCATGAGGTACAGTACGCTGTTTTTCGGCGGTCACATTTCCAGTCGTTAAATTGCGAGGAACGCGACGCAACGTCTGGGCAGAAGTTGAGGCAATTCTAATAGTCTTGTGAGGTAGTTACTAGTTACGGGAAAGGGACACATGATCCTAACTAGCCTAATTAAAACTAGCCTAGACAAGAAGTGGTAAGCGCGCAACGGACCCTCCAACCAAAACAATGAGAAATAAGATCAAATGGTAATACATAGGTAAAATGTATCAGTCATGATATGACGAATTAGTTCAACTAATTGAGAAGTTGAGATGTTTCAATTTTAACATTATAACGCCTGTGATGACTTCGATCATGAATCTACGAAGATTTCTTGGAAGATGGGGGGGTGGGAGTTTCCTGAATAAATAGAAGATACTTAGACTCAATAAGGCACTGCAACCAATTAGTGCTAAACTCTCGCAACAGTTGCTGGGGAGAAGAGGGAGCAAAAATACCAAGTAGTAGTTACTGGTGGCCTTAAGACTTCCAGCGCTTCCATAGAGCGAAGGAAAATTGGTAGCCGAAGGAGCTGAAAAGAGATCGCAACAGTTGCTGGGGAGAAGAGGGAGTAAAAATACCAATTAGTTACTGGTGGCCTTAAGACTTCCAGCGCTTCCATAGAGCGAAGGAAAAGTGGTAGCCGAAGGGGCTGAAAAGAGATCGCAACAGTTGCTGGGGAGAAGAGGGAGCAAAAATACCAAGTAGTAGTTACTGGTGGCCTTAAGACTTCCAGCGCTTCCATAGAGCGAAGGAAAATTGGTAGCCGAAGGAGCTGAAAAGAGACAAAAGAAAATGGGAAGCACTAGGCCGTTTGTCACAACGCCAAAGTTGTGACAAAAGGTATCTAAAAGTAAATGTAGATAAAAGTAAAGCGAGATGTACAAAGGGTAAGAGTAGGGGTGGGTTTGAGGCGAATTTAAAGGGTGAGAGGCTTACAGAAATGGAAAGCTTTAAATACTTGAGGTCACATGTAGCAGGGTATAGAGAGGAGGTGGAAGTGAATTACAGAGCAAGGGAAGCAAGTAAATGTCTGGAAGAGTGAAAAGTGTCATGAGGATTAAGCATCTTGGGATGAACATAATGAAAGGACCGTAAAATTGTGCTCACGGCGCTGCATGGGGTTGAGACTTGGAATCTGGTGGAGGCAGAAAGGAAGAGCCTAAACTTGTTTCAGATGATGATGGTGGTGATTGATGATGATGGTGGTGATTGATGATGATGGTGGTGATTGATGATGATGGTGGTGATTGATGATGATGGTGGTGATTGATGATGATGATGATGATGACGATGAATACTTTATTTAGTCAATTTGTAATGATACATATAAATTGAAACTGTGGATCCAGATCATTCAAAGTTACAGTTACAACACACATACAGTACAACCCACAATAAAAAATATCTGACAGGGTAAGGTCCAAGATTAAAACTACACATACTACACTATTTTAAAAACACCATGCTGTAGACTTATCATGCATCAGAATCGAAAACACAATGGAAGCAATAACTTTACCTTTTTGCATGGACAGAAATATGGTGCAGGTTACAAGGGTAAATAAAATGAGGAATAGGGTCGTGACGCAGAGAGCGGGGTTGGAGAGCTGGCAGATAAGGTTGATCAAAGAATGACGGGATATTTTGGGCATATGAAAAGAATAGTAGGGATTGTCAAATCTCATTATTATTATTATTATTATCAATGTAGCCGATTACTTTGATTACTTTTGTGACCAATAATGGATTAGTAATCGATTATTTTCAATTAAGAGCTAGATTATGCAGTGGTTTATTTGTAAAGTATAAGGCATATATTCATGACTTTAGTGTAGTTTCTCAGCCAAGAATAATGGGAAAATGAAACAAAAAATTGAATAGCTGTCATTTTATTAGCATCTCCCGCTGCTGCCAGAAATCCCTCCCTATCCTCCTCCACTTTCAACACTCTCTAAAATACTCCGCACATCTTCCCCTTACCGCCACTTCTGTTAAGATCTGTCCATCTGTGCCTTTTGCCCTTTCTTCTCTGGCACCATTTATAAACTGCACCCAATTCAGTGAGTCGAGTGAATTGCACTCTGACCAGAAACGATTCAAGTAGAGGGTCTTGGAGGAATACTGCGCACTCCTGGTCGTTCATAAGGTGCCGGCTTAGTATGTGGTCTACGAATTTTTTTTCTCTGGTATAGTATGTGGCCTACTTATTCAACGGACCGAGGAACGCACCCAACTCTGCAGTATATATAGCTTGTAATTAGTAATAACAGTTCTCCGTCTGTTTCCTTTGTCATCACTGTTCAACAGAGGTACGTTTTTCAAAATTTACCATTACGTTTTAATTTTTTTTTTAAGTGTAACTTACAAGTTTAAACTTGTTGCTATATTCTAATAATTTGTTTATATTTCTCATATTTCTTTTCAGTTAACCTTACCCATTCGAAGATGTTGCTTAGAGAATTTTATTTGACAATTGCTGCCAGTGATGAAGTGCAACGTCATGTTAGGTTAGGTTTAAATGATTTTTTTAAGTATTGTTGTTTGTTTTCAATTTTTCCTGAGGTAGGACACATTCAAATAGGGTCGGCCACATACTAAACCAGTTTCAAAAAGATAGGCCACATACTAAAGCGACACCGTTCATAAACCCACACCCCGCCACAGTCAGGTAATCGCGGCCACGAGAATGCGCCGCTGGGACAAAACGCCGACTCGCCAGGTACTTATAACTATTAAAGGCGAACCCTTCAATAAGATCGACTTGGGTTGGTATGGCAGGTATGATGTACGAACGTACATTCCAGATCCTCTTCGTTGCTTCAGGTGTCAGCGCTATGGTCACCACCAGGCGAGGTGCACTGCTAAGCAGCCCAAGTGCGGCATTTGCAGCATACCTCATGCCACCGAGACTTGTCTCAAGTTCAAGGCTGGCACTGAGACTGTTGCAAAGTGCCCCAATTGTGGAAAGAAGCACCACGCCTGGAACACCTCATGCGCAGTGCGTAAAGTACAGGCCATTGCCTCAAAGGAGAGAACTGAGAAGCGACAGGACTTCATACCTGCCCCCCCAGAAACATTTGTATGGGGGCAGCAGGAAGCACTCTCCCACCACAGTACCACAACCACCTACACATAGCGCTCCTGATTTGAACAACCAGGTGCAATTTTCGTCACTTAACCCAGCCCCCACACAGACACAACAAGTTCCCAAGAAAGTTAGCGCACCCAAACCCACGTCAACCTCCAAACCTGCACCCACTTCCAAAACCACGCCCGCCTCCAAACCTAAAGCCAAACCCACGCCCTCGGTACCAACCCCACGAGCACAGGAACGGCAGCCCCCTCCACCTCAGTATCCGTCTGATGTCATCCCCCTCAGGGAGGATGACATCGACTTGACTGTGACTGGTGTCGTCTCTGCAGTCGCTACTACCCTCGGGGAGAGCGACCCAGACAAGATGCTAGTCATGATCGATAGGGCCGTCAAGAACGTGCTCAAGCTCCTTAAAGAGAAGAGGAACCCTAGGCGAAAGGAGAGGACTCCCTCCCCCTCTACCTCCTCATCCTCCGCCTCCTCCCCTTCCACTTCCCCCAAGCCCGCCACGCCCACTTTCACTATTGGGAAAGCAACAAAAACAATGTCAAAGACGAG
This sequence comes from Oratosquilla oratoria, assembly GCF_046742065.1. Taxonomy (NCBI): domain Eukaryota; kingdom Metazoa; phylum Arthropoda; class Malacostraca; order Stomatopoda; family Squillidae; genus Oratosquilla; species Oratosquilla oratoria. Next base: position 23,166,421 of record NC_134801.1, read on the forward strand.
GAAAGTGCTTTCTGCTAGGCCCCAACGTCAATGTGCACTTAGACTTGAAGACTCCTCTTCTGATGAGGAGGAAAATGTCCCCACTGTAACAAAGACGCAACCCATCTTGTCTTCTGACCGGGGAGGACAAGATGAGACCGAAATGGAAACTGACAGGGAAGATGATCGCCCTGTTCAATAATCACTTAAGGTTGCTACAGTGGAACATAAACGGGTTCCGCAGCAAAAGTTCGTATCTCCTTGCGCTTGCGCAAGAGCATGATTACGATATCATGCTTCTCCAGAAGACATTGGTGAGCGACGAGGTGCGATTTCCGGGATATCGCATCTTCTCCCTCCCTCGCTCGCTCACTGCTAGGGGGTGCATGATCTTAGTCAAATCATCCATCCCCTGCAGTGAGATCACGGACCCTGTATCATGTGGGGATGGTGTAGAAGTTCTCGCGGTTCGACTCCATCGAGCCCATGAAATGTACTCCATCTACAACATATACAGGGGCCAGGGAGCGGAACTGGACCTTGGAGAAGTGTGTGGTCTTGGTGCGGACAGGCTCCTCATCATAGGAGGGGACTTCAACGCTCATCATGATATTTTGATGTCGCCCCATGGGCCCAATGTCGCTGGGCGCCACTTAAATTACGTATTAGATGAATGCCCTGACATTGCGTAGTTGAATGATGGAAATCCGACGCACGTACAAGGTGGACGACTTGATCTGACCTTGGCGATGGCCACTCTCCTCCCTAGGGTAACCTGGGAGGTGCATCCTATTGTCACTAGCGATCACTTCGGTGTCTCTGTGCACATACGGGATGCACCACCCATACCAGCTGTATTACCTGTTCCCAGGTGGAAGACAGCTTTGGCAAACTGGCCAGTGTTTGAGAGGTCTGTTGAAGAATGGGCAGCGTCCTACGTTCCACCACAGGACGTGGAAACGTTAGAAACTGACTTTTCTGCAGCCATTCAGGAGGCTGCCAACAGAGCCATCCCAAAGACTCGCCAGTCCCCCAGAGTACATAAGAACAGCTGGTATTAAACCCCCGAGATGAGAGAGGCCAACCATCGGGTGAACATGCTCCGGCGTGTCTTCCGACGGCGCCGAACTCAGACCAATTTGGCCAAATTGCGCGCTGCAGTTCATGACGCTCACGTCATAGCTGCAGATGCCAGAAGAGCTAAATTTCTTGAATGGTGTGAGGGCTTTAACGCTCGCACCTCCCTAGCAGAGCTATGGTCTAAGCTCCGTAAAGCCACTGGCAGGACTCAACCACGACGCACTCATCATGCCCCTGATGCTGAGGCGCAGCCGCTGGTGCAGGAGTTTGTCTCTCGCTCCAGCAGCACCTCACTCCCGCAGTGTGTTCAAGACACACTGCAGGACCTCCAAGGAGTGAGGGGTCAGTGTTGAGGACATGATGAGTCAATCGGATGATTCTGACGCTAGCTTTACGCTTCAGGAGCTACGGGTCACGCACAGGACCAGCTCAGACACGGCACCTGGAGAGGACCTCGTCACCTATTCCATGCTGACCCACCTTGGGCCACCGGGTGACGAGACACTTCTAAGGGTGATAAACGCGTCTTGGAGGACTGGCAAGCTACCAACAGCCTGGAAGACGGCAATCATAACGCCAATTCCAAAGCCAAAGAAACCTAGTGCTTATCGCCCCATCAGCCTGACAAGCTGCATGGGAAAGACAACGGAGAGGATGGTGCTAAACAGGCTGCTGTGGAAACTGGGCCCAATGCATGAGCATATCCATACTTACTGCAAGGGCACTGGCACAGCAAACAGTATAGCAACACTCCTCAATGCTGTCAGTGGCACACCGTCCATCGTGGTCTTTTTGGATTTGGAAAAGGCGTTTGAGCTGGCCAGTCCACTTGTGATATTAGACACCCTTGCTCGCAAGGGCGTAAAAGGCAAGCTGCTTTCTTGGATTGCTGACTATCTCAGTCACCGGTCTGCGAAAGTACGCTTTCAGGGTCATATATCAGAGGCCAGAATGCTGGAGAATGGCACTCCACAGGGGGGGGGGTCCTCAGCCCCACTCTGTTTAATGTGCTCGTCTCCAACATTCTGGAACTACCTCTACCCAATGGGTGCAAGGTCATCTGTTATGCAGATGACATTGCGCTCATAATTACTGGGAAACGGTAGTGCTTCAACAGGGCTCAACGCTGTTTAAGTGCTGTAGCGACAGAATGTTGCAGGTTAGGGTTAAAGATCTCCCCTACAAAATCGAAGGCCATGGCATTGAGACTCTGGAAAGAGAGGGAGCACCTCACCATCCAGGACCTTAGGCTGGACTGGGTTCACCAGTTTCAATACCTGGGGGGTCTGGATTGATGGGAGGCTCACCTTTCGGAAGGAACTAGCCTATCTCAAGGAGAGACTGAAGGCAAGAACTACAGTTATGAGAGCAATGACGGGGAAGGCACTTGGTGCCACGCATCAGGTCCTTCGCACGTTTTATGTGCAAGCAGTCCACAGCTTGGTGGACTACGCTGCCCCAGCTCTCATAAATGTGGCAACTGCCAGGCTTGAAGACCTGGAGTCTTGCCAAAATGCCGCAGCAAGGATTATCCTGGGAGCTCAACCTTGGACTAAGATCGTTAACCTCCAGATGGAGGCTTCATTAACATCACGGGTCAGAAGGCTGGAGGTCGACTTTCTTGCCAAGATAGTCCAGAGCCCCAGAATAACTGAACTGAGTCAGAGCCTTGTGACAGCTCTGGGACGAGTGGGTACTCTTATCCACTCCGGTACCTGGCTGTCACAGGCGGCTGGGCTCCTGGACTCCTTCAGGCTCACCAGCACTCTTCTTGAGAAGGGTAGGGACTCTCCACACCCAGAGTTCAAGCCCCCACCACCATGGCTGTCGATACCTGCAACCTTCGTTGTCACAAAGCTTCCCAGTAAGAAGTTGTGATCAGGAAAGAGTACGAGCGCAGGCCCTACAGGGCATCCGCGCACTGTCGGAACCTGGAATGGCGGTCTATTACACGGATAGCCCCGTAGATCCCAACAGGCCTCGCAGTGCGTGGGCTGCCTTCGTGACGGATGGTTTGACCTTCGGCAGGAGAGTATCTGATCATGCGTCCACTCTCCAAGCTGAGGCCGTAGCGGTCCAAGGAGCGTTAGAGCATGCTCTAATATCTCGAGCTGGTCCTGTGGTGATCCACACGGATTCACAGTCTCTGCTAGGCAGCTTAGAATCGACACAGCCCAGCGACAATGTACGCCTACTGACCTCCGTCCTAGCACTCCTGCTGAAGCTGCATCAGCAAGGCAGGAGTGTTACGCTCAACTGGGTGCCAAGCCACGTGGGCGTCCCAGGCAACGAGCTAGCCGACGCCGCAGCTGAAGCGGCGCGCCAAAGACCCGAAGTGGATGTTGTCGTCTCTCTCAGCAGAAATCAGTTGCCTCTACGCACCAGGGCTCTTAATCAGGTACAACGGTTCTTTCAGCACAGACTGGAGGCAGAGTTGTCAGAGAGGGCGAGGTGGTACAGGGCAGTCACAGACTACGAGCCCCTTGTACTTCCTCGCTCCACACCTAGAAAAGTGGAAACTCTGCTTTTCCGTCTGCGTCTGGAGGACCGTTGTTTCTGGGAAATCAAGAGAGATTCAACACTGCAGAAAGAAGATGCCACCACTGTAGCCACCCTCCAGCACTGCCCCGCAACTGCTTTTCTGAGGAGAGGGCCTCCGACAACATCTGAGGTTCTTGTGCGTCGCCTATGCCGCCACTTAAGCGATTATGAACTGCGTCGGCTGGTGGAATGTCAGCCCCCCCCTATAAATTTTTATATATATATGTCTCACTTAGCACCATTCACTAAAGTATTCACTTAAAACACCAACACTGATACATCATGAAGGGTGCATTCGCCGGGATGTGCATACGCATTTTACATGAGTATGCACATATTGTGAATGTATGAGTGTGTGTGGTTGGGCCCACACAGTGCACACACACTCATAAGTCAAATCACCCTCCAAACGGGCTCACACTAAAAGCCCATGGGAACTTCACTCCCGAATCTAGCAGAACAGAACACTGACACCTCACAGTGATGGTATGGAGCAATTCGATCGTACCCTGGCTGACGAGCTCACTAAATACAATGAGGCGAGCAAGCAGGAATGATTATCGTTCCGCTGAACACGATACTACCGGATACACTCGTCTGTCAAATCCGAGTACCGCAAACATGGCGACGCATTCGGGACTCCCGGGTTTCTCTGACGTCGGTGTAAGGACTCTATACTCGGTCTCGTAGACTCTTGGCGAAATTATTTTCAGAAATGAGGTGATGGTATCCAAAGTATGCAGATGTGTTAGTTATCTGTATCATCAATAATATTAGTTCTGTTTACGCACATGCTACACAATGTGACAATGTTTAATTTTCCTAACCGTGGTTTTTAGACATGAAAACTTCCAACTTGCAAAGGTAAATTATTTATTCTGTGCTAAGAAGAAATTTCTGAATATCATGTTCTAATATAAGATTTATATTACTTTCATCGCTTAGTTCAACTTACCAATCTTTATTTTGAACATAGTGAACAATTCAATTGGATGTATTTATTATGTTACATGTAACAATACAAATTGATTTCACATGGTTACTGTAGGGATATCTAATGTACATCATCACACATCAAACAAATTGGATTGCAATTCTGCATTACAAATTAATTATCTCAATAACAAGTCCAATCACCGCGTGCGTCAATTACCTCGTTCAGGCTACTGCCCAGTTTATGTCACCTTTCAAGGCAAGAAGGACACTACCTGTCCGAGACGACGAGTCTGAGAACACGACATAGCTGTACCAATTATAAATTCAGTCTATAATACATCTCATTACCTTATTTTTACCCACATTTACCTTCAACTTTCTATCGCATACCTTCCCAAACTCCGTCACTAACTCCCTTAATCTCTGACCTTAACACAAGCGCAGTGTCATCAGCAAACAACAACTGGCTTAGGCCTACCTCCCATCTTCTCCAATTTCTTTAACCACCTCCTATCCCCTACCCATTACCCTTGCATTTACCTCCTGCACCACCCCATCCATGCACACACTGAACAGCCACGGCGACATGACACATCCCTGAGGCAGTCCCACCTTTACCTCAAACCACTATTTTCAACTCTATCAGCTGCCCAGGATGTAACACTTCACCCCATACTATACAACACATAATGGAAGACTGCATTATACACAATCATGCACGCAAACAACACAACATACGCTCTATAAAGGATTTGTGGGAAAACCCAGTTTCGGCTATGGCATTCCTTGGGGAGACGGGACTGCTCGGACAGACAGTCTAGGGAACGACAACAACAACAACTCTATCACAGGCTCTAATATAGTAAAAACTCTTGACTGCTCTTAACAGCTTCCCTCCCACCATTCCATATACTGTATATGCAAAACCTCCCACAGAACCTTCCTGTCCATCCTGTCAAACTTTTCCAAATCCATAAAGGCCCAAAAAATATCCTTACTTTTTGCTACAGCTTTCTTACATACCTGCCTTACCACAAAAATCTGATCCACACAACCGTTACCTTTCCTAAACCCATACTCTTCCTCACCAATTACTCTCTGTTCCTCTCAATTAAAACCTTCCCAACTACACTCAACAAACTGATCCCTCTAAAACTACTACACTCACACTTGTCCATTTTTCCCTTATAAAATGGAACTATATAGGCACTCTTCCAGTCCTCTGGGACTCTACCCTTCTTTAGACAGACCTTAACCTCACTAGCCAGTCCACCATTACTGTACTTCCCTTCTTCAGACTGTGTGACACCCATCTAAACCAAATGTCTTACCTGCTCTTATAATAACTACTTGCCCCTCATCTTTTCTTATTTTTTCCATTTTCCTTACCAATTACTGTCATTTTTGTACTGCCTCACTGTTACCACTACTCCCTATCTTCTCCACATTTTGCAGCTTCCTAAAATACTCTACCCATCTTCCCCTTACCACCACCTCTTCCGTTATCATCTACCTGCACTTTTTGCCTATTCTCCTCTATTTGATTCACTACCCCTTCCTCTTAATTTCCTTCCAAAACAACTTATCACTTTCAATATTTTCTGTCATAGCCATCCATTTTACATCTGCCCTCCTTTTTGTCTTCTTTATCTTACGTTTTGCTTCTCTTTTCCTCTGTACCTCTCATATATTTCTTGTCCTACCTTGCAACCAGTCTGTGAATGCTCACTTCTTTTCTACAGCTTTCTTCATTTCATCCTACCACTCGCTACCCTTTCTTCTATTCACTCCCATCTCCTTGTTCCACACACTACCTTTGCACAACTTGTTACTCCATGGTACATCCCCATTCCTCCTCTGCTCCTATCTCTACTTTATCCTTAATCACCTCCCACACTTCTCCTTGTAGTCCTGCCCCTTTTCCTTCTAATTTAGTTTACTCTAAGCACCTCCTTACCTTTTGTCCTTTTCCTACTTCTCCACTCTCAACTTACCTTCCACCAAAAAATGATCTAACATTCCCCCACTCTCCCTTAACAACATGGACATCCAAAACTCTTCTTGCTCTTTTCCTGGATACCACTACGTAGTCCATTAAAGCATCATCAACCACCCTTCCATCAACTGCCCACTCCCATATGTACTGAAGACAATTTTTTTCCTAAACACTGTGCTAGCTATCATCATCTCTCTAAACACATCTCCACCATTAATTCTCCACTATATTTTTTTTACTGGCACTCCACACTTCCCAATCATACTCTTTATCAATTCATCTGCTACTTTATTATTGAAACCTCCCAAAACCACTATATTGAAATTTCTCTTAAAACTATGCACTCATTTAAATCTATCCAAAAAGCCTCCCTTTCCTCTACACTCTTCTCACTACCATCACCATATACACTTACAAAGACCCACATATCCCTTCCTAATTTCATCTTCTCCACATTAACCTTAAAGAAACTTCCTTCCTCTCCACCACACCCTTACCTAACTCTCCACTTACTAGTATGGCCACCCCCTCCACTTACTAGCATAGCCACCCTTTCCCTCCCTCTGTGGGAATTAATTTCTGTGTGATAAATTAGCACCTAGTTTGGAAGGGGAGGTCCTCTGCTGGGGCATGCCAAGTTCCTTCCCTGCCAAGGGCCTGATTAATATGATTAAATAAAACTAGATATACACACATGTTGGCATGTGACAGGAAAGGAACCTATAAACATGTATATTATATATATATATATATATATATATAAACATATGTATATATACATGTGGTGTGAAGTAAAAACTAAAAAATTACTGACATACCAAGAAATGCAAATTAGGAGAGGAGACAGGAGAGAGAGAAGAGAGAAAAAGAGTGTGAAAGTGAGAGTGTGAGATTATGCGAGTGTGTGCATGTTGTGTGTGGGAAATTTGAATGGAGTACCTGGTTCAAGAAGTGTACAAAGAAGCATTGTCTCGATGACCATATACTGACGAGTCCTTATTGTAGCATTCCAGATACTGAAGGGATCACTAGCTTTTTTTTTAGCATTTCCTCGTTTTCACTTATGTCTTTCCTTGGTCAGCATTTCCCAATTCTAATGAAAATTTTCCAAATCCATTGACCTATAGTTCTGCACTGTCAACATCCTATTTAAGGAGTTATTACAATATTTTCTCCAATTGACAATACCACCTACCTGAATTTTTCTGCTATAAAATCACTATGGGAAATTATTTTGTTTTCAACAAAAATGCAGAATGTCATTTGATATGATGGAGGAAAATTATTTTCCTCCAGCGTATCAGATTCCTTCCTGAAACCTGGGCCCACCACAAAATACACATGCCCAACATGCTCTAAACCCATTACTTCGAGCAGACAGACAAAGGGCTCAGTTCAATGCAGTATGTGCAAAAACTGGGCCCACCTCACTTGTACAACACTTGCTGACACAAACCAATACACAAACACTTGAACATGTTCTACCTGCCCTCCAGTAACTCCACTCCCACCTCCCCAACCGCAGCCAGCACCCTCACCCACTCACAGTTTCCCTCTGCCCTTACCCCCGATTAGTACTCCCCTTCCTTTGTCCCCGATCTCTCCTTTCCCCCCCTCTGACCCAGATCCTACACCTACCCCACTACCACCCCAACCTCAACCCCAAACGGCAACATACAACACATACAAAACACACATCATCAACATATTACAACACAACATTGACGGTATTAACACGAAAAAACATGAACTTGAACACTTTCTTAAACAACACAACATACACATTGCGATTTTACAAGAAACAAAACTAAGGCACTCACACAAAACACCATCATTTCATAATTACACCACCATCAGACAAGACCGGACTGACGGCTATGGTGGTGGACTCATCACCCTGATCCACCACTCCATCTGTTTTGTGGACACAAGTGCCACAACCAAAATTCTCCTCCCTACCACAGATAACACAACAGAAATCCAATCCATTCAAATCCGCACAGGCAACAAATCAACACTGACAATAGTTAACATGTACATTCCCCCCCAATCATCCCCCCACAGTTCCAGACACCTTCAGGCCTCATTTTAGCCAACTAGCCTCAATCCCCAACCTGATCATGGGTGGAGACTTCAACGCCAAGTCGTCTGCCTGGTATGTCGACAACCCTGACACAGACAGAGGGCTTGATATACAGACTCAGTTTGACTCATTGACTATCATGAACAACACACATAATCATCCACATATCCCACACCAAGCCCTCTACACTCCCTCCTCTCCTGATATCACCTTTTGCTCCCCCTCCCAACAACATCATGGAGAGTGGTCGGAACCCTTGGCTCTGACCACCTTCCAATCATCATCACCACCAAAACAAGATGCACCCCAGTCGGCCACAGACACACTTACACCAATTACAAGAGAGCTAACTGGGAAGCTTTTACTGAAGAGACAGAACAACATTTTGAAACACTTAACCCTATATATCCCAACCTGACGAAATCGTCAGTCAAGCTTCGGGTGAGTCTCACTGGCATAGAAAAACAGTTATAACCGGTGTGTCTATCCTGACGAATTCGTCTAGGCTTCTTCTCTCTGAGAACAACACTTGAAGCTGATTGGTCGAGAGTCCTTTGGGCAGTTCACCATTAGCTGATGACATCAACAGTGGTGTGAAACACGGTATTTCTGGTGCTATTTATTTCATCATGGAGGAGTTGTCAGATATGTTACAGGCTTCATATAATTTTTTTCTGAAATGGGAATAGTTATAGATGTCTGAGAATGTCATACTGTTTCTTTTTTTGATGAAATAAGGACCCTATGAGCTCATTTTATGTCGATGACAAATCCGTCATGTTGGTCATATGGCGCAGAGAAATAAATGTATGACCAACATGACGGATTCGTCATCTACGTCTTTGGACCAGAAAAACAGAGTACACCCCTTCACCTTTACCAAATTTTATCCCTGGCAATGAGACAGCTTCAATCAACAGTGACTTGAACCCATCACAGTCGAACCCATTATGGTATTTCACACAGTTTTTCACTCCTGATTTTTTAGATATGATAGTCTATCAGTCTAATTTATATGCTACACAAAAAGATGTGAACAAACCTCTAAACCTCATTAGGCAAGAACTTGAACAATGGATAGGTCTACTTATTCATTTCAGCATTATTGGGACTCCCCAGACACGTCTCCATTGGTCTGGTGAATTATTTGGGAGGTATAGAGAGTATACTGCTTTAGTTATGAGTTGCAACATATGGGAGACTATAAAATCCAACTTACATCTTCGGGACAACACTGATGAGTTAAACAATGATAAACTGTTCAAAGTCAGGACAATGGTAGACTATTTGCGAAAAAAATTCCAAGACCTTCTTCCATTGCAACAAAACCTCTGCATTGATGAACAAATGGTGCCTTTCAAGGGAAGGCCTTCCATGAAACAATACATGCCCATGAAACCCAGAAAATGGGTTTCAAGTTCTTTGTTCTTGCAGACAGTGGGGATCTTATTCATGACTTCATACCTTACACAGGGTCAATTCAACCTGTGAATAGAGACAGTATTCCAGATCTGGGTACATCCTCTAATATTGTCTTACACTTGGCTGAGACTATTCCAAACAATAAGAATCATCTACAATATTTTGACAACTGGTTTACTTCTTTACCACTTGTAGAACATCTAGCTGACAGGAATATATGGTGTTGTGGGACAATCCGGGCAAATCGGCTCCCAGGCCTCAAGTTCACATTGGACGCTGACATGAAGAAGAAAGGCAGAGGTACATTTGAGGAATGGAAATTATCTGGTGAGGGCAGCCTGGCAACAACAGTCAAATGGTTTGACAATAAATGTGTGACATTATTGTCTTCCTTTGCTGAGGGCAATCCAACTCACACTGCATGACACTATGATAGAAGTCAGAGGAAAGTTGTGGAAATTCCACAGCCTAACATCATACATTTGTACAATAAGAACATGGGAGGTGTAGACCTGGCTATCTGTCTTCTAGCACTATATAGGATCCCAGTACATTCTACAAAAGGATTCCCCAGGAAAAAAGACATTCCCTACTGACCTTCAGGATGTCCTTGTCAGAATCACTCATCAATGCAGGAAACTATATCCCCAAGCGAGGTCGTCCATCTTCAAGTGAGAGAACTCCTCCACCACCATCAACAAGAATTCAAAGAGTTGGCCAATTCAGGCCCCAGAATGATGTGGGACTAGATAAAGTAGGGCACTTCCCAGAGGTGAAAAATCCTCGTTTGTACTGCAAACGAGTTGGATGTGTGGGTCGCACCAATATCAGGTGTACCAAGTGCAAAGTGAGTTTGCGTCTAAATGAGCGAAACAATTCATTTCCTAGTGTAATGAGTGAGACAAACAAATACATGCACTGTATTTTTTTTTGCTCACACATACATGTGAGCAAATTTTGACGCAGCCCGAAGGGATTTCTCCCCGTCCTCTCCTTATATGCAAGGGGGGACGGAGAGGGGGGGTCGCCGATTAAATGAAGCGGCCTTGCTGTGGATGTGCTGTGTCTTGCGACACTGCTTCTGACCCAGGGCGGTGGGCAAGGTGCAGGGATGACCCGTCATCCAGGAGGTGCTCAGATGAGAGGGAGGGTGGGAGGGGTGTGGAGTGTATTTAGGGATGAAATGGGTGGGAGTGTTTTTATGCCTTTCCCTTTTTGGCTACCTCCCTTGAAAGGGGGAAAAAGCCTTGGTATATGTATGTATGTATTTTTTTTTCATGATAATTATTATTTTCCTCCTTTCCAACAGATTTCTCACTGAGGAGTTCAGGTGTTTTCTTTTCTAAAGTATAATATTTTAAATAAAGGTGTTATTGATGATATTTCTACAATTTTCAGCAGGTTTTTCACTGCTAAGAACAGGTATATTATTTTTTGTAATAACCCATATTATATATAAAGATATTTCAATTATTTATATACTTAAAAACAATTAATTTTCATTAACAAGATGTCAAGCTATCAAAAGAAATTGTATTCAAGTTTAATTTTTCAATAAGATATTAATTTTTGCTGAGATGAGCAACATAAATGCTTTCTATATTCTAATAATGTAATAAATCTTGATAATACAATCATTAGCCAATTTCATTTCCCTCGTGACCAACATGACTAATTCGTCACGGTACTGTATTATTGCATAGACTGTAGCAATTGCCAAGAAAACTGATCTATAACATTCCTCAGGTCCATAATAACCTTGAAACAAACGCATGATTTTTTTTGTCCAACCAAAATATATGTGGTCCATATAGGGTTAACAGTACACCAATCACAAACATAAACAATGCTGTGCACACTTTTAATACAATCATACAAAATGCAGACAAGAGATACATCCCTAGAGGCAACAGAAAATCACACAACCCCAACTTCACACCAGAAATCCAAAGCCTCATCAGACAACGTGACACACTTAAAACACGGTACCCCCACACCTATCCCTCAAAACATAGCAGACCAAATACAAACACTAAACACTGTGATTGCCAATAAAATACATGAACAAAAAACACAAAATTGGCAAAACTTTATCAATACACTTGATCACAAAACAAACACCAGCAAATTGTACAAAACACTCAACAGCATTACACTATCCACACAGCAATAATCACAACAACAGATAATCTACCCTCAAACAGACAAGCAAACGCACTCATACGTCATTTTGCACAGACAAGCCATCTCACTTCTCACCCTGACGACCGACACACCATTCGACGTAAGAAAGACTTTCCCACAGACTCAGACTATATACCCTTCATAGACAGTCAGACAAAACTCATAATACATAGTCTCAAGCACTCATCTGCCTGTGGCCCTGATAACATAAGCAACATCCACCTAAAACACATTGGACCACAAGGTATACACGCACTCACAAACATTGCAAACTACAGCTATTCACATAACACTATACCCGACATCTGGAAGCATGGTAAAATATATAACACAGACATGCACAATAACACCAAAAGATGGCTGGCCAATTATCTGGCAGGTAGGAATGCTTACGTGTCATATAATGGCCAATCATCGCACATCAGAAACATTAAGAACGGAGTACCACAGGGCTCGGTTCTATCCCCCACACTATTTAATCTATACATGCATGACTTACCCACGCCAGACAACTCAGAAATACAAATCTCTTCCTACGCAGACGACATAACAATCACATGCACGCATGTAACACAGACAAAGCTGCAGAAATAATCAAGCCATACCTTGACACACTCAACACATGGTTCATCACAAACAGACTCAAAATAGCTCCAACCAAATCTACAGCAACACTTCTCACCAACTGGACAAAAGAACACAAATACATACCTCATCTCTACATCAACAACACTCTAATACCGCACACAAACACACCGAAAATTCTTGGTGTAACGTACGATACATCCATGTCTTTCAAACAACACATCACAAACATAAAAAACAAATGCACACCCAGACTTAACGCACTTAAGTCAATCACTGGAACAACATTTGGACAAAACAAAGAAACTAATATAACAATATACAAACAATGCATACGCTCAGTGTTGAATTATGCGAGTCCTGCATGGGCTCCTAATCTCAGTGAGACACACCACAACACCCTTCAAATCATACAAAACAAAGCCCTAAAAACAGTTACAGGCTGCACAAATACAACACCTACAGACCATTTACACCATGAAACAAAAGTCCTCAAAGTCAAGGACCACGTCGACATGAGAGGCACACAAACACTTGCCGCAGCCACCACAAACACATTACACCCACTACACTACATAGCAGAACACCCACACACACCAAGAAACATTAAAACAACACCCAAAGACCTTTATCACGCACAGATACTCTCTTCTCTTCCTCCACAACCACCAAATACCAGCCTCCGGAAACATATTCATAATCATATCACTCACCACTCCATTAACACACTGAAAGACAACACACTGCTGCATGCCAGACCCCCTGATATCCACCCTTCTGAATCCTCTCTCCCACGAAAGGACTTGGCCAGACTGCGGTGCGGTCACCACCCAGCACTTCTAAGCTACCAGAAGAGGCTGGATGACTGCGTTGTGAACAGCTGCCCAGGCCCATACCATACAACACATAATGGAAGACTGCATTATACACAATCATGCACGCAAACAACACAACATACGCTCTATAAAGGATTTGTGGGAAAACCCAGTTTCGGCTATGGCATTCCTTGGGGAGACGGGACTGCTCGGACAGTCTAGGGAACGACAACAACAACAACAATCACAACACTGACATATAATTCCTTATTTCAGTCTCGACTATTGTTCATTACACTATTTGTGTGTGTATTTACCAAATTGTAGCATACAAGACAGAAGCAATGCTTGTTGGGTCCCATCCTATACTCTCCAGTTTCTCATACATAGCCTCAAATTATAGTCTATATTCTCGACTTTCAATTAACATACATCTGAATTCATATATTGTTCCAGCTTGGGCTATATCATCTTATAAGCCAGTGCACCATCACTGTACCTCCCTTTTTTTAGACATTCTGCATGACACCCATCCAACCTAGGTGCCTTACCTGCTCTCGTCGTCTTGACTGCCTTCACCTTTGTGATAATGTCAATGTTAAAAATACCACAAAACACTGCACTTCATTTATATCTATCAGTATCTATGCATTTTTCATCTATATAACTAATAGTTTTTTTCATACAGAGGATGAAATTTTCTTTTCTTTGTGGCTCAATATCTAAGTAACTATTTTTGTCACATTTATGCTTACAACTCTAACTTCTTTCTCTATGTAAATACTTTTTGTTTATACAAGACTTATCCTTTTTTCCAAATTGTCATGTTGACTTATGACTGCAAGGGTAAACCTATGGCTTTTGGCAATAAAATTATGTTTTTTTACAGAATTTGGGTATTCACAAAGAAATATCCAGTATGGCATAACTTTTAGACAGTAATGAGTCACCAAGATCTTTATGAAAGCTCCTAGTTTCCTAAGATATAAGAAAAATATCAAATTATTAATTTTTTTCATTTATTTTTTATTTTTTCAATGGATTTCCATAAAAGTTGGCCCATCTTTTTTATGCTGTCTTCTATGAAGAAGAAGAAAAAAAAAAAAAAAACTTTATTATTCTGATATATATATATACTTATGTCCTTAAGTTAGTTTTGAGTGAAAGTGGCCAAATAAATGAAAATGGCTCCTTGGAGTGTGAAAACAAATTTTGCTGTCAAGGGCCATGTACACAAGTGCGACTTGTAGAGGCAAATTTTGGATGTGTCTTTTTTCCCGGAAGAAGAAGAAGAAGAAAAAAGAAAAAAAAAAAAGATAATGATGAAATGATAAACCACATGGAAAACATTGCCCAAGAAATAAGCTATTTTTTTGTCATTTTGCCGTTTTTGTTTCTATACATTTTAAAACATTGTACATTCATAGGAACTAATAATAAGTGTGGTAGTGTAATGGTTGTTAATTTTTAGGATTTTTTTTCTTCTTCAAAATTCAGTGTGGCAGGTTGCTTAGGGTATGGGTTACCCCCATTTTTTTATATTTTGCTTTTTAATTTCTTTGACTTCTTCAAATAAATGTGGTCAAGTTCAATCAAATTACATTTTGGATGCAATACGAGGTGCCAATTAAATTGTACATGTCACTCCACACCCAGTATTTTTTTTTCTTCAAATTCTCAAAAAACATGGTTGCCCTAACTGGAAACCTTTGAGGTGGATGCCATACTTGACTAAAGGGTTCAAGATGATTTTGCACCCACTGTACATTCTCTCACCTCAACTGAATTTTAAGAAACACTTTTCCACTAATAGTACAATTCACCCCCACATTACCCTATTTCTTCATATCCTTTACATATGTAGTCTTCCTTAGTTTGTTCCCAGGACCTAAGCCCTACTATCCTGTGTGTGTGTGTGCACATTATGCCACTGTTTCTGTAAATTTATTTAAGATGTGAGGCAACATAGATTACAAGTTCAACAGTCAGCATAATCTAAACAATATCAAGCTTGTTATGCTGTACTTGCACAATCATTAACACAATAGTATGTGGAATAGATCATATAGTAATATGCCTATGTGGTAGATATAGACTTTAAACTTCTAATTGAAAATGTCTAGAAAAGTAAGAGCGGTCTGAAATCATACAATCTAAACATCTAGTTCAAACCTTTAATTATCTATACAATTGTCCTCACTTTGAGAGGCTAGCAATAGAAACTCCATATGTATAAAACAAAACTAAATGTTGCATATCAAATAGCTAACAATTATTATGTATGAATCAACATTGATAAATAAGACAATTGTCATCAAACAGCTCTATCTGATGGCTCTGGTTCATCTCCGAGTGAAGGGGAAGGTGCATCCTTTTCTTCTTTAGTTTTATCAGCAGTAATTTTAATGTTGTGCATTCCATAGAGCAAAAAGTGGTTCAGCTGTCTAATAACATTTGGGTCAGTTGACTGGACCCCTATCTTTTTTATTAGCTCCATATACTGTGGGTCTTTCATCAGAAGATCAGTCAAATTCACAGTGCCTATGTGTGGAGTACGAATGTCATGATATAAGAAGATGCGATTGTTGAAAGTTGCATACACAAGACAGGGAACTTGGGTACCTCCATGCCCATAATAACCTGCTGTGAAAGTGCTGACTGGTTCATCAAAGGTGTATCGCACTGCTTCTCCACTGTGTGTGACTATGTACGTATTACCATCCCATGCACAAGCAACCACTTCATCATTTCCATCACCTGTAACATCGAGACCAAATAATGCAAAGAGCTGATGGTCCACCTGTAAATTGGAGCGAATCTTGCCATCTCGAACCAACATCAGTGTTCCATCCAATGTTGCTACAGCAAAAGCAGTTTCACCACTGCCCTCTTTCAAGTTTCCACAGATCTCGGTATCTATATTGGGATTTCTCAAACGAGCAGATGCTAAAGGTTCATAAGTTGCAGTGCTTTCATCAAAAGTATCTGTTCCATTGTCTGGATTAGCTGATCGAACTAAAAGGCTGAAATATGTTCCTCCTGGCTGAGCAACCAGAAGGCTGGGATGACCCTGAGCATCTTTATGAGGTGTAATGCTCCCAATTTGTTCAGCTAATTCCCATTTATTTAGACCAACCAGTTTCCCAACAGGCTTGTCTCCACTGCAGTCATCTGATCTTACCCAACGATAAGTTCTAACAACACGATCTGTCAATGCCACAACCATTTCATAAAAGCCATCACCATTAACATCTTCTATAAGGAGGACTTTAACATTTGCTGGAATTCTCTGGGCATGCATAGGCTGCAGAAGTCGTTCTGAAGAACCCTCAGATACGTCACCTTCAAAATCATATATATACACATAGCCACAACCAGTCACTACTACTAAAACATTTCGCCCCACATTTAAAAGATCACCAACAGCAATTGCTGTTACCATGCCCAGATCACTAGCAGTACGTATAGGTCGTTTATTCTCCCCTTTAAAGAGTGCTAAGTTCCCATTTTCACTTCCAACTACAAGCTCATTTTGTCCATCATTATCTACATCTCCAAGGCAGATGGCATTTTTCACAATATTCCCTTCAAACTCAAACTCCAAGTGTTCAACATATGCAACAACCCTCATCTTTAGTCTTCTACTTCCAAAATTTCTTGAAATTCTTCTGGCTCAGTTCTCTTCCCAGCAATACTTAGGAGATTAATAGGTATTCTATCTTCTGGCAAATGACTGTTCAGCCTTTGCCAACGAGGTGGAGGCCACACAATATGTGAAGCTTTGGCAGTGATAAGCCCAACAGCAATGGGTCCAAGAAGGTTAGAATCTAACGAGTGACCCTTGTGATCTCCTTCAACCCAGCAGTGCCCCTCAGGTACTCTTAGGTATTTTCTTTTATAGCCAATTGTTTTCACTAGATCACCTTCCAACGCAATAACTCTTTTTATAAGTTTTTGATCTGGTTCCTTTGGTGATATAAGAGAGACAATATCCCCTCTGTCAATTCTAAAGGCTCTTGAGTACCATCTGCTCAGGAACACAAAATCACTCTTCCCCGAGTTATCTGGGTTAAGGGAGGGCTGCATAGACACACCTTCAACTTTTGCCACATAGCCAAAGCAGTCAACGAAGGTTATGCCAATAGGAATCCCAATAAGAGCAGCACGAAGCATCAGGGTGAAGGGAAAGGTGTGTGTATGATATGGATGCTGTGTATGAAATGGACCAGCTATGCACACCTGACCACCTCATTACAAGGTTTCCCCTCCAAGTCAGCACCTGGAAAGTACCAGAACATGTCACACACTTATACAAAGCATTATAGAAAACCAAAACACCAAAAACAATTTTCATATTTTTAGTCTTGAAATTGAACTTTCATGCAAGTGAATAAAAAGGTACAGCTATTGGCAGAAGAGAAAGAAAAGAAAAACAAGACAATAACTGAAGCAAGGTAGGACAGGATGTGGTAAGGTACAGCTGATTATGGTATAGGAGGGTTGAACTTGGTAAAGTAAAAATGAAACTGACATAATAAGCATTTAACAAGTTAACTGGACTGATCAATCAATCAATCCATTCCCCAAGTGCCCTGCAGCTGCCAAGAAACTGCCCACAGCTACCAGTTCAACACACAAATCTCTCAGAAATTAGATTTTGTGGAGCTGTCTAGAATGAGTGAGAGAACACAGGACAGTGTAGTATAATGTGCACACATTGTCTTTGTGCAGCTGTTGTATTAGTCATTTAGTGTTGCTGCTGTTTCAGTGTAGGGTGAAGACCAGAATGTGGGCATGCAAGTGGTGAAGCATATAATTTGGCGATACAGCAGACCCTCGTTATCAACATATTTTTTTACAGTTTTAATTATTGATGGATTTTCTACCAATTAAAAATCATAAAGTAATAATTCTATTTTTACCTGCACTTCTCAGAAGTTCCTGCAACTTCCCACTAGGCATCACTGGCAAGATAATTGTTTGATCACTTAAATAATATCTACTGCTTATCCATACTGTATCACACCTTTACAATGATTTCTGCCAGCTCCCAATTTGTCTTCATTATTATACAGTAGTGATCAGGACATGACTGAACATAATTTCAATATGAATGAAGTAAATCATTATTTGTGGTGCATGACATGGGTAAAGCCAAATATAAACATATCGTCACTAAATCATGTGGCACATGAAAGCCAATGAAAAAGCCAGCTGTGCAAAACAACAGCAATAAAAATAATGCATGTGTTAACATCCGATATCAACACATGCGCATACAGCTCTACAAGGTTATCATTTCCGCTCATCTTTGCTGCCCCTTCCTAAACTGCTGATGCCAATCTATTTAAATATGCTACTTTTATTTAATATTTACTACTTCTAGCCCTTCAAATTTATAGTTTCAGCCAGTCTAATATGGCAACCCTGGATAGAATAGAGGTGAGACAAGCATAACAACAAGTGGATGGAATTAATTTTTTTTCTATATCTTCAGCATTACAATGACAAGTTCAGTGGAAACTAGATCATTTTAGCACCTGGCAACTATTGTCGTCAACTTGTTTTTTTTTTAAAGAAAGTAGTTCTATGTGTCTTAAACTTAATTAAGGTTAGTTAACTGTTGAGTGTGGAACAGAAAATACAACCATGTTGATAAATCCTTATATTTTCTAAACATGCCTAATCTACTGGCCTATTATTAAATTCATGGACATAAATGATGAAACAGCATCTTTATAAAGAAAAAGGGTGCCATGACAATGAGTTAACTCAAACTGCATTTTGAAGTCAATGGAAATAAGCTTACATGCTTTTTTGTGTTATCCTCGGCAATTGTAATTGTTATTTTGAACTATGTGTTCTTTTCATTATCTGCACTTCATGTATATTGATTCAATGCCAAATAAAATTATTACTATTATTATTATTACAAGTTTTTAGCAATGCCTAAAGTTTGAGAGTGAGAAGGTCTTATGGGCCTTGTGACCACAACCAGTGTTTCATCATCTGCTCAATGCAGGTGACAGGAGTTTCAAATTCTTGTAGAATTTCCTTGGCCTATCTGAGTATATTTATCATTGGTATAATGTAGAAGAGAGGTTGTAGAAGAGAAGAAGAAGCGAGCTTTCACAGATTGGTTACAAAATAGGACGAGGGAGTCATATGAGAGGTACAAAGAAAAGAAAAGAGAAGTAAAGCAAAAGGTAAAGGTTGCAAAGTGGAGAGATGTGAAATGGGGTAAGAGTATGACAGAAAATTTTGAAAGCAATAAAAAGATGTTTTGGAAAGAAATTAAGAGAGGAAGAGGAGGCGAATCAAGTAGAGAAGAAAAGGTAAAAGGTGCAGATGAAGATGGGCAGAATATTTTAGGGAGTTGCTAAATGTGAAGGAGGATAGGGAAGGAAAGATAGCTGCAGTGGAAAATGCGAAGAAAATGAGAGTGAGGAGTGAGGAGAATGGAGGAGAAATCAGGAAGGATGAGGTGAAGGCAGTTGTTAAGATGATGAAAGCAGGTAAGGCACCTGGTCTGGATGGATGCCATGCAGAATGTCTGAAAAAGGGAGGTACAGTGATGGTGGACTGGTTGGTGAGGTTATTTAATGTTTGCTGGAGAGGGGGTAGAATGCCGGAGGACTGGAGGAGTGCCTGTATGGTTCCTCTTTACAAGGGAAAAGGGGACAAGTGTGAATGTAGTAGTTTCAGAGGGATTAGCTTGTTAAATGTAGTTGGGAAGGCTTATGGGAGGATCTTGATTGAGAGGATTAGGAGAGGAACAGAAGGAGTAATTGGTGAGGAACAGTGTGGATTTAGAACAGGTAGAGGTTGTGTAGATCAGATCTTTGTGGTAAGACAGATATGTGAGCAAGCTATAGGAAAAGGGAAGGATGTTTTTTGGGCTTTTATGGATCTGGAAAAGGCTTATGATTGGGTAGACAGAAAGGCACTGTGGGAGGTTATGCAGATATATGGGATAGGAGGAAAGCTTCTGGGAGCTGTCAAGAGTTTTTATGAGAGTAGTAGAGCTTGTGTCAGGATTGGAAATGGAGAGAGTGAGTGGTTCGAGGTAAAGGTGGGACTTCGTCAAGGATGCGTTATGTCACCCTGGCTGTTCAACTTATACATGGATGGGGTGGTGCGAGAGGTAAATGCAAGGGTAGTGGGCAAGGGATTGGAGATGGTTAAAGAAAATGGAGAAAAGTGGGAGGTGAGCCAGCTGTTGTTTGCGGATGACACTGCGCTTGTGGCAGGATCGGAGGAGGGATTGAGGAAGTTGGTGGCAGAGTTTGGGAGAGTATGTGATAGAAGAAAGCTAAAGATAAATGTGGGTAAAAGTAAGGTGATGAGATGTACAAGGGGTGAAAGTGGCAGTAGACTGGAAGTGAGCATTAAGGGAGAGCGACTGGAGGAAGTGGATAGTTTTAGATACTTGGGTGCAAATGTGGCAGGAAAAGGTGGAGTGAAGGTGGAGGTAGAATGTAGATTGAGAGAAGCGAGTAAATGCCTTGGTGGATTAAAGAGTGTGATGAGGAATAGACATTTGGGAATGGATGCTAAGAGGAGACTGTATGAAGGAGTGATTGTGCCAACAGCACTGTATGGGGCAGAAACATGGAACATAAGAAAAGAAGAGAGAAGGAGTTTGAATGTGTTTGAGATGAGGTGTCTGAGAAGTATGATGGGGGTTACTAGGCTAGAGTGAGAAATGAGGAGGTGAGGAGGAGAACAGGGGTGGAAAAGGAGCTGGGAGATAGGGTTGATGAAAGAATATTGGGATGGTTTGGACACATGGAAAGTATGAGTGAAGAAAGACTAGTAAAAGAGGTATGGAAGGCAGATGTGGAGGGAGTGAACATGAGGGGACGTCCTAGGATGAGGTGGATGGATGGGGTGAAGGGGGCTTTGGGGAAGAGGGGAATGTCTGTTGAGGAAGGACGGGAGAGGACAGAAGACGGGTGATTGGAGAATGGTTGTATATGGATGATGTTGTGATTGCATGAGGTGGAATGGGTGGGGGTGAGGTAGTATGTGTGAGCAAAAGTTGACGCAGCCCGAAGGGATTTCTCCCCGTCCTCTCCTTTTATGCAATGGGGGGTCGCCGATTTAATGAGGCGGCCTTGCTGTGTATGTGCTGTGTCTTGCGACACTGCTTCTGACCCAGGGCAGTGGACAAGGTGCAGGGATGACCCGTCATCCAGGAGGTGCTCAGATAAGAGGGAGGGTGGAGGGGTGTGGAGTGTATTCAGGGATGGAATGGGTGGGAATGATTTTATGCCTTTTCCTTTTTGGCTACCTCCCTTGTACGGGGGAAAAAGCCTTGGTATATGTATGTATAATGTATGATATTTCAAAGTTGGATGTTGTTAATGTCATACACTTTTATATATACATACACAAAACCCCTCACCCCCACCCCAATACTAGGGTACTATGCTATTGTACAGTATTAATTACATAGAAGCATACAGCCAGTGCTTTAGGAACCATTTTGGGGCACCCCTATGGATTAGAGCCACAATATTTATGTTGGAGTGAAATATCTATTCCTACAGGAATTTGCTACTTTTGTACTAAAACTATCACTCTTATACAGTTTCCTTGAAACTATCTTTTACCACTTCCTAGACTATACTTTCTTTTTTCCTGGTATGGGGAGAAAAGAATTCTGCCACCATGGTTCTCATGCGAGTCATAAAAGGTGACAAAGGGGGATGGAGTGATGGGACTCAGTATCCTGCTCTCTGTATACTCATCCTACTAGAAGTCCAGGCATAAGAGGTCCTGGGAAACCAGAACCCTAAAATCTGTGTCATTAAATGGGCATGGTTGTGGTAGAGATGAGAGCAGAAAGGAAGAGATAGGCAGTATGTTTGTGAGAAGGAAGATAGATGTGTTAGCATTATGTGAAACTAAGTTGAAAGGGAGGGGTGATTTTGAGTTTAGAAGTTTGGTGCTGGCAAATGATAAGACAGGAAAGTGTGTGGTGTAGTGGAGGGAATAGTTTTCAAGGTTAACGTGGGTGAATGTGAAACTGGGATGGAAGATGTGGAATTTTGTAAGCATATATGGACTTGGTAGTTAGAAGTGTGCAGAGGAAAGGGAGGCTTTTTGAACATATTTAAAAGAGTACTTAAGAGTTTTGGGAAGAATATCACTACAGTTGTGTTGGAGACCTCAATGCTCAAATAGGGGATAACCCAATTGATAGAATAGTAGGAAATTTTGAAGTGCCGGGTAAAAATTGTACTGCAGAATTTATATTATGTGGTTAGAAAGGAAGTTGATGATAGCAAACAGTGTTTGAGAAGAGTCAAGTACAATTATATATGGGATAGAGTTGTAGCTGGAAAGGTGGTTGATATGGCATTAATTGATTATGTAATGTTATCTGAATGAAGAATAGGAAGATTTCTAGATGCTCATATTCTTAGAGGAGGGTGTGGGGGAGTGCCAGATCATTTTCTTGAAATTAAATGACGGGTGGAGAATAAGTAAAGTAAAGTAAGTGGAAAAGGGTGGAAGGTATAGAGGTGCTTAGAGTAAATAATGTAAATGAGAAGGGAAAGGAAAAGTAATGCCAGAAGCTGAAAGTATGGGAGGTGATGAGGGATAAAGTAGGAGTTGAAGAGGTATTGTTTTGTCTTAGGAAGTAATGTGTGTAAAAATGGTGTGTGGAACTAGAAACCAAACTTTTTTTTTTTTTTAGGGGGGGGATTATAATTTAACAGTTTCAAAGAAAAATATATTTTCCAATTTATAAGGTGTTGAAGAACTTTTGTTCTATAGATTTTATTGATTCAGGACATCAGTATGCTAAAAATATATTCATCATTTAGTGCATATTTGAGCAGGTTAGGGTGTCATTACTTGCAGCAAAGATTGAGGGGATGGTGGTTCATATCTTGCCATCGGCAAAGTTGAACCAAGGGCATGGTTCATTAATTTCCACACTAAATTCCCCTCTGTGAGGGGCACCATCCTAGCCTTCCAATAGGGGGAGTTTGTGATGTTAAACCATATCATTAAACCATGTATTATTCTAATGATCAAAATCAATTTAAGAAAAACATCAAATGTGCAGTAAATGATGAATAATGTCTTATGTCACATCCCTTTAATTAGAGGGACATATCCCACTTGAGAAAAAAAGTAAATAATGCTGTACAACAGTTTACTGGTATGTTGTGCATACTTAAAAATTCCACATGTTTTCAAGGGAGGAAAGGGCGGTGGATGGTTGTGGATGGGCAGGAATGAAATGCATGGGAGTGGGTATATACCTTTTGACTTTGGCTACCTCCCTGGTAAGGGGGGAAAAGCCCTTTTACGAAATTTGGGTACTGTTCTCAAAAGAAAAACCCAGTATGGTGCAACTTTTGGACTAAGTAATAGCTTAACAAGAAATCTGTATCAAAGCATTTACATACATATACCAAGGGCTTTTTTTTCCCCCTTACAAGGAAGGTAGCCAAAGTCAAATGCATAAATCCACTCCCACCCATTTCATCCCCACATACTCCACTCCCATTCACTATCCCTCCTAGTTTAGTTTAATTTCCTTTAAAAAAAAAAATATATATATATATATATTACCGATTGGCATACTTCTCTTCTTGTTTGCCTCTTACAGAAAGAAAATATCAGTCTAGCTTAATTATTTCAATATATGCATACCAATGTCCTAATAGGCAAATGGAATACAGTAATTATAATACTGCTTCATAATTAGGTTAAACTCCAAAATCACACAAACACAGAAATTTAACATGAAACTTGTTCTTCAATAGCTCCTAACTCAATATAACCTAACCATTCCATAATGAAAATAGATCTCAAATGGAAAGTAGAAATGGAGTGAAAAATGTGCTTGTGTGATACTGTAAAAGAACCCTTAAATTACCTAACATTTTGCTAATTCAATTTTTTTTCGCAGTTTTTCATATTTTTTCCTCTGGTACCCAAGGATTCTGAATGGTTTGGTTGGGTTAGGAATCCATTCCACAAAATCCATACCAAAACACATGAATATGTATCCAGTCTTTTCAATGCTAAGATTTGAAGAAGCATTGTATGGTACATAGATTAATTTGTGCATATCTATAGATGTGAAACATCTCCGAATCTTGTGAAGGATAAGGGTCTGAAGTACTCCAACACCACTAAGTGTCATCACTCATGTCATGGTTTTATGCTGGGAGAGGTTATACCATGCATCACTTTATTTGCATACGATCTGTGTGTACTTTTCTATGATATGTATTAGATTTAGATTTTTTAATATATCTTAACAGGAAGGTTCCATAAATTCATAGTTTTATTATTCTATGAATGACTCGTATAATCATTCATAGAATAATAACTTAATTTTGTTTGTGCTTCATTATCTTAGTTTTACTATAACTCAACTGTGCATTAAAACAATATGCATGGCATTAATAAATTTTAATGTATTCTATTTACGTAATCCATTAAAAAAATAGATACATTTTGAATCTACTTTATATCTATTTAAAGGCATAAAATATTCAATCAAGGAAAGTATTACAAGGTACATCACGAAGAACTATGACTTGAGAAAACTTTATATTATCAGAAAATAGAAGTCCTATAGGTAAATTATTAGAAGTGCACACCTATTCCATATAGCAATAGAAAATTAAACATTATTTTTGTAAATCATAATACATCAACATAAACGCTTTTCTTGGCAGAAATCAATAACAGAAAAATTTGCTATATGCGATACACTAATGGACAGAGCCATTACGACTGGTTGAGACACCACCCTTGTTTTGATAGATGTGGTCAAAGAAATTAAAGTATGATAAATTCATGTAACCTAACCTACATGACCTGCATTTAGTAATGTGGTACCTTTAATGCAAGAGGTCATTGGGGTCATCATCTTCAGGGATGTTGAGAGCTGGTTTTGGCATCTGCTCAGACTGCAGGGTGTAAAGGAGTTTCACAGCTTGAAGAAAAGTAAGAAGCTCCGTTCCGTAGTACTATTTAAAAAATATGTAGTGTGGGGACATTACTTGGAGTGGGAGAACACCTGGTACACAATGTTAATGCCATTGTCAAACTGACGTTGACAGGACTAGATAGATGACACGTCTTAAACCTATTGTCGCAGCTCTGTTTGGTAGTATATTTGCTTTCAGCATTTTTTCCTATTGATTTCTGCCAAGAAAAATGTATATTACATAATTGTATTATAATTTACAATACATTAAACATTTAATTTTTTATTACTATACCCTGGAGGTGTGTACTTCTAAAAAAAATACCATACCATATATTAAATAATAAAGGGACTGGTAACATGTAGCATGGTAGTTCCATTTCATTGATGGCAATAACACTTTGGATATTGTCATGTGAAGGCATACACAGTGTGTGTCATTATCCAAGCAGCAGGGCATTTTCCAAATCTTTACCCAAAATATTTTGCATAAATGCTCTGAGACAAATTAAATGTAGCAATACTAACACGATTGGTGTGACCATACTAGCTGCCGCATGACCCCTTGAATTTTAAAAAGGAGCCAATGAGTTAACTACGTGACATACCGATATCTACCCCACACACATCCTGTCCATGATAAATATGGCAATATAGCCATCTAAATTACTTACAATCAACTGGTGGCAGGCAGATAAGCGTCACTTGAATACGGACTAGTGTTGAAGTATGGACCTTGTTTCCCAGAGACTGCCAATACTCTAACTTATAGTTTTAACAATACACCGACACTTAAAGAATCAATACTTCATATATCTCTGCTTAACTTAATTTATATATTCTACTATGACGTAAAATCATTCTGGAATGTTAAATACGCTACCTTTGTACAGTTGCCTTGCTCCTTCTAATATTTTCTCTAGCTTCTCGCAGGTGTCTTTTAATGCACCTACTACGAGAGAACTGTCTTTATTCATGGGAATACAGTGTATTTTATTCACACAAAAACTGTCTTCTCAGACTGGATTCGCGTCTCTTCCACTTCTTACTTGTACCGTGGTAATGGTTGCTTACCCTGACTTTGCCCACCTCTCTACCGTTTCTATATTCTATGACGTACTCTTAGAAAATGGATTAGTTACCAAAAGTTAGTATATATCCTGGCACCGCTCGTATCACAAACCGACAATTGAGAGAGAACGAATAGAACACGATGGCAATTTCAGAGTATGTGCACTTATTTTTTACAATTAAATGCTGCTTATCATACAAAATAAGGAAGAGGTCAGTTAAAATGATTTTTTTTTGCCATATCACGAAACTGCAGAAAGTAGGGAATTTTTTATTATGTTACCTATATATATTTTCTTGCCTCAAAGGCAACCCTTACAACTATATTTATCCACCATATCTTACACATTAATTACAATTATCAAATTGTGGTCGCGGGCAACGTACCGCGTAGCTTATCCGAGTTATTTCCTGTTTTTTTCTAGGTATTATTTCCAAAGTTTTGGAACGTA
Organism: Oratosquilla oratoria; assembly: GCF_046742065.1. Lineage (NCBI taxonomy): Eukaryota > Metazoa > Arthropoda > Malacostraca > Stomatopoda > Squillidae > Oratosquilla > Oratosquilla oratoria. The sequence goes on from NC_134801.1 coordinate 23,193,530, forward strand.
TAGTATAGTTAGATACCTACCCCAGGGAACGTAATCTACTATACGTCATGCAATCTGGTTTTAGATCGAATTACTCAACAGACACCACCTTTACGATCTGATAAAACAAGAATGCGACAGAGGTAACTACACGGGTTTAGTTTTGCTGGATCTACAAAAGGCATTTGACACAGTGGACCATATCCTATTTTTAAAAAATCAGGCATTAGGAGTGGCGAATGTTGGCTGGTAAAGTCCTACCTCACAGGTCGCAAACAACTTGTACAGGTAAATGGAGCCTGCTCAGGTGACAGAGAGATAACTTGTGGTGTACCACAAGGTTCAATCCTAAGACCGCTTCTGTTCCTGGTCTATGTTAACGACATGCCAGGTGCGGTGAACTGAAAGTTACTGCTCTATGCAGACGACTCTTCACCAATTGTCTCAGGTAGGGACTCAGTTGAAGTAGAGGAGGCCTCGACTGTTGAACTGTCATCAGTCCAGGACTAGCTCATAGATAACAGGCTGTCTTTACACCTTTGTAAAACGGAAAGTATTGTCTTCGCATCAAAACCCAACCTCAGGAAACACCGCGGTGTACAGGTCAGATGTGGGGATAATGTCTTGGAGTCAAAACAAAAGGTAACTTATCTTGGAATACCCTTAGATCAGTCCCTCTCAGAGAATGCCTTTACGGATAAGATTGTATCCAAGTGTTCACATAGTCATTTTTTTGTACAGAGAAGCCAGAAATTTTGGTATGGAAACAAAGAAGCTTCTGGTCTCAGCCTTGTTACACCATCACTTTGATTACGCTTGTAGCTCTTGCTACAGTAGTCTGTGCAGAAAAAAAAACAGTCTCGGCTACAAGTTGCACAAAAGATAATTAGATTCATGCTAGATTTACTTCATCGTAGTCATATTGGTATAGAAGAATTTAGCAAAGTAGGAATGTTACCTGTAAAATATTGTGTCTAGCAAAAGATCGGTTTTTGTGGGAGGGGAAGAACGTCTCTAAGAAAATGTAAAGACAGTAGTGCATAAAAGAGGGCTATTGCCACCGGGCGATTGAGCGAGCGATTAGGGGCGGTTGGTGGTCGTGGCTCAGGAGAAATGGGCAGGGAACTCGGATGGCGGCGCCGACGGCCGGGATTAGAATCACCAAAAATTGAGAAAATGGTAGGAGGCGTAGTAGTAGAGAAAGGTGGAAAAATGGAAAAATCTTTAGTGGGAGGTAAACTGAAATGAGAAGATGTAGTATAAGGGAAAGTTAGAAAGGAAGCGAATTTTAGTCGAAGAAAAAGTACGTGTAGATGTTTGTGCGTGGGGTGGGGTTATGTTCGTGAGAGGTGTGTGTATGTATCTTACGGGAAGTGAGTAGAATTCACTACCCGCGTGTAGAGAGCGCGTTCCTGATTAGCCCCAGGTTTAGGCGTGAGCGTCCCTGTTTAGCCCCAGGTTGGGCTTGAGCGATGAGCGAGCGATGTCCGAAGCGTAGTCAGGAGAGTGGATCCAATGGCGGTGCGAGGGTGGGTGTTGTTTTATCTTTCTCCTTCCAAGCACAACTCTGAAAGCAGAGAATTACGTGACTTGGGAATTGTGTGTAAATGTCAGAAGTGTAAACCCGCTCACCAGCGTCACCGATGAGGGCAAGGCTTGGGTGCGGGCCGGATGACAAGACAAGAGAAGCTCCCCAATTCCTCTCTCGCGACCAGCCGGCGAAGAGTGGCTCTGAATCAGAGTTGAGTTGTGGGCCTCTGCTAAGCGAGCGAGCTGTTGTGCATGTATCTCTTCATTGAAGCACAACTCTGAAAACAGAGGATTACGTGACTTGGGAAATATGTGTATTTGTCTTTGGTGTAAACCCGCCTGCCGTCGCCAACGAAGAGGTCAGCCTTGGGCCAGACCGGCAGCAGCAAGGGAGACAAGTCTCATCTTCACCACCGGCCGGCGAAGATTGCTAGACGCTTGTCGAGAGAGCTGGAGTGGAGAGCGACGTCCGGCCTCTGGTAGCACTGTGTTGATTCTTTTAAAAGAGGCTGGTGCAAACCCGGACAGATTTCCGTGTTCCTGATTGGCTGGCCGCTGGCTGCCCGGGACGTCTTTGCGAACTATGCTTGCCAACTACAGCGAGTATAAAAGCCAAGCTCGGGTTGTGTGACAGTAAAAACGTAGGAACTGAATAACCTCACACCAGGATTAATGACCCCCTTATGGGTCGATAGCCTTAAAAAAATGTGTGACGGCCAGTCTGGTTTTGACCAGCGGCGCGTCACTATAGTCAGCGCAAGGAGAAATGACCGATAAGGCGGGGCTAGGAGATTTCCCGGTGTTGCCACACATGGGCATCCATGGCGAGAACGTGCGTGTGGATGCAATGTTTTCTGAATGCAGTGTGAGGGGGGCGGGGCCAGAGATTAGATGTAGCGGCAACGTCGCTCTCTTTTCCATATGCCATGTCTACACTCGAAGAAACGAAACCTTTGTATAGAAAACATTGCTTTGATTTTTACCTCAGTGGTGGTGTGTGACAAAAATGATAATATAATCATATGTGGCAACATTATAAAATCATAAAATAGAATTATAAAATAAAATAAAATTATGAAATAATTAGATGTGGCACCACAGGGGAACTCCTAGTGCTCCGCCCTAACGGCCAGTTCTCAGTGCAACGGGTATACATATTCATTTGAACATGACTTTTGATCACGATTGCTGCAATGCAGTGTTATACTTCGTTTGCAAGCAAAAAATAAAAAGATGTGTGGAATTTTCTTCTCTGCTTTGTCCACACACCACATTCACCGCCTTTACAAAAATAATGAAAATTATCTTCTTGCTGAGTCCTGACATAAACAGAAAACACATTAAACACAGAAAAACAGAAAACAGAAATACACATTAACACTTGTATTTCATATAGACACCTAATGTAAACAATTAATTTATAAATGTTTAATGGTATGTAATGAAATTTAAACTTCAAGTTGATTGAACTGTGTGTACAGAAATTTTATGTCTAGTTGTATAGACATTTATTACTGGTGCCAGGGGTATCTATTCATTGTACAGTAACTAGTTGAAAGCAACAAACAATAATAATTACTGCCATCAGTGAGTGCTGAACACCGCTCATAAAAATACATGGTTGTTAGTATGAGACCTTATTTCTATTGAATTGTGTAAAGTAACTTGTACGTAATCTGTAGTGTGATACTAGCGCAATCTATGAAACAAACGATAAACCTTACGTCGTCTGCGTGTTGACGACTACTAGCTATCGGTGAACTTTCCCGTCTTTTGTTCAATTGTTTCTGTTGACGTATGACGGCAGTTGTTTTGAGGGATTCGCAGCGAGTGGATGATTACAAAATGTTGTTTACAATCCTAATGCAATACTGCAATAGAACACTAGTGGCCTATGGAGGCGATTTAGCAATTGATTGGATATCGTTGTCTTTAACATACTAAAATATAAACATAATGGCAGGATGAATTGTTTCTGTGGAAGTGTTAAGTCAGCTTTGAGGAATTCGCAGGAAGTTACTGATATCATAATTGTTTACTATCCAATGGCAATGCACTGCAACAGAACATTCCTATGGAGGTGATGGCAATTGATTGGCTATCGTTGTCTTTAACATATTAAAATGTAAACACAATGGCAGGATTGGTTTCTCACAAGATATCGTGGAACGAATATAGAAATGTGATTGTGGATAAATTATATTCACTATACAAAGGAAATATGTTACTGGATGTGAGAATTATCTGTGAGCAAGAAACCATTTATGCTCATAGAGCAGTACTTGCAGCAGCTAGTGGTTATTTTATGGACAAAATGCGCAGTTTAGAGACAAATGGAATTGTGGATATTTATTTGGATTCCACACTTTTGTGCATACCATTTACTGCAAATGATGTTCGAGCATTAGTGGAATATATGTATCGAGGGGAAATTGCCATTGAGCAAGAACGGATCCACTCAGTAGTGTCTCTAGGGAAACAGTTGCAAATAATTGGTTTCCAGGTCAGTTTACAAGACTTAGGTCTTGACGCATGCCTCTCCTCTTCATGTCCCCCTTCAATTTCAAGCCTTGAAGGGTTGCACCTCCATGCCTTCCAGAAGGATTCATCAACTATAGGGGTGTATCCCCCACCTAATTCCACCACATCGTTATCCGTTGATTTAATTCAAGGACTAGATTTAAACAGTCAGAACACAAGACTCACGGAAGTGCCGAAATTGTGCGAGCAGATGAAGAGTGATATGCATATACCAACCCATACACCAATCTCTAATATGTCTTTCAGTGAACTATGCTTCTCTGTTCCAAGTTCAGAAAGCTGTATACCCATAGGCACAAGTAGTTTAGCACAACCAAAGCATCAATTACCGACTCTTTTTGAACATCCTATCCAGCAAGAAGATCCAACGAAGATTATGGGTCACAATAGTTTTGGGTCAGAAGTCATAAGGGAAGAAGAGTCACAGCAAAAAAGTTGTGAAAGTATGAAAACTGCCATAGCTATGCAAGAACTCTCAATGGAAGATATAGCATTTAAACAAAGAAATAAATTTATGAGTGAGGATACATTACAAAGAAAGACTGAGGAACTTAATAACACAAATGATATGACCACATCTACAGGTCCTGAAGAATGTGAATTGAGTATACTAGAAGAATTAACTGTTGACTCTAGTCATGGAATTGATTCAGATGATGTTGAGAATATTTTAGTGAAGAGTAGTGACTATCATAATCTATCATCCTCGCAAAGGAAAAGACAAAGTAAAAATAGGGGCAGCATAGCACGTGTAAGATTGAAGGTTAAGGATAGTATTGGAGGTGTATCCTTACATGACACATCACAAAGGCTCTCAGAAGATATAAACTATATGAGGTAAGATTTGTTTTTAACTGAATTAGAAAAGGGAGAAGTGCTAAAAAATACCAAAATGGTATGTGATTCACTACAGTCTTGGATCGTGTGTCGGAGTCATAATCACGTACCATCTGTCACTGTCTCAAAATTTGTTTTTTACTGTTATTTTATTTGATCTTATTTTATTTTATTTTTTTAGTATTAACCTCTTCACTCCTGGGCACATTGCACGTCTGGCATCATTAGCTGCCCGACGTGCGATGTTGCATCATAATAATCGCATTATAAAAAATAAAGTCAGTGCTCAATCGTTCGTTCTCTTTCACCCGTGAATTTTGATAACCATAGAAAATATGATGAAGCCAGTTTAGAGAGAATGGAGGTTACGTAGGTACGACTACAATAAATATAATCAAGATGCCGATGTCGGCATCATCGCGTACCCACTTGCTCCTTATGGTGCCTACGTAGGTGTCACCGTATGGAAGTGGTTAAAAAGCATCTTTATGGAATGCTTTGTTAATATGAGACGCCTTGTCTTTTTTTTTCATTACCTCTTTTCACATGAATATACAAAGGGATCTTCACTGTCAACTTTGTTCATTCCTTTCAATACTTTGAACACAGACATCTCTTCTTCTTCTTTCTGTTTCTTTTTCTTTTTTCTTTTTCTTTTTCGTTTTTCTTTCTTCTTCTTCTTCTTCTTCTTCTTCTTCTTCTTCTTCTTCTTCTTCTTCTTCTTCTTCTTCTTCTTCTTCTTCTTCTTCTTCTTCTTCTTCTTCTTCTTCTTCTTCTTCTTCTTTTTATTCTTCTTCTTCTTCTTCTTCTTCTTCTTCTTCAGATCCAATTTTTCTTTTCCTTTTATGAACTGTCTGCAAGGGACTTTCTGTGTTACCAACTTGTAGTAGTTAGAGTAAAGCAGTTCCTGGTTGTCAGCTTTCTGTAACACCTTTTCAGGGTGTTTGGGATAAATTTAATAATTTTTTGATCTGTCATTTCAAAACCATTTGAAGGATTTAGTAGCAGTAAAGTGCAACAGACAGCTGATTCTGTGTACTATTGGTGGGTGTGAGAGCTAGAGAGCATGGACAATTGGAAAGCACTGGAAGAGAGTGACCAGCATCATGATGATTGGCACTGGATTAAAAAATTCGGAAATCTTAGCCGCAGCTCAATGCTCCTTGAATACCGTGAAGGCCGTGAGATATGAGCTGGAGAATTGCGACAGAGATGTGGAGGCAGTGTCTAGCAGGAAGGATCATAGCAGGCATTCTGACTCTGTCCACAACATTGAAATTTGTCGAGAATCTGCAAAAAAAAATGTGGCAAGATCCAGGCAAGGCAATGTGGACCTTGGCGAGAGAGATGGGTGTCGGAGTGGCAACTATGAAGAAAGCGCTGAATGAGGATCTTCACTACTCCTCATACAAGAGGTGCAAGGGCCAACTACTCACCACCAAGGCCCAAGAGAACCACCTTACGAAAGCCAAGAAACTCCTCAACAAGGTCAAATACCCAATTGAGCTGGGAATACTCTTGTTCTTCTCAGACAAGAAGAACTTCTGCCAGGACCAGTTGCACAATGTGCAGAGCAACAGGTGGCTAGCCTACTGTCCACACAAAAGCCCGTGCTTCATGAAGACCAAGTTCCCTCAAACTGTATTTATCTAGTTGTATCATACGGGAAGGGGAGCTACGCTCGTGGTGTCCCGTCTCTGTATCTCGCCATATCTAATTTGCTCTTAACTTCTTGTATTGTTTTTACACACACTATTGTTTCATCTAGTATGTTCCATACATCCACCACTCTGTGGGGAAAGGTTTTTTTTTGTTTAGGTCTCTTCTAAAACTGTCCTTTTTGAGTTTCTTTCCATGTTCTCTTATGTTTCCCTTATCCCAATTTAGTAAGTCGTCTCTATCAAGGACTTCTACACCTTTCATAATTCTGTAGATGGTCAACAAGTCACCTCTTTCTCTTCTTTGTTCCAAAGTCGGTAGTTCGAGTTTTGCTGTTCTTTCTTTGTATGACATTTTTTATAGTGTTGGGACTATCTTCATAGTTCCTCTCTGGATTCTCTCAATTTTCTTTATATTCTTTTTAGTATTGGGTGACCATATTACCTTAATAACAGCATCTTTGGCCTTCTCCTGCATTTGATGATAAACTATTTCTTTAAAGAGTATTTTATCTTTGTCTCTTTTCCAATCATTTCTGATCTGTTGCAGATTGTCTTCTCTTATGTTTTTTCCTGTTTCCATGGCCATTGCTTTTATCTGTTCATCCACCTCTTTCCTTATGGTCTCATTATTTGAGTTTTCATTATTTTTCAACCTCTCATTTTCACTTTTTAACTCAGCCAGTTCTTTTTTTTAGTGCACTTAGCCTACCTCTTCTTTTATTTCCGTGTTTACTTTTTAAATCATTCACTTCCTTGTTTAGGTCTTTGTTCATCTTCTGTAGGTCATCAGTTTCCTGCCTCCATGAATCATTTATCATGTCCCTCTCTATGTCTATAACTTTACTAAAGAGCCTTCTTTTGTACTCATTAAATCCAGAGAAATGACCCTCATCCCCATTATCAAGTAGAAACCTTTTTGTGCCTCTTGGTGATCTAATACCTATGTTTGTACAGGTAAACGTCGACTTACGATGGCATTAGGTTTCGATAGAGCCATCGTAAGACGATCTCATCGTAAGTCGATCCCCACTCTGTTCCGTGGTCACTGTACCTAGCCTACCTGTATATTAACCACCAGAGATACTGAATATAGCCTATTAAACATGTACAGTAGTTTATTTAATTATTTTTATCCTTTTTACCATATTCAAACACTATAATATGTATTTTCAGTACGGAACTTAAATCTCGCGGGCAGCAGCCAATGCCAGCCATACGACGTGACGTAATAATACTCGCATCATAAAATATAGTCACCGCTTATATCGATCGTTCTCTCTTTCACCCGCGAATTTTGAAAACCACAGAGAATGGGATTTAGGGCACATTTGAGAGAATGTAAAAACACAGGGGCGACTACAATAAATATAATCAAGACGCCGATATGGCAGCGTCGCGAATCCACTTGCTCCTCATGACGCCTACGTGTGCGGCACCGTATGGAAGGGGTTAAATTATCATATCGTCGTCGTCATCGTAAAGTCGAACAATCGTAAAGTCGAACAATCGTAAGTCGCGGCCATCGTAAGTCGACGTTTACCTGTATTTTGCTTTGTCCTTGTGCTGGTACATGGCCCTGGGTACATGTTTACATTGTAATGTGATGGATTGCCATGATGATGGTCTTTGGGTGTGTTTCCAGCAAAGGCCATGTCATGCTGCCCCACATCTTTGAAGAGGGACTGAGACTCACTTCAGATGGCTATATTGAGTTGCTGTCCACTGTTGTCAAGCACTGGGTGGAGAGGGTGGCAGTGGGAAGACCATACGTGTGGCAGCAGGACTCAGCTCCATGTCACACCTCCAGGGAAACCCGGAAGTGGCTGTCAGAGAACTTCTACAACTTCACCAGTCCCAACATCTGGCCCCCCCAACTCACCTGATTGCAACCCCATGGACTATTATGTGTGGAGCAAAAGTTGAAAAAGACACCAATTGTACCGCCTGCAACACCAAGGACAAGCTGATTGCCAGGATCAAACTGGTGTTCAGTCATCTCTTAAAGGACACCATGAAGGCCGCATGCTGCGGGTTCAGGTCCTGCCTGGAGGCTGTGGTGGAGGCCCAGGGCAGCTTCTTTGAGAGAGTTGTATTTGGCAAAAGATCCTCTAAGAGATGCACTTTGCATTTTGAGAATACAAACATTTTTGGCCAAGATATAAAATTTTTCTTTCCTTTCCAAAAGTGTCAAATTTATCCCAAACACCCTGTAGATATAGGACTCAGACACTCTGGGGTGTACCTCCAGTTGTTTGATAAGGGTACTGGTGGGTTATGAAGATGGGCAGGAGGGAGATGGTTCTGACATCTGTTTTGCAGTACCATCACTTACAATTACCCATTGTAAGTTTCTCCAGTCAGTGAAATAAGTCAATAGTTGTTATTCTTTACTTATTTATTTATGTTTATATATATATATATATATTTATATGTATTTATAGTGTGTGTATGTTATTGTTTTTCAGTCAAACTTCATTCATCACGGGAGAAACTCATGCCATTGTAGATGAAACTGTAGCAAAAAAGCAAGAATTACCAGAAGATTCATTGGGAATAGAAACTGTAGCTTGTCACGAATTAGGCAAGGAATGCAGCAGACAAGAAATTTTACCTCCTGTGTCACAGCTCTCAACAAATGGTTCCAAGGAACATATCACAACTTTGAATTCCCTAAGTTCTGTAGCAACATGTGAACAACCTACATTATCTACCTCTACACTTTCTAACTCTGCCAATGAAGAAAATAGTAGTCAGACATGTGATGGTCAGAAGAAAACAAGTGAAGAAAATGGAAATGGTTTGGGATGCCCAGAGTGCCATGCTCGGTACATCACTCTTGACTCTCTTACAGTACATATGTGGAGGAGTCACAGCATCGGATCTTTACTTAAGTGTAAGTGTCTTTTTTATCGTTTACAAATATGGTATTGTATATAGGACTTTTATTCAGTCATATTATTTGATAAAGGTGTATTTTATGAAAGTTGAAAAAGTAAGATCAAGTTATACGTAACAGGGTTATTTGGAATGTTATTTGTTATGTAGTACAAATACCATATAGTGTAAATAGAATGTTTAATTGATGTTCTGAATTCACATGGTTTATATTAATATACAAGTTAACGAAGAGTATACCTTGTTAATGAGGCTTTACTTAATCTCTCACCTGTATGTATGAAAGTAGGCTGGATATCCCGAAAGTGAATGAAACCACAGTAAAATATGAGGGTGAGTAGGAGGTTAAGGGATTAAAAATATATAAATCAGAAGGTTACTGCAAATAGGAGTATGGTTGCACTGATTGATAAAGGAATGTGGAAATATTATTGTGAGTACTAAAAGGTAAATGAAATGTATAGTGTATTTCATTGATTGATTGATGAATTGGTATATTCCCACACAGAAGGCCCAGACAAAATCTCAAACATCCATCTAAAGTACCCTGACCAAAATACAATAAAGGCCTTCACTGATACATTCAACTGCTCCTGGTCGGGACTGCCCAGACAGACAGTCTAGGGAACGACAACAACAACAACAACAACTCCTCCTGGATATACAACAAAATTCCAACAATCTGGAAAAGAGCTCATTTAATATCCATATTAAAACAAAACAAACAACCAGAAAACCTAGCATTCTACAGATCTATCTTGTTACTATTAACTATGTCCAGGTTAATGGAAAGATTAATAACTGAAACATAATTAAACAACCCACCTTCCCAGACCAATATGGATTCAAGAAGGGCCACTTCACTAGCTCACCTCTTACAAACATCATAAAACAGTTGAATGGCAGATAAAAAAAATTAAAATAAAAGATCATGGTAGCAATTGATATCAACAGGGCATTTGATTATGTTCCTTGACATCAGTCCCACAGAAAAATTCTTCTCAAGAGAAACAAGAACCACATTAGCACACTTGTGTTCAGGTCACCATCCAGCACAGAATAGGCCTGGCTGCAGAGACAAACTGCTCAAAATGTAACACAGTGGACACTGAGTACTTTATCTTTTGATGGGCCACCCTCGCCATACTCAGAGAACAAAACAGTTTTTCATTGAATGATTTATGGGCTGGTCCAGTAGTTGTGACCAGTTACCTGGGGATTGTAGAGGAGACCTGGGGGCAACAGATTGATTGCAATATGTTTAGGGTGTGTTTTGTGTTGGGTTGTTTTTGGGTGTGGGTTTTGTTTTGTGTGTTGATTGGTATTAATGAGTGTATTACATGTCAGATAGACTTAGGATTTATGGTGTGTTTTGTGTTGGGTTGTTTTTAGATGTAGGTTTTGTCTTGTGTATTGACTGATATTAATGAGTGTATTACATGTCAGGTAGATCTAGGATTTGCATGTGTACCACTGGACTGATATCTGTCTAATTGATAAAATGAAAATTATGAAGTTCTGTATTGATAATGTAAATGGTCATGGGCCATAGAAATAATGATATATATACTTGTAATTAAATTTGATCATACTTCAGGTCAGTTATGCAGTTATGAGACTCCAGTCAACACTCAGCTGGTTCAGCACGCATTATCACATATGGGACAAGATAAAAGCAACGTATGTGGTGTATGCAAAAAGACTTTCAAGACTCGCGCAACTCTGCGAACACACATGAAAGTGCACCAAGGAGAGGAGTTTATGCACAAGGTCAGGCAACATGAGATATACAGTGACAGATATACTTTTAGCTGAATTGTAATATTACTTTTTTATGAATATGGCATTTAGGATTCTGAGAAAAAAATTGAAACTGATTTATATTTCTTGGTGGATGGAATAGTGCCATGTATGTCCAACTATGTACACTCAACGTCACAACTTGATCAAGCACATGGCTGCTTCACATCAACTAACTATATGTGGCAAGCCCCTGCAGAAGGCCCTATCTTGTCCCCATTGTGCATTCACTACACTTGTTGAGCACACCTTGAAAGCTCACAAGGTATGTATGGTTTATGGAATTCTTTATAGTTTTCCAATTGTTTTTAATATAGTTTATCAGAGCTATGGAAATAATGTGTGTTGTCCTTTCTTTGAAGATTTGAATATTCTGTTAGACATTCAATACTCACGGTATTAGTTGTATTAGTCATGAAATCCTTGAATAGTAATCTTTCTCTAGTGCTATGCCAACTATATTTTTAAGGGAGACTGGGCTAAAGATGAGAGGGCTTCCACAATGAGTTTCTTATAGATTGGCACTGTTCATACAGATTTCCATATAAGCTATAAGAGCTTGGTAATCCTCAAACTCAAACTAAAAAAAAATAATGACAGAAGAGATCTGAAAAAAATAGCTTCCCACACAGAGTGATAGATACCTGGAACAAATTAGACAAAGAAACAGTGTGTGCAAACACTATTCAAAATTTTAAGAAAATACTTGATGCTGAAAGATACAAAGACAGATCACCACGAGCATAGTCCCTTTACTGTATAATACAACTAGGTAAATACAGGATATTTTGCAAGGGAATGTTAAAGAGCTTGATCAAAATCTAATGCTACATACATACATATACCAAAGGCTTTTTCCCCCTTACATGGGGGGTAGCCAAAAAGAAAAAAAGCATAGAAACCACTCCCACCTATTCCATTCCCTACATATTCCACTCCCCTCCACCCTCCTCCTTCCCTCTTATCTTGGCACCTCCTGGATGATGGGTCATCCCTGCATCCTGTCCACTGCCCTGGGGCAGAAGCAGTGTTGCAAGACACAGCACATCCACAGTAAGGCCGCTTCATAAATTCAGCGACCCCCCCCTTCTCCATCCCCTAATGCTAATGAATCATGAAAATAATTTTTTTTGGCAACTTATACTAGGCATAGATAGGAAATTATGGTATTCAATCAACTAAATATTATAATTAAATTTACAGTGAGTTTATCTCGTGATTAAAGATGGGAGGAGGGCGTTAAGAGGTCATGAGAACAAATTAAGAAAGATCACATGTCTAAAGGATGTGGAGAAATACAGTTTTCCATATAGATGCAGAATTATGTGGAATAGCTTAGAAGGTGAGATAGCCCAAGCTCAAATAGTACATGAGTTCAAATCTAAATATACATGCATACATATACTATGGGTTTTTTCTCCCTTACAAAGGGGGTAGCCAAAGTCAAAAGGCATACTTCCACTCCCACCCATTTCATTCCCATTCACCACCCCTCCCTCCCTCCCTCTTTTTTTTTTACTCCTCCTGGATGATGTATCGTCCCTTCATCTTGCTCATTGTCCTGGTTTATAAGCAATGTAGCAAGACGCAGCATGTCCATAGCAGGGCTGCTTCATTTAATTGGCAACCTCACCTCTCCATTCCCTCATGCAGAAAAAGAGAAGGGGAGAAATCCCTTTGGGCTGTGTCAAGATATCATTCACACATAACCACTCCCTAACCCCTATCTCCCACCCACTCCCAAATCCCCCATCCCCCACTCACTCCCATGCATTACAGCATCATCCATATACAATCATTCTTCACTCACCCCTATCTTCTATCTTCTCCCTTCCTTCCTCAACAGACATTCCTCTCTTTCTCAACGCCCCTTTTACCCCATCCATCCATTTCATCCTCAGTCATCCTTTCCTGTTCACTCTATCCACCTTTACCTTCCACACTTCTTTTACTAATATTTCTTCACTTATTCTATCCATGGGTCCAAACCATCCCAATACTCTTTCATCGACACCATCTCCCAACTCATTTTCCACCCCTGATCTCCACCTCACCTCCTTGTTTCTTACTCTATCCATCCTATTAACCCCCAACATACTTTTCAGACATTTAATCTCAAACTCATTTAAACTCTTCCTCTCTTATGTTCCATGTTTCTGCCCCATACAGTGCTTTTGGCACAATCACTCCTTCATAAGTCTCCTCTTAGTGTCCATTTCCAAATGTTTAGATATGATAATTGGAAATCAAAGATATACATTAAGTTGGAATTGTACATGTAATTTGAGTCTAGGTATGTTAGGAAATTAGGGAGTAGAAAGCAGGACCCAATGAGAATTGCTCCTTTCCTGTATACTACAATTAGGTAAATACAAATATAAAGCATGCTGACAGAAAATCTTTCGGTTCATTATGAAGTCAGATAAAAAAAAAAGTTGCCTTGGTGTGTATCCAAGTAAATTCAAACTACCTTATATTCAATTGATTCAGCTGTAAACTTATTCCATTTATTGATGATGCACTTGGCAAGATTTTTTTCTATTTTTTAGGTTAAATCTATGTCCTGACCTCTTAAGCCATTATTTCTTGTGTGTTTAGTATATATTAGGAAAATATTTTCAGTCAATCTGTTGCCCCTAGTCTTTCCTGTAACCGGCAGCAGTCCCTGGACAGGTCCACAAGTCACTCAGGGATGATATGTTGTTGTCCAGAGATTGTTAGTGTGGGGTACTGTAGTATGAGGTGTTCTGTGTCCTCTGTGTGGTGGTTGCACCTAGGGTAGTTTGAATTTGTGGCTAGGCCTATTCTCTGTTGGTACTGTATTAATGCTGGATAGTGTCCTGAATGCAAGCTTATCAGTGTGGTTCTTATTTATTGTGGGAGGGTCTTTTCTGTGGTGCTTATGTCTTGGGGGGTTGTCAGTGGAGTATTGAGTTTGGTAGTCTGTCTTTGAGGGTTTGTTCAATGATATGAGTGAGGATGTATTGTGTGGTATAGATGATCTATATACCAAGAGCTTTTTCTCCCGTATAAGGGAGGTTGCCAAATATAATATAAATGGCATTTTGTGATAAATGTTGGAGTATTATACTGCTAGTGTAGTTTTTTGTTGGCCTTGATCTGAGGGTGATACTCTCAGGGTATTCAGGGGTGGTATATAAAATTTATGTTGTGAGAGCTACATCATCTTTCTTTCCTCTTGTATGTGGAATTTTTGTAGATAACCTAAGGTGTGGAACTGCCTCCTCAGGTTTGGATGATTATGCCACCCATGCAGATGGATGTGGTTTTGGTGCTAAAACAGAGGGTACTAACTGCATATTACCCTCTTAGTCACATAGACATCTAGAAGGAAAGGGGGAGGGGGGTATACCTTATGATTTGCAGTTGGAATTACAATCTGATTGATTTCTGGATATCCTATATAAACATTACTATGAACCATACAAATTATATATATATATATATATATATATATATATATATATATATATATATATATATATATATATATATATATATATATATATATATATATATATATATATGAAAATAATTTTGGCATTACACACATCCCTCCTCCTGGGCACAAAAATTCTGCATCATTATGTGAAGGTTTTTCTTGCATTTCTTAATCTGACATTCAAAAAGGATAACCTCAGACCTGAGGAGGTCTACCCACTGATCTGTATAACACCTGGATAGCATATATGGGCCATGGGCTGCCCCAGGAGTGAGGCGGGCAGGCGGGACATGGCCGCCATATTGGTAGTACCAAAACAGCACGTGTGAACTGCTCCGCTGGTCATGGCAGCTGTCGTGTTACTCTTGTGGCCTGTGATCCAAGCATGATTGGGTATATAATGGCCACACAATTCGTCGCTGTTGGGCCCTCCACATGGCATACAAGGTGTATATCAAAATAGCATCATCACAATAAAACAATATATTGATAGTTATTACCTCTAGCAGAAATAACCATTTATATACATAAACTTGTGCATGTATATGGATGAGTTGGCACTGACAAATTATAATTCCAGTATATATTATACGATCTTCAAGGGAATGTTACACAGACAACAAATGGGATAATGATATACAGTATAGTCAAAATATTATAGGGATAATAATAGATCTATACTAGCATTTAACGGAATAAATATCCCTATAACATTTGATTACTGTACTGCTTTTATCGTTATTGGTGCTTGAATAAAACAAGTTTTGATAACTCCTTCCTCACTTTGACACCGGTTACTTTTTGAGAATACAATTTGGAGATATGATGGAGCCTGATTTTGCAGAAGCACGTGATGATACACTTGATCAAATTGACGATGTGGTTAGAATCCAGGGTTGTGTCGAACATGTGGTTGCTGAGAGAGGAAAATAGGGGGATGGCTGCTGCAAGGTGACTCAGGACTGTGACTGCTATGGTGGCAGGTACATTTGCTGCTTTTGGGGGGTCTCCGTTGTTGACCTTGAGAATGCTTTGGAAACATTTTTCAGTTACCTCGCAAACTCTGATAACACTGTCAGCAGCTCGCACCAGTCCTCCGTGGTCTTTGCGAGACACTAGACCGTACTTCTGCTGATCAGTATCATCATCAGGAGATGCGCGCAAGGCACCGATGCAGGTAGGGCATCGTACACATCTCTCCACCATCCTAACTACATAACCTGCTATGTAACCAACTGCAGCTTCCTTGTATGGGGACAATGGGTCAAAATCAGGGGCATCAGACAGGTCACTGTCCTTGCCATCATCCAAATTATCCAATGGCAAACTGTATCTTTTGGCCGTGGAGACAACATATGTATCAGCCTCACAGTCATCTACAACTGCAGTGTCCCTTGTGACATACAAGATACTTGTGCTATCCACAACACTGCAGTTGCCGTTGGATGCCTTGACCTCATGCCGCATTAAAAGGCGCTTGTAGGAGGCAACAAACTGTTTCGCAGTAGGATTGTTATTGCAACCCCCAGCAGATCTTACTGCCCCAAAGAACAGCTCAAGATGGTCTTGGCTCAGTTTGTATGTGAGCAAATATTTCAGAGGTGATCCTACAGCACTCACTAGGTCTGTGACAAGATACTGAACACTGAGGATACACGTCATGAAACCAATGAAAGGAGTCTTGCGATTAGTTTCAGTCAACAACTTTCCCGACTTATCTTTCAGGCTTGACACGTACGTATATGCCTTGTCCAGGAATGTTGACCACACTTGCTTGTTTTCTGCCCTTAGTGCCCCTTTGTAACCTCGTGCGATTGGGTTTCTGGGGTTCAGGACATCAAACAGCTGGTCAAACATGCGCAGGAACTCAACAGTTGCCTCTGAGCCTTCGAACTGAACCAGTTTTAGATCTTCTCTACAAAACTCAATGGCATCTGCGACACTGGCACTTAAAGTCTGAGCTGCCAGGTTCACTTTCATTTTTTGCTTTTGTCACATAAGGTGTGCCGATCTCAACTTGTTGGCGAGGTGAAGTCCTTCATCCTGCTGTAGGTCATGCAGCTCCTGGATATAGGTCCACTTGATTAGATTGCCATTCTTGTCGACCAGAGATCCTAGATGCCCCAGTGAGTTTCTCACAAGTTTGAGCATGTGACATGCATCAAGCAACACATAAACTCTGCTGGTTACATCTGAGGGATGTGGGAAAAAAGGGTTCAGGTTGCTTGGGCTGAGTTTTGCACCGAGATCTGCCATCATGGAGAAATGGCAAGAAGGACCATCACATGTCAGTGACACTGTTTTGACTCCAACATCGTGGAGCTTCCTCAGGCACTGTCTGATCAGGTTCGCACTCTCAGAACCAGACATTCCTTTTATAAGGAAGTAGGCACAAGGTACCTTCCGGTTGTCATTGAGAGACACAACCATGAAGACCAAGGCCTCGGTGGCTGGTGGATTTGAGTCATCATCAATCTCGGCACCGATATCCACATATCCCCAATACCTTGTTCCATCCCACTTGATCTGCATCTTGATTGCCATCTCATCAATCATCAATACACATACAACTTCTCGTCCATCAGATTCAGACTCTTGAACCTTGGTTTTCAGAGCCCTGAAGGCTTCATCCGTGAAACCCGGTTTGCCATCTATTCCTCTGTACCATTCTCGAATGACAGAGGGGTGGGGCAGAGCCAGGCTGAAACTCTGACGAACATGGTTGTATGCTTTGGTTGAATAAAACTGCAACGTCAGGGCAAAGGATCTCAAAACAGCGGGATAACACTCTCGAGTTACTTTACCTGACGCTATCAATGCTATCAGTGAATCGCGTGCAGATCAGTGATCGCGTGCAGATCAGTGACCGTGTGGTGTGGCTTTGTTTTGGTACTAGCAACATGGCTGCCGCCGACCTCATAATCAGGACACCGATCCGTGATCCAGTTATTTTTAGGTCAGTGGGTCTACCGTTTGAGCTGGGTGTGTTGACCACCTTTGTGATGACACCTGTCAGTTTGTCAGTTCACCCTGGTGTTGAGAAGGTTCTCCAACTAGTGTCAGTTCCTGGCCCGTGGACATGGTCACTTACATCTGAGATAAACCTGGAGTCTCACTGCAGGGATCATCCCCAGAAGGATCTTCTCAGACATTCCAATTTTCGCTTACAATTATCTCTTACATCCTCCCATTCACATTTGCTTATTTCTTTCATGCTCTGACTTTTGCTTCCCAGCTTCCATTTCTGGGCAAACTGTCAATAGCCCACCAGGTCCTGAAGTCACTGTCCCCCACCCAAGCATACCGATTGTCAAAGTGAGCACACAGTTCATTCAAATTAAAGAGCTCCTACATCCAACACTGAACAGGGCATGCCCAGTCCTCCTGGGTTGTGCCCACTTATAACTGGGTGTCACACAACCATCTAAACTGACACTCTGCCCAGGTTCAGATTGGTATAACTACTGTCCCTTAACCCTACATTCTAATTCCTTCACACATCTTCTGCAAAACTTTTGTAGAAAATAATAAGGTATCTTTACACAATTTAATAAACATAATAACATAAGAACTAAGCACTTTATTTGACATAAACATAACATAAAGAAATGACAAGGAAACATCAAAGAAACAAAATTAGGTTTGCACAAAAAAGCACTTTTTCCATCAACATTTGAAAATAAACATTTTGATAAAATAAAAAGATAATACACTTCACAAAAAAAAGTAACTAAGCATCTTGGCAATTACTGATATTTTATGGTGGTAGTCGTTAATCCACCTATTTCATTTTGCGTTTATTCACTATGGCTCTACTGGCCACTTTTTCCACACTATGATAGTCTGTCTCTGTATCACATTCCTGGGGATGGTCATGGTGCAGGGTGGTCTGCCATTTCCCATTGTGTCTCTGGTCTGTGAGCTCTTCTCTATGAGTTCCATGATCCACCAGGTATTCTTTCAGGGTGTCCAGAATGTGTGTATAATGTGTATGTAAAGGGGTGGGACCTACACCAAGCCATCGAGAGGAATACATTTATGGCCTATCAGTAACACTTTCAGTATACAACAATTAATTCATTTGTAGAGACAAAGAGCTTTGGATTTTCTAAATTAAAGTAAGTATCCCACAGCTAGGGCCTTCAGTGTAATGGTGGTTAAAACAATTATAATTTTTACTTTTATTTGAATATTACTATTTTAATTTACTATTATATGAATGTAGCTACAACCAACAAAAGGATCTCAGAGTCACCTTTATTTGTGGAAAACCTTTGTTCCAGATATCTATTGCTCTGTGCGGAAAGATGTTCTTTTTCAGATCTCTTCTGTAACTGTCTTTCTAAAGTTTCTTCTCGTGTCCTCTTGTATTTCTTCTGTCCCATTTTAGTAGGTCATCCCTATCAAGAATTTCCATCCCCTTCATAATGTGTATGTATGTGTTTTTGTCAATCTTTCCTCACTCATCTTTCCTTCTTCTGTCAATCTGCTTTCCTCTTGCTTCATCCTGTTTCCTCTTAACTTTCTGCATTTTATGGAAATTTCTATTTTGTAAATTATAATGCACAATTAGTGTTTTGATGGTCTTATTCAGGTACGACACCATACCATCGACAAACCTCACAAGTGCCCGGAATGCCCATACTCTACAGTGGAGAAGACTGCATTAACAAAGCATTTAAGAACGCACACAAATGAACGCCCATTTGTCTGTGAAATATGTGGTTTGTAGTACGTATGCAAAAATGTTTGTTTTATGTATTTTTTACATGTTAGAATTTTTTCTATTAGTGCTTTGTTTTTATGACTTAGATACATCATGTATAATGACACAAAATAGTAAGTAGAAAATTGTAAGGTAAGGTAGAAAAGGGTATGGTAAAAATCCTCATTATGCTCATGTACATATAAATACTCTAAGAATTTCAATAATATTAATTCTTTCTTACTGGAAACCTATGGTCTCAAGAGCTTCAGTTATGGCTATTGGGTTGACCATTTGTCTGTGAATCATTCAGAAGAGAAGAAACTTTATCATGGTCTGAAATACGATCAGTAGAATAAAAAAAAAAAAAAAAAATCAGCAGCATACTCCTCAAACATATACAAGATAATGTCACCTGGTCCACATAACATGTTCCCACTAGAACACATTCTTACTTGGATCACTAAACAAACTTTTCAAGACAGACCAACAAACTCAGTTCTCCACCAACATTACCTAGACAGCCCTAAAGAAATATCCCGCCAATATGAGGTAGGAATCATACTGGTACACTTGCATTCAGGACACCATCTAACATTAAAAGTGTACCAACACAGGATAAGACTGACCACAGATTCAAACTGCCCCAGATGCAACCAGTACACAGAAGATACAGAACAGCTCATTCTACAATGCCTCACTTTAACATTCACCTAGACAACAATACAATACTGTATACCTTGCCAGCAGAACATAACAAAAGGTCTAACACCCTCATCTTTCCGATTTTGCTGAAATTTAGTTTATAGGTAGTTTTAGGACTAAACACCTCTCTGAAATTTAAAGTCAATCCAAACAACTGTTCATAAGAAATGACCAGATATTTTGAGGTCATATGAGAGGTCACTAACATTTGGTGACCAATAACTAGGGTAATAAAAGTCATAGTTATATAAATGTATATATATTTAGAATCAGAAAAATACAAAGAATTCAAATGTTAAAGTTTTAGAACTATAGGTTGAAAACTAAAAGAATTCCACTTAAGCAAAAATTGAGGTCAATATTTGACCTATGGGGTATCAAAATTGAAAAAAATTATAGAAGAGAAAAATGAAGGCATAAGCTTTGGCTATTAGAATAAGTAAAAGAAGTTTGTTTATATTAATATTTTTCATATAATTAACACATAAGTGAGTGCCATATTTTTACATTGTCTATCAACTGCAAAAGAGATGTAGGGGAAAGTATCAATTTACTGACTACTGTTCTCATGTACTGGTCTTTTGGAACAACCTTCATCCATTTATACTTAACTCTATACCCTCTAATATGCTCCAATTTCCACAAAAATTTATGGTGAGGCACTGTTTTTCTAGGTCCAAGTATAGAATCCATCCAACTTTCTCTTGCAGTGTATTGATAGCTCTTGGGATTTGATCATATGATCCTCCAGTTCTAGTCAAATGTGATCTGCTATACAATTTAGCTCTCATCTTGGTTAGTGACACTGATCTTTAGATCACTGGTTACTTTTGCCTTCCTCCTTAATGAAGTGGTACTATATTAGCTCTTCAATTATGAACCATATCTGTTGATTGGTATCTGTACTCCTAAGTATGTATATACATAAATATACCAAAGCCTTTTTCCGCCTTACAAGGGCGGTAGCCAAAAAACAAAGGCATAAAGTCTACTCTTCCCCATTCCATCCCCACAGTACTCCACTCCCATTCACCTACTCCCTCCCTCTTATCTTGGCTCCTCCTGGATGATGGGTCATCCCTGCATCTTTCCCACTGCTCTGGGTCAGAAGCAGTGTTGCAAGACACAGCACATCCATAGCAAGGCCACTTCATTAAATTGGCGACCCTCCCTCTCTGTCCCCTCATGCAGAAAAAGAGAAGACAGGGAGAAATCCCTTTGGGCAGTGTCAAATTATTTTTTCACACATACTCCCTCACCCCCCATCCCCCACCCACTCCCTCTCATGCATCACAGCATCATCCATATACAACCATTCTCCATTTACCCCTGTCTTCTGTCTTTTCCCATACTTCCTCAACAGACATTCCCACTCTTTCCCAATGCCCCTTTTACCCCATCCATCCATCTCATCCTTGCTCACCCCCTCATGTCCACTCCTTATACCTCTGCCTTCCACACCTGTTTTACTAATCTTTCTTCACTCATTCTTTCCATGTGTCTAAACCATACCAATATTCTTTCATCAGCCCTATCTCCCAACTTCCTTTCAACCCCTGTTCTCCTCCTTACCTCAGTATGTAATTTGATAAGTCAGTCTGTTGTCCCAGGTCTCTCATGCTGGAGACCCACAATTCCCCCTCTCCCTCCCTAGACACCTTGCTTGCCAATCCACTGTAACTGACACCACCTATCCAATCCAAGTGCCATATCAGCTCTCATCTTTTTCAAAGCTCCTTGTACCTCATCTTTTCCTATATCTCTCTCATTTTCCTCTCCCATGACAGTCATCTTCTTAGCATCTCCCACTGGCACAATGAATCCCTCCATATTCTCTTCCACATTCAGCAGTTCTCTAAAATACTGTATATCTTTCTCTTACTGCTTTCGGTAAGAGGAAGTAAGATGTGAGGGCTTTAAGAGGTCATGGGAGCAAATTTAAAAAGCTCACATGTCTAAATGATGTGAAGAAATAGTTTTCTATATAGATGCATAAATACTTGGAATAGCTTAGGAAGCAATATAGCCTAAGCTCAAACAATAAATGAGTTCAAATTTAAATATGATAATTGTAAATCAAGGATAAAGATTAAGTTGGAACTGTACATGAATTTGAGGCTAGGTAGGATAACTAGAGAATAGGAGATGGGACTCAACAAGCATTGCTTCTTTTCCTGTCTACTACAATTAGGTAAGTTAGGTAAATACTTTCATTAACATCTGTCCATCTGCACCTTTTCCTGATTTCTCTCTACCTGACTCACTGCCCCTCACTCTCTTAACTTCCTTGTAGAACATCTTTTTATTCCTTTAAAATTTTTCTGTCGTACTCTTACCCCATTTTACATCAGCTTTCCTCTTTGGCTCCTTTATCTCATGTTTTGCTTTTCTCTTTATCTTGTACCACTCATATGCTTCCTGAGTTATGCTTTGCAGCAATCCACACATGCTCACTTCTTCTCATCAACTACCATCTTTACATCATCCCACCACTCAGTACCCTTTCTTCTACTCCCTCCCATCCTCCTTGTTCCACATACCATCTTTGCACATCTTGTCTCTTTCTCCTTGAAACAAGCTCATTCCTCTTCTACTCCCACTTCTACTCTATCCCTCACCACCTCTCACACTTCTCTCAGCTTCTGCCACTATTTCTTCTTCTTTTCCTTCTCAAAATATTTATTTTAAGCATCTTTTTACCATCCACCCTTTTCCTCTTTCTCCACTTATTCTCCACTCTCAATTTCCCTTCTACCAAAAAATCATCTGACATTCCCCCACTCTCTTCCCCAAGAATGTGGACATACAGAACTCTTCCTATCTTTCCTTTGGATACCACTTCATAGTCCATTAATGCTTTATCAACCACTGTTCCTTCCATCACCCTTTCCCATGTATATTTATGCTTGACTCTCTTCTTAAACACTGCTATCATCAAATCCCTTGCTTCTAGTTTCACCAGAGGCAACAATTAAATTACAGTGCAAATATTGTGCAGATACGAATTCATTGTAAATCCATGTGAACAAATTGCATAACCATGGCAAAGGAAACATGGACTGGAAGCGAAGCGTTTATTCCTGACGTTTCGTCTATTGACTTTCTTTGAGAAAGTCAATAGGCGAAGCGTCAGGAATAAACGCTTCACTTCCAGTCCATATTTCCTTTGCTGTGTTTATGCAGAATTCATTGTACAGTATTTAGAATTAAGTCATTGGAGTACTGCTTGTTAATCATTTACAGACATGGATCAGAATAGGGAACTGAAGGATTATTTTGGTTGTTGCCCCAAGTTTCATTGAATGATCCTTGGGCCATCCTATAGATCTCTCTGGAAATAAACTTTAGATTGTCTTTGATAGTGTGGATCAGTTTCTCTGTAACAGACAAAGTAGGATGGAAACAGTTGCTGGTTGGTTTAAAGCTAAGCTGGGAGAGAAATTTCTCAGATGTCTATTGTAGGACCATCATTAACATTTACTAACAATTGGTCCTATTTCAGTAGTTGTTGTTGGTTTGTCAGAAGTGCCATTGAAATGACATTAGAGGTACTAAGAAACTGATTTCCCTCTCAGGCAAGAGCTGGAGGCCCTCCACCCCAGTTGTAGTTATATCTGTGTAATACCAGAATTGAACAGCTTGTAAATATATGCTTGATAGTGTATGGTGCATCCTGGCAGAGTAGATGTGTCATCTTTTGCATTTCATAAACCGTGTTGGTATGTCACAAGTTATGTATTGTGGCTATAGCAGTCTTTTTGGGTGAACTTTTTCTGCTTGTGTACTGGCAGTTGTATTTCATAAACCGTGTTGGTATGTCATAAGTTATGTATTGTGGCTGTAGCAGTCTTTTTGGGTGAACTTTTTCTGTTCAGCTTTGTTTTCTGTTTGTGTACTAGCAGTGGAGGATGGCCAAGAATCCTCTTTGGGTGAAATATTCCCAAGCTTAAATACAATGACACCTATGTATGCATCATGAGCTGTGAGTGGGGTATACGAGGATGCTGGCATTGGCTTCATGATTATATATATTTTGTTGTTGTAGCTGAGTGACTCCTGTATTCTGTGAACAGGCTTGATCATATTTTTGTGACATCATATTCATTCTGAGTGAAAGAGAACAAGTATAACAGCAGTAGCTTTATATTTTGTAATGCTCATATTGTGATGTATCATCATACATCAGGCAACCTGATGTGCACGCAAATATTTGACTCATATTGAAGAGGGGAAGAGGGGAATGTCTGTTGAGGAAGGACGGGAGAGGACAGAAGACAGGGGTGAATGGAGAATGGTTGTATATGGATGATGTTGTGATAGCATGAGGTGGAATGGGCGGGTGGATGGGGGGTGAGGTAGTATGTGTGAGCAAAATTTGACGCAGCCCGAAGGGATTTCTCCCCGTCCTCTCATTTTATGCAATGGGGGGATGGAGAGGGGGGGTCACCGATTTGATGAAGCGGCCTTGCTGTGGATGTGCTGTGTCTTGCGACACTGCTTCTGACCCAGGGCAGTGGACAAGGTGCAGGGATGACCCGTCATTCAGGAGGTGCTAAGATAAGAGGGAGGGTGGAGGGGTGTGGATTGTATTCAGGGATGGAATGGGTGGGAATGATTTTATGCCTTTTTCTTTTTGGCTACCCCCCTTGTAAGGGGGAAAAAGCCTTGGTATATGTATGTATGTATGTAAGAATACTATAACTATAAACTTGGCTAATCTAATTTTATGTCAAACTGATATGATAATTATGATTTCTGTATTGAAAGCAATGCAGAGTCGCAGACACAAAACTTCATTTGTTGCACAAAACAAAAAATAGCATGTAAATCATTATTCCACAGCTTCATAACATTGAGCAGTTTGGCCAGACATCGCAGAGGTCATAGAGGAGAGAAGCCACATGTCTGCAAATTGTGTGGCAAGATGTATGCAGATGGTAAACGACTCAAGGACCACATGAATAAACACAACAACATAAAACCATATGTTTGCCACATTTGTGGATATTTATGCAGACGTAAGGATAACCTGCAGGTGTGTATATAATATTACTTGTTTCAACTTATGAACCTGTACAACTAGTTTGATTCAAAGGAGAGTTAGCATGCTGATCACTTACACATTGAAGTGCTTACATACCTATATTATGGATGGCTATATATTTGCAAAGAACTAAATTCCAGGGATCCCATCTTTTTCTTTTTTGTTAAATTTGGCTTAGAATTAATTTGTATTTTTTCCATTTGATTATTTCCTCTTTTAAGTTAGTCTAGAAGTTCATTCTGGGAATGGGTGTAAAGAGATTATATGAAGGGGTGATTGTGCCTACAACACTATATGGAGCAGAGACTTAGAATTTAAGATACAGAATGGAGAAATTTAAATGTGTTTGAGATGAAAAGTCTGAGAAGTATGGTAGGGGTTACGAGGATAGGTAAAGTGAGAAATGAGGAGGTGAGGAGGAGAATGGGGGTGGAAAGGGAGCTGACAGATAGGGTTGATGAAAGATTATTGGGATGTTTTGAGTGCATGGGAAGAATGAGTGAGGAAAGGTTAGTGAAAGACGTGTGGAAAGTGGATGTGGGTGGATTGAATTTGATTGGTTGACCAAGGATGAGATGGATGGATGAGGGTGAAAGGGGCTTTGAGCAAGAAGCAAATGTCTGTTGAGCAAAGAAGGGAGAAGGCAGGAGATAGGGGTGAGCAACGAATGGATGTGTATGGATGATATTTTGATGCAGCACAAAGGGATTTCTCCCTATCTTCTCTATTTTCTGCATGAGGTGATGAGGAGGGAGGGTTGCTGTGAAAGTTAAGTGGACCTGCTGTGGATGCACTGTGTCTTGCTGCATTGCTTCTGACCTTGGCAGTGGGCAGGCAAAAGGGATGGCCCTTCATCAACCTGGAGCTAAGATGAGAGGGGAACAATAGGTAGTGGATGGGAGTGGAATGGGTATTTACCCAGTTGTATTATACGGGAAGGGAGCTATGCTCATGGTGACCTGTCTTTGTATCTTTCAGCATCAAGTTTTTTCTTAAAATATTGAATATGGTGGGAGTGGGTGCATGCCTTGACTGGCTACCTCACTTTTAAGGGACAAGAAACCCTTGGTATATAGAAATAGACAGAAGTTCATGGATCTGTATGTAAAGCTGTGTTTCTTGATGCACTTGTGTCAGGATCAGAGGAGGGATTAAGGAAGTTAGTGATGGAGTTTGGGAAGGTGTGCAAAAGAAGGAAGTTGAAGATAAATGTGGGTAAAAGTAAGGTGATGAGATGTACAAGGGGAGAGGATGGCAGCAAATTGGAAGTATTAAGGGAGAGAGACTGGAGGAAGTGGATAGCTTTAGATACTTGGGTGTGAATGTGGCAGGAAAGGGAGGAGTGGAGGTGGAGGTAGAATGTAGATTGAGAGAAGCAAGTAAATGCCTTGGGTGATTAAAAAGTGTAATGAGAAATAGACATTTGGGAATGGATGATAAGAGGAGAGTGTATGAAGGGGTGACTGTGCCAACAGTACTGTATGGGACAGAAACATGGAACATAAGGGAGGAAGAGTTTAAATCTGTTTGAGATGAAATGCCTGAGAAGTATGATGGGGTTACTAGGTTGGATATAGTGAGAAAGGAGGTGAGGAGGAGAGCAGGGGTGGAAAGGGAGCTGGGAGATAGGATTGATGAAAGAGTATTGGGATGGTTTGGACACATGGAAAGAATGAATGAAGAAATATTAGTAAAAGAAGTGTGGAAGGCAGAGATGGGGAGAGTGAACATGAGCGGGTGACCAAGAATGAGATGGATGGATGGGATAAAAGGGGCATTGGGAAAGAGGCGAATGTTTGTTGAGGAAGGAAGGGAGAAAATAGAAGATAGGGGTAAGTGGAGAATGATTGTGTATGGATGATGCTGTGATGCATGGAAGAGAGTGGGTGGGGGGTGAGGGAATATGTGTGAATGATATTTTGACACATCCCGAAGGGATTTCTCCCCATCTTCTCTTTTTTATGAGGGGATGGAGAGGAGGGGTTGCTGACAAATTGAAGCTGCCTTGCTATGTATGTGCTTTGTCTTGCTACATTGTTTCTGACCCAGGGCAGTGGGCAAGATGCAGGAATGACCTGTCATCCAAGAAGAGCCTAGAAAAGAGGGAGGGAGGGGTGGTGAATGGGAGGGGAGTATGTGGGGATGAAATGGGTGGGAGTGGATTTATGCTTTTGACTTTGACTTCCTCCCTTGTAAGGGGGAAAAAGCTGTTGGTATATGGTATGGTATATGTATGTATAAGAAAATTACATAAATCTGAAGAATAACTCACATGATCCCCATAGTAAAACCAAATTCTTACACTGGGGTGTTGATTATATTATGACATGCAGCCAACATTTAAGGGACTGATTTTGGGGGTGTCCCTACATAGCAGCGCCATACATCATTTGTGTTAAAGTCTCTACTCATAGAGGAATGATGAGATATTTTTATACTACTGCTCTCCCTCCTTTGTGCTGTCCCCTTAGATTTATTCTTTACCTTTTCTTATGACTCCACCCCGTGTGATGGTGGGAGAAAAGAATACCACCACTGTGTTCCCATGTGTATGTCATAGAAGGCAAATAAATGGGATGTAGTGAGGAGGCTAGGGATCTCCAATTCTGTATTTCTGTCCAACAGAAATTCAAGGCATATACTGTAATGATAGAGATGAATCCCAAGAGGTGCCTTAGCCTCACCAGGATAATACGCTCATCGACTGGAGTAACCTTTACAACAGCATGCTGAAGTTGGCTAGAAATGCCTACAATTACTCCAATGAGGTAGTCCCTGTTGATCCAGCCTGACCAAAAATAGCTGTAACTCTCGTTACTGATCTTAGCATTGTGTGATCTTTTCTCTTCTGAGGGAGCCACTATATCTTATCTAAGCTTCCTGAACTCTGCTGATAGATTGATGCAGCCCAAAGAGACAAAGAGGGTGATTTGCCAAGTAAATGAAGTGGCTGGTCCTGCTGTGAATGTGTTGTGCCTTGCTGCATTGTTTCAACCTAGGCAGTGGACAAGAGACAGAGATGACCTTTCATCTATAAGGAGCTAAGATAAAAGGATAAGCAAATGGAGCACAAATGGGAGTGGGATAGTTGGGGTGGGTGTATACCTTGGCTGTTACTTCCCTTATAAGGGCGATGGAGCCTTTGGTATATAGAATTATGTTGGGGCAGTTTCACTAATTTACAGCAATACATACATATACCAAGGCTTTTTCCCCCTTTCAAGGGAGGTAGCCAAAAAGGGAAAGGCATAAAAACACTCCCACCCATTTCATCCCTAAATACACTCCACACCCCTCCCACCCTCCCTCTCATCTGAGCACCTCCTGGATGATGGGTCATCCCTGCACCTTGCCCAACGCCCTGGGTCAGAAGCAGTGTCGCAAGACACAGCACATCCACAGCAAGGCCACTTCATTTAATCGGCGACCCCCCCTCTCCGTCCCCCCTTGCATATAAGGAGAGGATGGGGAGAAATCCCTTCGGGCTGCGTCAAAATTTACTCACACATACTACCCCACCCCCCCACCCCCCTGCCCATTCCTCCTCATGCAATCACAACATCATCCATATACAACCATTCTCCACTCACCTCTGTCTTCCGTCCTCTCCCTTCCTTCCTCAACAGACATTCTCCTCTTCCCCAAAGCCCCCTTCACCCCATCCATCCACCTCATCCTAGGACGTCCCCTCATGTTCACGCCCTCCACATCTGCCTTCCATACCTCTTTTACTAGTCTTTCTTCACTCATTCTTTCCATGTGTCCAAACCATCCTAATATTCTTTCATCAATCCTATCTCCCAGCTCCTTTTTCACCCCTGTTCTCCTCCTCACCTCCTCATTTCTCACTCTATCCAGCCTAGTAACCCCCACCATACTTCTCAGACACCTCATCTCAAACACATTCAAACTCCTTCTCTCTTCTTCTCTTATGTTCCACGTTTCTGCCCCATACAGTGCTGTTGGCACAATCACTCCTTCATACAGTCTCCTCTTCGCATCCATTCCTAAATGTCTAGTCCTCATTACACTCTTTAATCCACCAAGGCATTTACTCGCTTCTCTCAATCTACATTCTACCTCCACCTTCACTCCACCTTTTCCTGCTACACTTGCACCCAAGTATCTAAAACTATCCACTTTCTCCAGTCGCTCTCCCTTAATGTTCACTTCCAGTCTACTGCCACTTTCACCCCTTGTACATCTCATCACCTTACTTTTACCCACATTTATCTTTAGCTTTCTTCTATCACATACTCTCCCAAACTCTGCCACCAGCTTCCTCAATCCCTCCTCCGACCCTGCCACAAGCGCAGTGTCGTCCGCAAACAACAGCTGGCTCACCTCCCACTTTTCTCCATTTTCTTTAACCATCTCCAATCCCTGACCCACTACCCTAGCATTTACCTCTCGCACCACCCTATCCATGTATAAGTTGAACAGCCATAATAAGGGGAAATATAGCAAACTTTAGCTCTTGTGAAAAAGGTGAGAAACTAAAATTGAAGTTGTCAAAAATCTTGGACATAGTCCAGAGACCAAGTGCCAATCTTGTTGGGATGCACCTTTAGATGAAGATGAAGGTGTTGATAAGGTTTGATGATGGTTGGCAAGGATTTTTTTTTTTTTTTTTTTTTTTTTTTTTTAACATCTTGCAGAAACACCATTTGCATGTACTCATCATTGTTCTCGTAATCAACATAGACTAGAAAAATATAAAACAGAAGTGGGTATGCATAAGGATTATTACTGTAACATTTAAGATGAAGCTTTCTGTTTTGCTTAGCCGTGTTCATATTTTAGTATATTAGTTTTTCTCTTTTTTAACATTTCAGGTTCATCTACGTAAAAGCCATGGTGAGGGTAACTTAGAGAAGATGAAGACAGTGCATGAGCAACAAGTCAAATGCAGCTTTGTTCCTACAGTTCCAGGTGTTGATTGTAAGTCTGCCCATAAAAGCCCAAAAAACATCCTTACCTTATGCCAGAAACTTCTGACAAGTCTGCCTTTCTGAAACCTGCATTACTCCTCTCTAATGACTATTTCTCTCCCAATCCTCTCAGTTAAAGCCCCCTGTAAGTATTTCTAACTCTGCTCAACAAACTGATTCCTCTAAAACTACTACATTCACACTTGTCCCCTTTTCCTTTGTAAAACAGAACTATACAGGCATGCTGCTCAACAAACTGATTCCTCTTAAACTACTACATTCACATTTGTCTCCTTTTCATTTGTAAAGCAGAAATATACAGGCACGCTGCTCAACAAACTGATTTCTCTAAAATTACTACATTCACACTTGTCCCCTTTTCCCTTGTAAAGCAGAACTATACAGGCACTCCTCCAGTCCTCCAGCAGTTTCTTTCCTAGAGACACACATTAAACAGCCTCACTAGGCAGTCCGCTATAACTGTACTTCCCTTTTTCAGACTCTCCTTTCTGCATGACACTCTTCCAACCTAGGTGCCTTACCAGCTCTCATAGTTTTCAAAGCTACAATATCTCATCTTTTCCAATATCTCTTTCATTTTCTTCTCTGTACATTCATTTTTTTAGCTCCTCCCACCGTTACAATCAATGCTTCCCTATCTTCCTCCATTCAACAACTCTAAAATACTGTACCTATCTTCCCCTTACCGCCTTCACTTCCATTAACATATGTTCATCTGGAGCATTTACCTTTTCCTTTCTACATGATGCCCATCACTCTCTTAACTTCTTCCAAAACATATTTTTATTTAAAAAAAATTCTGTCATACTCATACTTCATTTTACAACTGCTCTTTGCTTTGCCTCCTTTATCTTACATTTTGCTTCTCCTCTCTTTTTCTTGTATATCTCATTTGCTTTCTGCATCCTACTTTGCAATAAATCCACATATGGTTGCTTCTTTTCTGTTATTATCTTCATGTCATCATCCCACCACTCATCAACCTTCCTTCAATTTTCTCCCATTTTTCTCATCCCACATACTATCTTTGCACACCTTGTCACTTTCTCCTTGAAGCAAACCCAATCCTCATTTACTTCCACCTCTACTCTATCCTTCACCACCTCTACTCTATCCTTCACCACCTCCACTCAATCCTTCATCACCTCCCACTCTTCTCTCAGTTTCTCCCTGTATTCCGTCTCCTTTTCCTTTTCATTCATATTTGTAAGCACCACTGTACCTTTCACCCTTTTCTTATTTTTTCACCTATTTACCACTCTCAACTTCCCATCCACCAAAAAATGAGCTGACACTCCTCCACTCCTTTAAGAACTTGAACATCCTTCATCCTATCCTTCCTGTGGATACCACTACATTGTCCATTAATACCTTATCAACTACCTTTCCATCCACTACCCTTTCCCATGTATACTTATGCTTTACTTTCTTCTTAACCACTGTATTTTCTATCATCAACTAAACACATCTTGAATCTCATTTCTCCTTTGGGGCTACAGGGAGAAGGATACCTAGTCCTATCCCTGTCCCGTTTTTGTTTCCACCACCAAGTGGAAATACTTGATGGCAGTATTCTTTTTCCCCACCACAGGGTTCAGCAAAATGAGAAATAGATATTCAGAGGAGTGGTACAGGACAGTAACATAATGGAGGGACAGTTGCAGTATATAAGTATCATCATTTCTCTATGAATAAGAGATTTCCTCTACCACAGACAAAATGATGTGTGGCTCTGGTCCATAAGGGCACCCCATATAGACCCTAAAGTATCAACTACATGCTACTGAGGAGCTTTCAACCCCACAATATTATGCAGCCATTATCCCACCCAAATTAAAAAGGTGAAATTAAGTGGCCAAACACTTCCATTGGAAAAGAACCCCAACATCATAAGCCTTACTTTTGATACTTGCACAACCTTTAGCAGACATGTCAGAGATCTGTGGGACTAATGTCTGAAGATGATGATGGAATTTTGAATCTGGTGGTGTCTTGAAGAACCTGTATAATGATCTGAGTGTATGTTTTTGTGTGGATGTGTTGTGTGAAATAGGTGGTAGGTTGTATATTTTATGTGATGTTAAGCTGCTGTTTTTTTTTTTTTTTTTTTGGGTGATACACATTGTATTGTGATCTTGTGACATATTTATATATGTATGTATTTTATATCATTGTTTCTGACCCAAGGCATTGGGCGAGATGCAGTGATGACCCGTCATCCAGGAGGAGCCAAGAAAAGAGATAGGGATGGGAGGGGTGGTGAATGGAAGTGGAGTGGGTGGCAATAAAATGGGTCGGAGTGGAATTATGCCTTTTGACTTTGGCTACCTCCCTTGTAAGGGGGAAAAAGCCCTTGGTATATGTATTTTTTTTATTTCTTTTATTCATATATTTATTTTTTATCTTTTTCTCAGGCTGTAGTGAAAAGCTGACTCAGAAGCATATTACCTCAAACTCTACGCCTGCTATAAGCAGTTCTGTCGTCAATAGCACCAATGAACCTGCTGTATTAATGAATGGAGATTCTCATTATATAGTAGATCATAGCTTAAAACTCAAAGATGCCACAGAGAGCACAAAAGTACAGGTAAGCATGGAGATATACAGGGACATAACTACACTTGGGTTTTGTCACAATTTTTTCCATCGGGATTTTTTTTTTAATCCTACTGGGATTTATTTTATTTTATTTCATTTATCCATTTTTTATTTATTTATTTGTTATCCTATTCCCCTCTTGTCACTCCCATCCCAAATGAAGAAATCTTCCCTGTCACATGAGTGATTTGAGGTGAAGGTAGGGTTACACCAGGTTTGTGTTATGTCCCCATGGCTGTTCATTGTATATATAGATGGGGGTGATACAGGAATTTGAAATAAGGGAAATGTTTATATGCTGGTGGAGGAGGAGGAAATAAGGATCGAAACTGCTGCTAAATCTGCAAAAATGCAACTGCTAGTAATCAAAGAATTAAATTTGTATGTCAACTCTAAGATAGCCAAGATAATAGCAACACTTGTAGTTATTTGATTTATAGGATATCATGGAGCACTACATATTGTTGGTGGGGGTGATTCATGTCATTGTCTGTTGTCAGATAGGAGATTTCAAGGTTCACAAGTATGGCAACCCTATGGCTTTATGCTACACACCTATACAAATTTAGATGTAAGGGTGAAGGGCAGAGGATTGGAGATGGTTAGAGAGTGGAGGAAAGTAGGAAATGATCTAGTTGTTTGTTGACACTGCACTTGTGGTTGGGTCAGAGGAGGGTCTGAGGCAGTTAGTGACAGAGTTTGGGAAAGTATGTGATAGGAGGAAGTTGAAAGTAAATGTAGATAAAAGCAAGGTGATGAGATGTACAGGGGGTGAGTGTGACATTAAGTTGGAGGTGAATCTTAAAAGGCGGAGGATAGAAGTAGTGTATAGCTTTGAATATTTTGGGTCACATGTATCAGGGAATAGAGGGGTAGGGATGTAGGTAAGCTGTAGTGTGAGGGAAGCAAGTAAATGTTTTGAAGGAATGAAAAGTGTCATGAGAAATAGGTACCTAGGAATAGATGCAAAGAGAATACTCTATGAAGGGGTGATTGTGCTTACAGCATTATTTGGAGCAGAGTTTTGGGCATTATGAGAGGTAGAAAGGAGAATTTTAGTTGTATTTACCTGGCTGAGTGGTTTAGGGCGACGTTACTTGTGGCGAAGGTCAAGGAGATGGCGGTTCAGATTCTGCCACTGGTGAAGTTAACCAAGGGCATGGTTCATTAAATTCCATGCTGCAAAGCCCTCTGTGAGGGGCACCGTCCTCGCCTTCTGATAGGGGGAGTTTGTGATGTTAAACCATATCATCATTATTGTAGTGTAAAGGAAAGGAGCAACTCTTGTTGGGGTCTCCATTTTATCGTACCTAGCCTCAAATCATGTACAGTTAAAATTTCTTCTATATCTTTGATTTCCAGTCATCATGTTTAGATTTGAACTCATGTATTGTTTCAGCTTGGGCTGTATCACCTTCTAAGCTATTCCAGGTATTTGTACATCTACTGTATATGGAAAACTTTCTTCTCATTCTATAGACATGTGGTCTTCCTTAATTTGTTCCCAATGACCTTAAAGTCCTCCCATTCTTAATCAAGAGATCTCTGGATGTTTGAGATTAAGTGTTTTAGAAGAATGGTAGGTGGTGTCATGAGGATGGATAGAGTGAGAAATGAGGAGGTGAGGAGAGATGGTATGGAAATGGAAATGGCAGATAGGGCTGATGAATGGATACTGGGTTGTTTTTGGCACATGGAAAAAATGAGAGGAAAGACTAACAAATGGAGCATGGAAGGCAGAGGTGGATGGAGTAAAGTTGAGAGAAAGACCGAGAATGAGATGGATGGATGGGATGAAGGGGGCCTCAAGAAAAGGAGGCTGTCAAGCAGGGAGGTGAGAGGGCAAGAGATAGATGTGAGTGAAGAATGGGTGTTGACTATAAATTGACACAGCTTGAAGGGATTTCTCCTCAGCTTATATATATTTACATGAGGAGATAAGGAGGGAGGGTCACTGTGTAAATAAAAACAGCTGACTGCTGATGATGTGCTGTCTTGCTGTATTGCTTTTGAACGAGGCAACAATCATCATTATTGATATATTATTGTGTTGGATATATTTTCTACAAGTATGTAAATTTTTGTCATTGATATAAATTAAATTTTACATGTTTCCCAGTTTCTTGGGTCCATGACATTAATCATGCCTTCTTTTGCATAATCTTTCAGGTCCGCCAGTTATTTGTGTCTGAAATGCAGAACCTATAATCACCCAAAGTGAATATCTAGAAATCACAATTGTGCCAAAAACAAGGGATCAAGCACAGACTAAGAAATCACATAAGGATGATTAAATTTAGTATTCAAGTATCATTATCTTCAATGTCAGAACAGAAACCATGAAAGTAAACAAAAATTCTTATCTTAGAGATTAAAGTCCTTGAAAGACAGATAAGTTTTTCTTTTCTTTGCAGGAGTTGAATATCATTAACAAGACAAACTACCATGAATGGCTGACTTCAGTGCTATGCATTAGGTACTAACCCTTCAGTGTGGTGTTTCACTGTATAGAATTTGTTGTGCCAAATGCTAAATAATTTTAATTGAGAGTTATATCCTTATCTAAATAGGGTTTTGAGTGATGAAGAGACCCTGGTCATGTTGGGGTACATACCTAAACTAAAAATTGTTTGGTATTTGTAATAACAAAATTGTTAGTGCATCACAGTGTTGAAGTAGTTTACCTTATTAGAATATGAAATTGTCAGTCTGAAGTTAATAATCTTATAGATTAATTTGTGGTTTGTTTGATTTGAGAAGTGGCTTGTATTGCTAATGAGAATGTACCTTTCCTATACTTGACTAACTTGCTTTGTGAGTAATGGCATTTAAATTGAGTCAAATTGATTCTTCATGCTAAGTATTGGCCTATTTCATTACTCTATAAAGGGCATCAGGTTTATTTCTCGTGAAGTAATTATTTTTATGTATTTTCTTCCATGTAAGATCTTTCAGACTAGAACACCACAGTCTGCTCAGAATAAGCCAATTATTTCATTTTTTGAAACAAAGGAACAGGTTGCTATGATCCTAATTGTATTTGTTAAGGTTGTGTTACTTTGTATTTACATGTAAAGTAAACTATATTTTGAATATGCTAAAAATAAAATTTATAATGGTTGCTTGAGAGTTTATTTGATGCTTATGCTAGTATGCTCTTGAAGGCTGGGGCTGTTCTTGTAGATGTATTGGATATGATGGGACCAACAATAGGCACCTGTAAGTAGTGGTTCTGCAAGAAAGACAGACATAGCAAAACAGTAAGGCTCTTTCCACCACTGCACTTCAAAGCTCACTTTATATCTTTACATCCATCTGGAGGTGTGCCTTGAGATGCTAGCCTCAGGATCAGTGTGTCTGTCTCCATTGAGATAATGATTGTCTCAGTCATTCTTCATGAAAAAAAAAAAAAACTAAAACCAACATTTTGTCAAAGTTTGACAAGTATATCTTGCTATGAAAGTCTGCCCACTCCCGAGAAAAATGTATGCCCCGGTATGGCAACACTCCCATTCTACACGGCAGTGTAGAAAACGCGGCAACCCTGGCTGCCACCACTGTCCCGCGTGCATACCTTCCGATATTTATAGTGTATATAATAAAAAATACAGTACAGTACACTGTATGTACAGTACATTTACATGCCTGTATTACAGTTATTATTGCAGAATTATTATTATTATTATTACAGTATTGTTATTATTACAGTGTTAGAGTATTATATGTGTTTCTATACCATATCATACATTACCTATACGTATACCGCTATGAAAATCTACGGGTCTTAGGGCGACATTTTCGATGACCGGACTTTTGGCATGACCGTACCGCCTTTCCCCCCCAATTAGTCCAGGCTTTTGAGGTTCGACTGTAATTATGTGGAGTTGAATTCATGGAAAAGAAATGATAGGTTTATACACATTTTTACTTACAATCAATGTTTACAGCAATTATGATAAGTGTTGAAACATGTGTTCTCCTACAATAAAAACTTCTGAATATGGTGGTGCATTCATATTTTACATAGAAAGCCATAACAATTGAAAATTATTAATTTATTTATTTTGGTGTCATGATGCTTGTGGCATTAGGAAGGGAAGGATGGTAATTGCCAACTCCTTCCCTTCTCATCATTATCCTTGTCTTCTTATCTCCCTCCCCCTCCCTCCACATACATACATACATATACCAAGGCTTTTTCCCCCTTAGAAGGGGGGGGGTAGCCAAAAAGAAAAAGGCACAAAATCAATCCCGCCCATTCCACCCCTGAATACACTCCACACCCCTCCACCCTCCCTCTTATCTAAGCACCTCCTGAATGACAGGTCATCCCTGTACCTTGTCCACTGCCCTGGGTCAGAAGCAGTGTCGCAAGACAAAGCACATCCACAGCAAGGCCGCTTCATTAAATCGGCGACCCCCCCTCTCCGTCCCCCCATTGCATAAAATGAGAGGACGGGGAGAAATCCCTTCAGGCTGCGTCAAATTTTGCTCACACATACTACCTCACCCCCCATCCACCCGTCCATTCCACCTGATGCTCTCACAACATCATCCATATACAACCATTCTCCATTCACCCCTGTCTTCTGTCCTCTTCCGTCCTTCCTCAACAGACATTCCCCTCTTCCCCAAAGCCCCCTTCACCCCATCCATCCACCTCATCCTAGGACGTCCCCTCATGTTCACTCCCTCCACATCTGCCTTCCACACCTCTTTTACTAGTCTTTCTTCACTCATTCTTTCCATGTGTCCAAACCATCCTAATATTCTTTCATCAACCCTATCTCCCAGCTCCTTTTCCACCCCTGTTCTCCTCCTCACCTCCTCATTTCTCACTCTATCTAGCCTAGTAACCCCCATCATACTTCTCAGACACCTCATCTCAAACACATTCAAACTCCTTCTCTCTTCTTCTCTTATGTTCCATGTTTCTGCCCCATACAGTGCTGTTGGCACAATCACTCCTTCATACAGTTTCCTCTTAGCATCCATTCCCAAATGTCTATTCCTCATTACACTCTTTAATCCACCAAGGCATTTACTCGCTTCTCTCAATCTACATTCTACCTCCACTTTCACTCCACCTTTCCCTGCCACATTTGCACCCAATTAATATGAGAAAGTATATGTTTTACTTATGTCTCTATTTTTCTTACCTTTTTCAGTACACTCAATCTACCTATTGTCTCCATAGATTATTGGTAAATTCACATTACATTAGAATAGTCTCAGGTAAGAATGATGGAAAAATATTTTCTCATAATAGATTAAATGATGAACAAGTTAGAAGCAAGAGAAGGAAGGAAAATTTTGTTGTTGTAGAATGACTGCTCTTTCTTATGATTGGAACCAGAATTTCCTATCTTATGAGCAAAGTGGAGAAACATAATATTTTCTGAAGGAGGTGAGGAATTTGCATGTCGCTGGTGCCTGTTTTGCAGGAGTTTGCAAGACTACCAACTGTCTGAGCTGCATGGCATAAATGGTGTAGTTTCTTATTGTAATGGAGTATAAGTACCTATCATTCAATCAATCAATTGTTATTTTGAATTTCACTAAGTGGAAAACCTGCAGCCCTATAATGGCTAGCAACAGTCCTTGGAACTCCAACAGATCTCTACAAGAGGAAACTTTGGAGTATTGTTTGTGGGAATTTCTTTGTTATCACCTAAAAGTTGTAGGGAAAGAAGAGCAGTTGCCATTTGTCAGCTCTCCACATGTGAAGTTGATACGGTCCTGAGATTCAATGTCGGCCCTTCAGGGCTGCACCACCTGGTGGAGGTGAGAGGGATAACAGGTTTTGAAAATGGCAGTTTCAGTGTCCATCTTTCAGGATCACCACACTCGGGTAACTGTCGTTGGTCCTTGTATCATTTTCATATGATATGGTGTGCAGGTGTCCTTTTGATATATATATATATATATATATATATATATCTATATAATATATATGTGCATACTGTATATACATATATGGTATATAAGTATGCATGTGTGATAGTAAAGATGATGATACTCATGTAAAAAATTAGTGGATGTCAGCATTTTTTCTTTTAATCTATACCTTTTGTTTATATTTTCCCCGTATCTAATTTAAACCAGCTCTTCTTCAACCCTTCATAAAATCAAAACTCTTTTAAAGTCTCAACATCTCATAAACATCAGTCTTTAATCAAACTTTCACTGCAATATTGTCAACCAAGAAAATTACTTGAAGAAGTATAAAAAATGATAATAAATGGGTAAGTTAAAGAAATAGAAAAATCACTTATGCTGTTACCATGGCATTGAATTTTTGGTATCAACGTTAATGCCACATGATGTCTCGACTGAAACTCCGCCCCCATGCAAGTGTCCCGACATATTGTTATATAGACATTGGGTAATAGCTGTTGATTACAAGTCCAATACATGATCCAATACCATGGTGAATCACACACGCAAATACACACACTCCAGGATTGGAGTATGCTGTGACACTATGGACACCCAGTACTAAAAAGAATATAAAGAAATTAGAAAGAATACAAAGAACAATGACAAAGATAGCACCAACACTCCAAATTGACATACAAACAAAGACGAGAAAGAGGAGATCTATTTACAAAATTATGAAATGAATGGAAGTCCTAGATAGAGATGATTTATTAAA
The DNA here is from genome assembly GCF_046742065.1 of Oratosquilla oratoria. Lineage (NCBI taxonomy): Eukaryota > Metazoa > Arthropoda > Malacostraca > Stomatopoda > Squillidae > Oratosquilla > Oratosquilla oratoria. The sequence goes on from NC_134801.1 coordinate 23,232,895, forward strand.
GTGGGACAAGAGAAAAACAAGAGGACATGAAAAGAAGCTCAAAAAGGATAGTTATAGAAGAGATCTGAAAAAGAATACCTTCCCACACAGAGTAGTGTATATCTGGAATAAATTGGATGAGGCAACAGTGTGTGCAAATACTATTCAAGAATTGAAGAACAAACTTGAGGCTGAAAGATACAAAGATGGGTTAATACGAGCATAGCTCCCTTCCCGTATAATACAACTAGGTAAATACAAACACACACACACATAAAAAGCCTTTGACAAAGTACCACAAAAAATTATTAAAAAAAAACTGGAAAACAGGGATACAAGGCAACCTACAAAACTGGATGGAGGACTTCCTGCATGGTAGAAAAATAATAGTAGTACTCAGAGAAAAGTATTCAGGTTGGAAGGAGGTGATTAGTGGAGTCCTGCAAGGATCTGTATTGGCTCCAATAATGTATACTATTTATGTGAATGACATGTATGATGATGTGGAATGTTACGTGAGTTTCATTGCAGATGATGCTAAATTGTTGAGGAAAGTGAAAATCAAAACAGACTGCAAATCACTACAGAGAGACCTGAACACAGTTTGGAAATAGAGTCGGAAGTGGGAAGTGGACTTCAATATTAAGAAATGTAACATAATGGAGCTTGATAAAAGTAAAAAAAAGAATATCAGTATAATATACAATTGGAACTAAGGAAGTAAAGAAAGTGGGATCTGAAAAAGACCTGGGTGTAATTATCTCAAACGACTTGTCCTCTGATAAGCAAATAAAATTGTCGGAGAATCCTATAACTTGATAAGATTGATGAAAGTGGCGTTTACCTATTTGAACGGAGAAATGATTAAAAAAATATTAGTCTAATAAGGCCTAGACCGGGGTATGCCGCAACATTATGGTCACCCAGTACCAAAAAGAATATAAAGAAAATTGTAAGAATCCAAGGAGCAACCACAAAAATGGTTCCAGCACTTTCATACTCATCATATGAAGAGAGATTGGCTAAACTGAAGTTACCAACTTTGGAACAAAGAAGAGAGAGAGGCGACCTTCTGACCATCTATACAGTGGCGGATCCAGGATAAGAATTTGGGGGGGGCTAACCTGAATTCCTTCCTCTGAGTAGTCTGATGTATCAGAAGTCTGGAGTATACTTAATAAGGTTTTTCAGATTTTTCTGTATTTTAGACATATATAATAGAATAAATATTCGTTTTATATTGTTACACGCTTGTGCTAGTCAGTGATAAGGCACTGGCACGCGTATACTCTCGCATAGACAGAAATTATTGTAGGATCCGTGTGTAGTGTTAGTGCACATGGACTCATGGAAGTAATAAAAAATAGAAGTAGCTTCAAAAACAGAAATACAAACAAAAACGTGTATGAACTTCTGAACCTGTTAATAAAAGTATTTAAATTACATTAATAACACATAGCATTGTTCATGGGATCTCACACGAACATCAGCCTCCTGTTTTTTTTTTTTGGGGGGGAGGGCAAATACACTGATTACACTGTCTATTTCTGTCAGAATCTTTCACCAGTTGTGTCGATTCTTGACTGTCCATTCTGGTCATTCTCCCTTCCTCCACTCTTCGCGCTTCGGAGTTTGAGTTTCGAAGTTTCGGAGGTTTGAAGCTTCAGAGTTTCCAAGTCTTGGTATTTGATGCTTCAGAGTTTCGAACTTCGATTACGCAAATTGGTGATACTCTCGCAAACCACTTAGTTTCTTCAAACTGTAATTGATGTATTAGTTAATGAGCTGTTTATGTATATGTATAATTCAGCCAAATTTTACGAGTCACAAGTGATCTGTGACACTCGCCCACACAAAAAGATATTGCTCCACGCAATGTCTAACCAATTACTCCAGTAATAATTACATAGAGACACTGATATGTAATTGAACTGAAATCTAACTGCACAACTATAATATTCTATAAAAGTACAACATCAGGTCAGCTCCAACATTTGAACTTCCTTTGATGTACCGGATGACCACGTTGAACTGCTGGAGGTACAATGCCCACCTCATGATTCGGGCGTTGGCGTTCTTGGAGGTCCTAAGGCTCGAAAGAGGCAAGTGATCAGTCTCTAAAATAAATTTATCTCCGTAGAGGAAATAATAATACTTTTTGATGCCCTCTACAACTGCAAGCAACTCCTTTTCCACCGCACTATAGTTCAACTCCGCTGGCTTCAGCTTCCTACTATGATAACTAACAGGAAAAATATCCCCATCCCTTTCTTGCATCAGGATAGCTCCAATGCCTTCTTGGGACGCATCGGTCCGGAGGATGAAAGGCTGGTTGAAGCCCGGTAGTTGAAGTATCGGCTCCTTGCAGAGGAGGTTCTTAAGCGTCGTAAACGCTTCCTCCTGTTCAGGCCTCCATGTCAACTTATTAGGAGCATTCTTGTTGAGATGCTCTGTGAGTGGCAAGGCGAGGACAGCAAAATTCGGAATGAACCTGCGGTAGTAGCCCACAAGTCCCAAGAACGATCGGACCTGTTTCTTCGTGGTCGGCCGAGATGCATTCTTGATCTTCATTATCTTGCTATCCTGGCATCCACATCGTCCTTCGCCTAAGGTATGTCCCAGGAACCGTACTTCCTTATGGAAAAGTTCGCATTTAGACGGCTTGACTGTCATATTCACTGAACTAAGTCTCTTAAGTACCTTCTCCAGGATCTCCAGATGTTCCTCGAAGGTAGAAGAGTGGATGAGTATATCGTCCACAAAAGCTTCCACTCCATGGATGCCGCGCAGAACTTGACGCATGGCACGGTTAAAAACTGCTGGGGAGTTGGTAAGTCCAAAAGGTAGTACTTTGAACTGGTAAAGTCCGTTGGGTATTGCGACTGCCGTGACCTGTTTGCTTCTCTCCTCCAGCGGAATCTGGAAGAATCCTTTCGCCAAATCCATCTTGGAAAAGATTTTGGAGTTGGCGGCCTTTGCAAATATTTCCTGCTGATTGCTCATTGGCTCTGCATCCACCTGGGTTACTGCATTTACTCCGCGGTAATCTCCACAGATTCGTACACCTCCATACTTCTTGCGTACAACGACTATAGGACTGCAGTAGGGAGACGATGACTTCTCTATGATGCCTGCAGCTTCCATGTTGTCTATCTCCTTCTTGACCGCATCCACCAGACGAATGGGTATCGGGTATAGCTTCAATCTGACGGGTACGCTGCTCGTCAGCTGTATTTCGTGGCAATCCACCTTGGCGACTCCAGGCTTGTCGGAGAACACTGCTGAATGTCGCTGGAGAATAGAATTTATACGTCTCTTCTGCTCTGGACCAAGCCTCGGAGGTACTTGCACATCCTCCACCGTTTCGCCTCGAATAGCTTCACGGGTAAGGGGTGCGCAATCTGTCAATTCCTCAACCTCTGGTATAACCACGGCAGCAGAGACCATCTGCGACTGCTTAAACTGGCCTTCGACAATCTGCAGACACTCGTACTGTTCAGGTGATAGCACACGATCTCCCCTATTCAGCAAACATTCTTGACCAACTGCCGAACATGTAACTTGAGGTGTGTAATATTTCTTCAGCATATTAATGTGGAACCTCTTTTGGTCTGGTCCCACTTGCACCAAGTAGTTCAAATCATTGAGACGTTTGACTACTTCTATAGGTGTGTGCCATTGCGACAGCAACTTGTTGTGCGCGGTGGGTAGAAGGAGGAGGCACTGGTCTCCTTCCTCGAGGATCCTCAGCTTAGTTTTCTTGTCGTAGTACGCCTTCTGAACTTCCTTAGCTTTCAGTAGCTCTTGCTTTGCTACTTCACAGGTCTCTCGTAGTCGTTCGGCCAAGTCCAGCACATATGCATAAGTTGTCTTCACTGCGGGGTCAGGCTCTTCTTCGTCCCAGAGTTCTCGCAGTACTTGCAGAGGACCACGAACTGACCTGCCGTAGACTAACTCAAATGGTGAGAACTGTGGTGAAGCTTGGGGTACTTCGCGGTTGGCGAATAGTAGAGGGGCGATAAATCGTGGCCATTCCTTAGGTTGCTCTGCTGCCATCCGCTTCAGCATCTTCTTGAGGGTGCCATTGAAACGCTCACAGAGTGGTAAGGGGTAGTCCTGAGCCCATTTACAGCCAGTAGCCTCAGCAACTCTTCCATCATGACTGAAGTGAACTGGCTCCCCCGGTCGGACAACACTTGCTTAGGAATGCCCACGCGACAAAAGATTTCGAACATTGCTTCGGCGACAGTTATGGTTTCAATATTGCGAAGGGGTACTGCTTCAGACCATCTCGTCGCGAAGCCCACGCAGGTAAGGGTGTATTTGGCTCCGTCAGCTGCCCTTGGAATGATAGGTCCAACGATGTCCACAGCCACTCGCTGGAATGGCTCAGAGATCAGAGTGGTGCAGGCTTCACTCGGCCGCGATCTGTAGTCTTCTGACATACGTCACATGACCTCATCATCCTCACTATCTCTCTGCCTATCCCAGGCCAGAAAAATTGAGACTGAATTCTATCTTGAGTTTTCTGTACTCCCATGTGTCCACCTAGTGCAGCATGATGACCCAGCTTAAACACTGCCAGGCGGTACTTCTCTGGAACGACGAACTGTAGTCTCGAGTCCCCGCTTGGATACACCGTACTGCGATAAAGTCTTCCCCTTTTCTTAAGGAATCTGGTTTCCGTTCCCCGAGAAGTTCTGCAATGTCCCTCTAGAACCTTCTTACAAACCATGGCAAGTGTGGGATCGGTCGTTTGCTCGGCAACTACGTCCTCACTATTTGCAAGATCTGAAACAGATGAAAGTATCAAAGGTTTTACCTGGTTGGTTGCTCTGGCGGCTCCTCTGGTAACCGCCGCTGCACAGGTTTGGGTGGTGTCTTCGTGTGAGCCGTAGCTAAGGGGCAGATCACCCGAGTCCCGTTGATAAGACTCACGGTTACATAATTTCCAGTGTAACTGTCAGGCGTTACAAGCCTCTCCTTGACACAACACCCCGTCGATCCGTTGTCCCTTAAGACTTCCGCGGTGACACCATTTACCTTGCCAGGCTGAACCAGGAGCCCTGTACCTCTGAGACTGGAACTCAATGCAGCAGACAAGTACACATGTTGGGGAGTTGACACAGAACCGGCAGTGACGCACTCTCCTTGTGGAGCAACTTTTGGGGAAGATTCCTCAGGTGCTCCTCCGTGGTCAACTTCTCCCACAGCCTGCTGATTCTTCTGACCCTTGTGACCCTTCCAGCCACCACAAGAGTAGGGCTGGTTCCTCACTTGCTGTGGTTGGCTGTGAGGAAAAAAAAGATTGAGTAAATCTTTGTGGTTTCGACTGCTGTGGAGATGACTGGTAACTTATTGTGGTGTTGGGCTTGCGTGTTAGACCCTTGTGGTGTCTGAGAATGTACAGGGGGAGGCAACTTCTTGTGAAGTTGTTTCCTCGTGTGGTACCCGTAAGCTGCGAAGTGTGCGTCGGCCAGGTCAGTCATTTGCTGGAGGTCCTTTACTTTCTGTGTCTTGAATTTAGCCACCAGCTCCGTGGGACACGACTTTTCCAGCTGGGTGCGCAGCATCAAGTCGCGCAGACCCTCGACAGTCTGCGGAGTCTCGTCCTTTTCCATCCAATGGTCCAAGTAACTTTTCAATCTAGCGCAGAACTGGGCTACCGTCTCCTTATCCTGCAACATAGCTCGCTGATATTGGTCACGCGCATCCTCCAATGTCTTACCATAAGCTAGAAGTAATGCTTTCTTCATACCTTCATAATCTCGCATTGAGGAGTCAAGACGGTGGATGATGTCGAGAGGTTTCCCGTCGAAGAGGTTCATAAACTCGACCTTCTTAACATCTTCGCTCAATTTGTACGTAGTCGCCACCATCTGGAACCTGTCAATAAAAGGCTCAATCGCTTGACCTACCTCATACTTTGGAATGTTGAGCCGGTGTGTAGAGAACTGGGTGTGAGCAACAGGGTTGACACCTGGCGAGCTGGTACCATCGGTCTGAGGTTGGAAAAGTTTGAGCTGTAGCATCTCCTTCTCATGCAGCCGTTTCTCCTTTTCATGTTCCAACTTTAGTTTCTCGAACTCTCGTTCCTGCGCTCTGTCGTCCCGAAGTTGCTGTTGCCGTTTTCGGACGTACTCCCGGATTTCCTCAGTATCCTTATACCCCAGGGTTTCCGCCTCACTCGTCAATTCCTGCACGGACATGGCTCTCACACTTCTGTAATCAACTTCAATGTTACAATAAAAGTTTTACTGCCAGAGTGTGAATAACGCACAAGAAGGCCCCACGATGGGCGCCATTTATGTCAGAATCTTTCACCAGTTGTGTCGATTCTTGACTGTCCATTCTGGTCATTCTCCCTTCCTCCACTCTTCGCGCTTCGGAGTTTGAGTTTCGAAGTTTCGGAGGTTTGAAGCTTCAGAGTTTCCAGTCTTGGTATTTGATGCTTCAGAGTTTCGAACTTTGATTACGCAAATTGGTGATACTCTCGCAAACCACTTAGTTTCTTCAAACTGTAATTGATGTATTAGTTAATGAGCTGTTTATGTATATGTATAATTCAGCCAAATTTTTACGAGTCACAAGTGATCTGTGACAATTTCAATATTGATTTCATTGTAAACGCCGAGTAGCGCCAGGCCGTTGAGGCTATCTTGACCCATAGTATTCCTTAGGTAGGTCTTCAGTCGCTTCAGGGTTGAAAATGAACGCTCGGCCTCTACGTTCGAGACTGGGAGCGTGATCAAAACTCGGAGGAGCTTGGCCAGGTTCGGATACATTCGGGTCTGGGCGTGGGCAAGGGCATCTCCAATGGATTCGAACTTCATTGTTGTTGAATACCAGCGCTCTGCTTCCACCTTCACGAGGCTCAAGGTCTCGATGTCAGCCTCATAAACCTTTGCCGCTTCCAGTACAGCAGCAACATCTCCGTCAGCGCTGCTGAGCAGATTCTTGATCTTGAAGCCAACAGGAATAGTATCATTCCCGAACCGGGTCTGCAGCTCAGTCAATACATGGTCGAGGAATGGGACATATACACAGTGGCGGCGCCAGGGGGGGGGGCTTGGAAAAGTGGCCAGCCCCCCCATTAGCCCCCCCAAAAACTGAAATGAGCAAATTGAAAATTTAAAACACTCATTGAAATAATTTTATTAAGTGAAATTTTTAATTGCCAGGGCTAAAAATTTGTCAGCCATCAGTGCTAGCCCAACCATTAACCTCCTCCCCTTCTGAAATGAGGATAATATATGTGTATTATCATATTACTATTAGCCCCACCAAAAATTTGCTCAGCCCCCCCTTAGCCTCCCCAACTAAAAATTCGTGGCGCCGCCGCTGCATATACAGATCTTCGGTAATACTCCCTCAGCTTCTGGAAGAGTAAATTCGCTCGCTGCGTTTGGCGCTTGCAAACTCGAGTTACAGGAATGGTGTCATGTGATGAACCGATCTCCTGGAGGAGCCCCTCTGCCTTCTTGAAGATGTTCTGGAAGCTGGTCAGTGCACCTTCCCGGGTCTTGTTTAGATGCGTCACCACATCACCAATCCTAGCGTACGCTGAGACTAGATCGACCATAGGGGACTGCAGGGCTCGGCTCGGCTCCACAGTGTGAGCTAGCACAGACTCAGCGACGGCGAGACCAATCAGAAAGCGCGGCTCTCGGATTGCTATTAGTAGTAGTCCGGCCGTCGCGTCCGAGTTGCTCTCGTTCTCCAGAAAGACGGCAATAACTGGCAGGAATTAAATAACACAATGACCGAGTCGTGTCGCTCAACCCATCTAATAGCGCAGAGGCTGACCAGAAAGTACTAAAATCGATTAAATGAAATCCTTACAATGATTCATGGAAGAACAAATTTGGGGGGGGGGGCACAGAAATACTTTATAGAGAGGACTTACTAAATTGGGACAAGAGAAACACAAGAGAACATGGAAAAAACTCGAAAAGGATAGTTATAGAAGAGATCTGAAGAAAAATAGTTTTCCACACAGAGTGGTGGACACTTCGAACAAGCTGGACGAAACAATAGTGTGTGCAAAAATCATACATGAATTTAAGAGCAAACTAGACACTGCGAGATACAAAGGCAGGACACCATGAGCATAGTTCCCTTTCTTGTAAGATACAACCAGGTACAACTCGGTAAATACACATACACACACACAGACAGATTAATCTCAGGATTGAATGAGCTAAATGATTACCTGTCAGATGGAAAACCAAACATAATGGGAATTGTGGAGACGAAATTAAGGGGTCCACTACCACCTAATAGTGTTGGATATGGGTTATACAATTATTGGAACAAAAACAGAAATGAAAAACAGGGCGGAGGAATTATGTTTTTGGCCAAGAAAAAATTAAATGTGACAAAGCTTACTGAGGGTAAAAACAGTGTGGAAATGACCTTACAGGTCGCAATCAACTAGTACAGGTAAATGAAGCCCGCTCAGATGACAGAGAGATAACTTGTGGTGTACCACAAGGTTCAATTCTAGGACCGCTACTGTTCCTGATCTATATTAACGACATGCCAGGTGCGGTGAACTGTAAGTTACTGCTATTTGCAGACGACTCCGCTCTAATTGTCTCAGGTAGGGACCCAGTTGAGGTAGAGGAGAAACTGAGTGTCGAACTGTCATCGGTCCAGGACTGGCTCATAGATAATAGACTGTCCTTACACCTCTGTAAAACGGAAAGTATTGTCTTTGCATCCAAACCCAACCTCAGGAAACGCAGCGATGTACAGGTCAGATGTGGGGTTAAGGTCTTGGAGTCAAAACAAGAAGTAACCTATCTTGGAATACCCTTAGATCAGTCCCTCTCAGGGAATGCTATAACAGATAAGATTGTTTCCAAGTGTTCACATAAAGTCAAATTTTTGTACAGAAAAGCCAGAAATTTTGATCTGGAAACAAAGAAGCTTCTGGTCTCAGCCCTGTTACAACATCACTTCGATTACGCTTGTAGCTCTTGGTACAGTAGTCTGAGCAGAAAAAAACCAGTCCCGGCTACAGGTTACACAGAATAAGATAATTAGATTCATACTAAACCTACCTCAACGTAATCATATTGGTATTGAAGAATTTAGCAAGGTAGGAATGTTACCAGTAAAATATCGTGTCCAGCAGCTGAAACTAAACCAGGTTTACAATGTCATTCATAATTCTGCTCCCTCATATGTGAGCTGTAATTTTACATTATCGGCTGAGAACCGAACCCGGAACAGTCAAGAGTCTCTTATTGTACCTCATGCAGGTCCCTTCACCAAAAACAGTTTTCACTTCACAGGTGCTCAACTATGGAACTCACTACCTGTGTCCATTAAGAAGACAAATAGCAAGGTTACCTTCAAGAAAAAAGTCAAGGGTTACTATATGTCTCAGCTATGGACAGAGAACAGCCTTGATTTTGTGTACTACTAGCTTAGTGAGGGATACCTGATTCCATGAGTAATACCATCCATATCTGCGTTCACTCATAACTGTTTCTGACCTCCCCTCCCCCCCTTTTTTCAGAAGTTTAGTTCAGCATAACAAAGATTGATGTTTACAAATTGGTTTCCACCTTTGTTTTGTCAGTCATAATATGGCATATGTCTCAGGTAGGTTCCGAGAACAGTTATGATCTGACCTCTTTCCTCATTCTCCTTGTTGTTTTACTCATTCGAGTACTGGTCCCCTGTACCCTACCTCTGGTGCTTCAGGTTATAATGTACTACTCATAGTAATTGCCCACTCCGTCCTGAGATTCAGGTAAAATGTTAGATTTAATTAATAGGTAACCCTAGCTGCAGTGTAGGATTCACTATAACTACATGTTGTTACAGATGTAGAATATTGTAGTATATCATTAATGGTCCTACTCTGATATAGTACTCACTCATACATGTTGATACAGATGTAGAAAAATGCAGTATATTATTAATGGTACTACTCCGATATAGTACTCACTCATACTGTTTTGTTGCAGTTTAACATTATTTTGTTGTTCCTTTTCCTAATGCAATGTTCCTTTTGGATGGTGCTCAAATATTTGGACTCAATGTTCCTATGTGTACAAACATTTCAGTAATATTAGCAAAACTATAACAATGTTTATGTGTCATATGTGTACTGACTGGTATTACTCATGAGTGTCTCTGGTCCCCTCAACCCCCTATGTATGTTTGTCCGTGTGACTTAATGTAGAAAAATTACCTGATGAGGACCACAATGGAAATAAGCGTTCATGCTTTTTGTGTTATCCTTGGCAATTTACATTTATTATTTCGAACTATGTGTTCTTGTCATTATTTGCACTTCATGTACATTGATTTATTGCCAAATAAAGTCTATCTATCTATCTATCTATCTATCTATGATAAAAGTTGAAGACAGCGACATGAAAAGTAGGAGGTTTGTGGTGATTTATGTGTCCCCGAAAACGGGCTCTTGGAAAGAGGGCAAGCATTAAAAAATGCTAGATGATACAAGTCATTCATTAAATGAGATACTGAAGGATGGAGGTAACCTGGTACTTATGGGAGATTTTAACTGCAAAGAAATCTGTTGGGAAGAGATGACAGTGAAAGGTGGAGAGGATCTATGGGGAAATGTATTACTTGACATGACCATAGAACATACAATGACACAATGGGTAAATGAAAATACCAGATACAGAAGTAATGAAGAACCGTCGAGACTGGATTTAATATTTACAACAGAACCTGAAATTGTGGATAAAATTGAATACAAGACACCATTTGGAAAGAGTGACCACATACTAATAGAGGTTGAACTAAAGGAAGAAATATATATGGAGAGAAATGAGAAATACAGAAAAGGAAGATTGATGTACAACAAAATGGACTTTGGGAAACTTAAGAAATTCTTTCAAAATGCAAATTGGGAAAAATTCTACATTGAAGAGACAAAAGTGGAAGAGAAATGGATGATCTTGATGGAAATCTATAATAAAGTGGATAAATACGCACCGAGACAGAAATAAGAGAAGGCGTACATTAAATGTTGGTTCAACAGAAGATGCAATGAGGTGAAAGATAGAAGAGATAAATATTGGAAAAGATGGAGAAAAGAAAAGAAAAAAAAAATGGAAAATGGCAAATATATATCAACCATAGAAAGGAATATGCAAAAGTGTGCAGAGAGGAAAAAAAAGAAACTATGAAAAAGACGTCATAGAAAATGTACAGATCAACCCAAACTATTCTATAGATATGTGAATGGTAAACTTAAAAATAAACAGGAAATGGTGAAACAACGCCATGGAAATACAAAATACACAGAAGATCTAGAAATGGCTGAAGTCATGAACAAGCACTTCAAGTCGGTTTTCACTAGAGAAAAAGTACAGCACTGGGACGATGGAAGTGAAGTGTAATCTTCCCTCATGATGAAAATAACAATAACACAAAAATAAATAATGGATCAATTAACGAACCTTGACATTAGGAAATCACACGGCCCAGACGGAATTGCAAAATGAATACTACAAGAATGCAAAGAAGAACTAATGGACAAAATATACAACATAATAAGTTGCTCACTTAAAGAAGGAAATATACCAAAAGACTGGAAAAATGCCAACATTGTACCAATATATAAACGAGGAAACAAAGAAGAGCCAACTAATTACAGACGGTCTCCCTTACAAGCACTGTAGCCATAATTTGTGAAAAAATGATCAGAAATAGATGGATAAAACACCAGGAAGAAAACAATATGATAAAGTCGAAACAATTTGGATTCAGAGGAGAGAAGATCATCTGCTCCAAATTTAATGTTTCTACTCAAGACTAATAGATATAATACAAGGGATGGATGGGCTGATTGTGCTTTCCAAGACGTACAAAAAGCCTTCGACAAAGTACCACAAAAAAAAAAAAAAAAAAAAAAAAAAAAAAAAAAAAAAAAAAAAAAAAAACATAGGAGGGATACAAGGTAACCTATAAAACTGGATGGAGGATTTCCTGCATGGTAGAAAAATAAGAGTAGTGATCAGAGAAAAGTGGTTGGGAGGAGGTGATTGGTGGAGTTCCACAAGGATCAATATTGGCTCCAATAATGTCCTGATATTTTTCCAAATTCCATTATGCTACATTTCTTAATATTGAAGTCCACTTCCCACTTCTGACTCCAATTCCAAACCTTGTTCAGATCTCTCTGCAGCGATTCACAATCCGTTTACTTTCCCCGGCCCTAAGGAAGAGACACCCGTCGACAGGCTCTGGAACTGCTGCGAGGCCATGGAAGTCGACTTCCAGTATTTCAGCGTCGACGAAGGCGCCATGGTCTGGAGCAACTGACGAAGCACGGGGCCGACTCTCGGCCCGTATGAGGTCACGTCAGGAGCCCATCAGCGCACTGCAGTTCTTCGGTCCATCGTGACCCGTCCACCTGCAATAGAGGCCCTACATGCTCCTTTCAAGTCGTTGGCGCAGAGTAAAACTTTCAGCCCGATACAGATACATAAGGGTATGGAAGACAAATGAGTGGAGGGCGGTGATCTAAACACAGAGAACAGTTGGAGTTTTATTTAGTGACGTTTCGTCCTCACCAGGACATTCTCAAAGTACATCATGTACTTTGAGAATGTCCTGGTAAGGACGAAATGTCAGTGAATAAAACTCCAACTGTTCTCTGTGTTTAGCTCACCGCCCTTCCACACATAAGGGTGAATTTCTTGTCTTTGAAAATGTTCCAGAGAGCTTTGTAGTTTCTGCTGCCCTTTGTTGTTCTTCAGCAAGGAAAATGTTTGTGTCTCTGCAGAATTCCTTCTTGAGAAGAGTATCCGAGAAGTGTAGCCCAGTTTCGGATCCAGAACGGGAAATGCTGAAGCCCCGTCGCGTCGTCGAGCTTCTCGTTCAACCAGAATCCTCCACTTCGACTTCCTGGCAGAAGGCAACCATAGGCTGAATGAGTTTTTAAGATTTCGACAGAAATAATAATAATAATAATAATAATAATAATAATAATAATAATAATAATAATAATAATAATAATAATAATAATAATAATAATAATAATAATAATAATAATAACAATAACAATAATAATAATAATAATAATGATAATAATAATAATAATAATGATAATAATAATAATAATGGTGATAATGATAATAATGATAATAATAATAATAATAATTAATAATAATGATAATAATAATAATTATAATAATAATGATAATGATAATAATAATAATAATAATAATAATAATAATAATAATAATAATAATAATAATAATAATAATAATAATAATAATAATAATAATAATAATAATAACAATGATAACAACAACAACAACAACAACAACAATAATAATTATAATAATAATAATGATGATAATAATAATAATAATAATAATAATAATAATAATAATAATAATAATAATAATAATAATAATAATAATAATAATAATAATAATAATAATAATAATAACAATAATAATAATGATAATAATAATAATGATAATAATAATAATAATAATAGTAATAATGATAATGGTAATAATAATAATAATAATAAGAGGTACAAAGAAAAGAAAAATAAAGCAAAAGGTAAAGGTTGCAAAGAGGAGAGCAGATGTGAAATGGGGTAAGAGTTTGACAGAAATTTTTGAAAGTAATAAAAAGATGTTTTGGAAAGAAATTAAGAGAGGAAGAGGAGGCGAATCAAGTAGAGAAGAAAAGGTAAAAGGTGCAGATGGAGAGATGATAATGGAAGAGAAGGCAGTAAGGGGAAGATGGGCAGAATATTTTAGGGAGTTGCTAAATGTGAAGGAGGAGAGGGAAGGAAAGATTGCTGCAGTGGGAAGTGCGAAGAAAATGAGAGTGATGAATGAGGAGAATGGAGGAGAAATAAGGAAGGATGAGGTGAAGGCAGTTGTTAAGATGATGAAAGCAGGTAAGGCACCTGGTCTGGATGGATGCCATGCGGAATGTCTGAAAAAGGGAGGTACAGTGATGGTGGACTGTTTGGTGAGGTTATTTAATGTTTGTTGGAGAGAGGGTAGAGTGCCGGAGGACTGGAGGAGTGCCTGTATAGTTCCTCTTTACAAGGGAAAAGGGGACAATTGTGAATGTAGTAGTTTCAGAGGGATTAGCTTGTTAAGTATATGGGAGGATCTTGGTTGAGAGGATTAGGAGAGGAATAGAAGGAGTAATTGGTGAGGAACAGTGTGGATTTAGGACAGGTAGAGGGTGTGTAGATCAAATCTTTGTGGTAAGATAGATATGTGAGAAAGCTATAGGAAAGGGGAAGGATGTTTTTTGGGCTTTTATGGATCTGGAAAAGGCTTATGATAGGGTAGACAGGAAGGCACTGTGGGAGGTTATGCAGATATACGGGATAGGAGGAAAGCTTCTGGGAGCTGTCAAGAGTTTTTATGAGAATAGTAGAGCTTGTGTCAGGATTGGGAATGGAGAGAGTGAGTGGTTCGAGGTAAAGGTGGGACTTCGTCAAGGATGCGTTATGTCACCCTGGCTGTTCAACTTATACATGGATGGGGTGGTGCGAGAGGTAAATGCAAGGGTAGTGGGCAAGGGATTGGAGATGGTTAAAGAAAATGGAGAAAAGTGGGAGGTGAGCCAGCTGTTGTTTGCGGACGACACTGCGCTTGTGGCAGGATCGGAGGAGGGATTGAGGAAGTTGGTGGCAGAGTTTGGGAGAGTATGTGATAGAAGAAAGCTAAAGATAAATGTGGGTAAAAGTAAGGTGATGAGATGTACAAGTGAGCATTAAGGGAGAGCGACTGGAGGAAGTGGATAGTTTTAGATACTTGGGTGCAAATGTGGCAGGGAAAGGTGGAGTGAAAGTAGAGGTAGAATGTAGATTGAGAGAAGCGAGTAAATGCCTTGGTGGATTAAAGAGTGTAATGAGGAATAGATATTTGGGAATGGATGCTAAGAGGAAACTGTATGAAGGAGTGATTGTGCCAACAGCACTGTATGGGACAGAAACATGGAACATAAGAGAAGAAGAGAGAAGGAGTTTGAATGTGTTTGAGATAAGGTGTCTGAGAAGTATGATGGGGGTTACTAGGCTAGATAGAGTGAGAAATGAGGAGGTGAGGAGGAGAACAGGGGTGGAAAAGGAGCTGGGAGATAGGGTTGATGAAAGAATATTAGGATGGTTTGGACACATGGAAAGTATGAGTGAAGAAAGACTAGTAAAAGAGGTATGGAAGGCAGATGTGGAGGGAGTGAACATGAGGGGACGTCCTAGGATGAGGTGGATGGATGGGGTGAAGGGGGCTTTGGGGAAGAGGGGAATGTCTGTTGAGGAAGGACGGAAGAGGACAGAAGACAGGGGTGAATGGAGAATGGTTGTATATGGATGATGTTGTGATAGCATGAGGTGGAATGGGCGGGTGGATGGGGGGTGAGGTAGTATGTGTGAGCAAAATTTGACGCAGCCCGAAGGGATTTCTCCCCGTCCTCTCATTTTATGCAATGGAGG
>NC_134801.1:23253342-23265842 GCF_046742065.1 Oratosquilla oratoria
ATTCCCATTCAGCATCGTGTGTGTGCATGTGTGTGTGTAAGGTCACAGCATTACCCATAGATCGGGCATACTCTGAACTCTCATCTGGAGGGAAATAGCTGTCGATCACAAATCCAACATGTGGTCCAAGACCATGGTGAATCACACACACACACACACACACACACACACACACACACACACACACACACACACACACACACACACACACACACACACACACACACACACACACACACAAGACAGTTATAGAAGAGACCTGAAAAAGAACAGCTTTCCCCACAGGGTAATAGACGTTTGGAATAAGTTAGATGAGAATGTGGTGTGTGTAAAAACGATACACGAATTCAAAATCACACGAGCATATCTCCCCTTCCCGTAAAATACATCTAGGTAAATACACTAAAAACCCACTGTTGATTGGATTTAAGAAAAGAAATGAAATAACGATTTCCGTATATTTCGATCACTTACTGTGATTCTCTTCAAGCGGAATACGTAGTGTATTTATTAAAACACACGAGCATATCTCCCCTTCCCGTAAAATACATCTAGGTAAATACACTAAAAACCCACTGTTGATTGGATTTAAGAAAAGAAATGAAATAACGATTTCCGTATATTTCGATCACTTGCTGTGATTCTCTTCAAGCGGAATACGTAGTGTGTTTATTAATGTGTTACGACATTACTGGACAGTGACAACTAGGTAAATACAACTAGGTAAATACACACACACACACACCTATATACACATACAATTAACAATATATTCCTGGGATAGTACCCTTCTACCTTTTCAAACGTCCCTGGCACGTATTTGCCGTCCATCGAACTTTTCCCCGTCCGATTGCACGTGCAAGATATAGTCTAATATGCAATAAGGCCTGCTTGGGAAGCACAGCCCAGCTCCACATTATGGCACCCGTCTGCGCAGAATGGCTTCAAGGTGGAAACGAAGACAAAGAACATAAGAACATAAGAATGAAGGAGACTGCAAGAGACCATAAAGCCTACACTAGGCAGCTCCGTATCCATCACCACTAGTCATCCCCATCCATAAAGTTGTCTAATCGTTTCAAAGGGTGGCGAATACGGTGATGGCACCAAGACAAAAGGGAAAAGTGGAATCCTTGGGTAATATGAGGGTTGTGGTAGAGAATAGTGTAGTCTTGGAGAAGGTTAGAACGAGAGTATAATGTTGATTGAGACACGGACACGGTCATGGCGTCTGGAAAAGTACGCGGAAGGCTGGCGAAAGGGTCGAAGCGGCGATGTGGGATAAATTAATAATTTGTCGGTGATAAACACCGCTTCTGTCCTTCAGAACACTATCATCACACCGATGTGGTGCTCCAAAGGAGTTATTTAAGGAGGGTAGTAGAAATGAGAAACAGAACAAGTTAGAAGTGATCGGCATGCTTCTCTGAGTGGAAACTCTTGTGGTTAAGTGCAAACACACTGTTTTTCTGTTGATAGTTTATTACGTAGGTCTACACACAAGTATGGCAGGAAGTGATCTCCCTCAAGCGGATGCTAGGGAGGCCTAGCCTTGGGCATAAGCACGCTCTCCCGATCCCTTTTCTGATACACTATTGCCAGGCGGAGAAAAGACCAGGCAAAACAATACAGACAACACATCTAGATATGTTGTTATCAAGGTAAGACAGATGTGTGGAAAAGGTGGTAGAGAAACGCGGGTTAGAGCGAGAACACTATATTCCTGATATTTCGACACTGAAGAAGACTTGCAGTCGAAACGTCAGGAATATAGTGTTCTCGCTCTAACCCGCGTTTCTCTACCACCTTTTCCACACATCTAGATATATACATAAGAATATACAGAAACAAGAGAACAATTACATATAATGAGGAATATTCATGCAAAACGGTTAAGGGTAACGTTATACTAAATACCTTTATGCTATGGCACGTAAAATTGGCACAGACGCATACGCCTGTAGCGTACGCCTAATGACGTATATATAATCGGTTATATAATTGTGTATAGGGCACTTATATAATGTAATGCCTACATAGGCTTACTTATACAAAACATTTACAATAAGTATATGTTGATATTAAGTACTCATGTATAACAAAGAAGTATTACATGTACAATATAGGAAATACATATACAATAAATATGTACAATAACTAAGGAAGGACTTGCCACACTCTCATCACAAAAGAATACTGTTTGACTACGGTGCATAGGGATGTCATTAACACAGTCTGTATATCATAAGGGGCCAATACGGACTGAGCAAAGATGGTAAGTGAGAGACTGAGGAGTGACCCACAGTTGAATTACTTGTACGCAGTAGGGGGGGGGGACGCGCGAGGAGGTGGTTCGTTTCACATGTATCGACTTTTTGCCGTGCGCTGTCCACAACACGACGTCGTGGTTTCATATAACCATGGACGCTTTCACACGTTACGACAACGACCACGTATGAAAGCGTCCATAGACATCCTTGGGTAGTTGAGAGCACGACGTCGTTTCGTGGACGGCGCACGGCGAAAAGTCTAAACGTGCGAAACGAGTCTTAGTGGACAGAAAAGTACAAAAGTTGAGAAGAACTGGGTGGAAAAACAAACGAGGGGCAGAAGTAATGGAATCCATTTTTAGTTCTTCAGGTTGGTTAAACTATCACTGCGGCGTTATTCATCTACAGCAGTAGTTCCCAAACTATCTTACCTGACGCCCCCTTTTTGCTTCCAGCAGACCCGCACGCCTCCACTCCCTTTTTGTTCACGTGAAATGATTCTTGCACTTATTTCTTAGCATTGTTCAGGAAAACAGATTTCTGTTTGTATTAAATTTTAATAATGAAAGCCACCCAAACAAATAATAGTACATTCCAGAGACAGTTTTCTAAGTAACTAAAAACGAAACATTTGGTTCAAAGGGAGCGAAAAAAAGTTTGTACATTAGCAAATTGGCAAAATTGACTTGCAATTTTTAAGAATAGATAATTTGAAAACATGGCATATAATATTTGGAAAGACTCACGAGACTAAGGCACAGTTTATGAACTAATCTAGTGAGATGGATGCTGCTGCTGCTTCTTCCTCACAAGATTAGAAATTCTAGGATTGAAGTATTGGGAGTTTGTGACGAGTCCCTCAGTGGCGTCAGTGTGCTTGGCAAGGTCTAAATATACAGGTCAGACCGTTTACATTCTTCTGCGCAGCTTCTGACGTCATTTGGCTGAGTCCATTTTCTCTTTGTGATACACTGAAGAAAACTGTGAAACGCCAAGGAAGACAGGAACTATAATATTTTATATATTATATATATATATATATATTATATATCATATATATATTATATATTATATATCATATATTCATATATATAGACAGGAACTATAATATTTATATATTTTATATAATATTTGTCAGAATATAACTAATTGCGTGGAGCAGTGCAAGCGAAGGCAAGGTCATTTTTGAACGACGGACCAGCTTCAACTGACGGCTATAGGACCCGCTAACCCCACTTTGAGCAGCCAGGTGACGTTCACGGGCCCGCTGCGCCAACTCCCTCGAAATTCGGTCGGAAGCTTGGTATAGGTAATATGTCCAAAACGTGTAAGGAGAACTAGCTTAATAGAAAACGGGTTGGAGTGACTGCTATAATTATACTTTGCATGTATGTAATGGCAGATATTTGTTCTTTGAATGATTTTATTATTCTAATTAAACAAATATTTTTGAGCAGATGACTTCACGCCTCCCTTGTATCCTCCTCATGCCTCCCTAGGGGGGCGCCCCCCTAGTTTGGGAAACACTGATCTACACTAAATCCCCAGAAAAATTCTTTCAATACGTCAGCCTGGTGAAGAGGTGAAGAGGTCCCTCTACTCCCACTCTCATCTTTCCCTCTTTTATCTATCTATTTATTCATTTATACTTGTTTATCTATATATTTATTTATTCATTTATATATATATATATATATATATATATATATATATATATATATATATATATATACATATATATATATATATATATATATATATATATATACATATATATATTTATATATATATATATATATATATATATATATATATATATTCATTTATTTATTTGTTTATCTGTCTAACCATTTATTAATTCATTTATCTATTCATTCAAATTAAAATTATATAAAGTCACCTTATGTGTATGTGGTACATACGATTATGGTCTAATATAGAGTATTATGGTGTAATATTGGGACATACATTTCACGAACGCAAGTCGCACGCATTTTTTTTTTTTCAGTGGGCATGCATTCCGGTAGAACATGCTGGAAGAGCTCAGAACTCTCGTGATCCCTGCTGCGTGAGTAGTTTTATACATAATCATAATGCCAGGATACTTAATAATCACCTGCTTCTGTCAGCGAGTTAGATTAGGTTATGTAAATATGTATATAGTTTTAGGCGATGTTACTTTATCTTGAAGCATTAGCCAGCAATTCAATACACTGTTATTAGTTCCATCTATTGGGGATCTCTTTGAGTCTTCTAAATATTCTAGCAAATAAACGATGGCCAATCGCCTTCTGCGTTGATTTCTACTGATACTTCAAATATACATTGGATGAGGATGCATGCTTTGAATGCTTTAATTAGCGTTTGTCAGTAGGAAATAATGAAATATTTCTAAAGTATCTTTTTCCTAGTTGATAACACATGAAAAGAGAAATAAAGTTAAGAGAAAAAAGTGTTATCAATTCAACAATGAATACACTGTATTTTTTTAAGAAGTGCACACCTACGCGATATAGCATTAGAAAATTAATCATGACTTTTGTAAATTATAATACATCAACGTAATATACGTTTTTCTTTGCGGAAATCAATACCAAAAACAACTTGTTAAAAGCAAATACACTACTGAACGAAGCTGAGATGCCATGTCCAGTCCAGTTCAATCTCAGATAGGCGATGTTTTTCATGGTGTGCGCCGGTTGTTCTCGAAACTCCAGGTGACGTTAATAAGCGCTGTTACAAAGACGATAGGGCTTCTTTCAAGCTATGCAACAACCAAGGTCCATATAGTATACTATATAGACCTTGGCAACAACTCCATTCCCCGCATTCCGTTCGATCACTTAATCAGGCTTAACATCCGTGACAACGACGACCCGGATGATCTTTAGAATTACAGGTACATTACTAATACAGCTTAGATTACGCAAGTTAGGTTAGGTTACATAGGTTATGTTAGGTTAGGTAGGTTAAGTTAGGTTAGAATAGACGAATTTATCATCCTTTCATTTCTTCCAGTCCTCCGGTACTCGTAGCGACCGGAAGAGGAGAGGGACCCGGACAGCTTCGGAATGCGGATTACCTCTCCCAATTCCAACCACGGACAGTATAACAAGCTCATTTGAGCACTGTATATTTTCACACCCCTGAAGACGGTCCTAGGACTAGGAGGACCGTAACGAACGTCGGGCATTAAACTTCCCACTTTGAGTCTGGTGTTTACGCTTCTCCCCTTCAAACATGGATCCCGGACTCCAGATCTTCGCACATACATACATACATACATATATATATATATATATATATATATATATATATATATATATGTACACACACATTCACACACACATATATATATATATATATATATATGTATATATATATATATATATATATGTATATATATATATATATATATATATCAGTGGCGACTCCGGCCATCTAAAATGAACATGTAATTACAGCCAGTTCGCTCGGGCTCCATTTATTTCGCCTGGCCACAGTTCATATATTTTCGTTCATCGTCTGGTATTCGTCTACTCTAGGTGGGCTGTGTCAGAATATAAATATTGCTCCTATATATGAGCAGACGTTATCTCGCACTCGTTCAAACGCGCCTGACTCGTCACCCAATGATAGTCGAGCTCAAGATCTAAGAATATAAGGTCTAACCACTTCCGACCGAATTTCGAGGGAGTTGGCGCAGCGGGCCCGTGAACGTCACCTGGGGCCGTATACACAAAACTTGTTAGCACTAACAAATAGCTGTTAAGGGTAACAAATTCCTGTTAAGACTAACATTTAGCTGTTAAGCACTAACAGTGGATACAGAAAACTTGTTAGGGCCTTAAAAGTACTGTTAAGGTAAAAGACGTATTGAGGACTATAAGCTCTTAACAAATTCCTGTTAGAAAAGATGGCGGAGCAACAACAAATACAAAGACGACGGCGAGTATGTCGACAGCGACGGGACAAATTTAACGAGTACAATGACGACGAACTCATCAAACGCTTCAGAATGAACCGTGCTGGTATAATAACAATGGCTGATTTAGTGAGGGACAAACTTCAATCCCGAACAGAACGGAATCGACCACTGAGTCCTGAGACGAAGGTGGAAATTACCCTATGATATTTAGCCACAGGTAAAATGCAGCAGCGACGACTTTGAGACCTCACAAGCAACAATCAGCCGTGTCATTACTCAAACAATTGATGCACTATCAGAACCAAGAAGCGCAAGTAAAACAAACAGAGTTCATGGAATACTGTAGGTTTCCCTGTGTTGTGGGTACCATAGATGGCACAAATATTAGAATTGTGGCTCCAAGTGTAGATGAACATTTATATGTAAACAGAAAACGATACCACAGCATCAACGTGCTTTGCCATGCCTCCTTGTCCTTGTGTCCTTGGCTTGAATCGCCCATTTATAATTTTTTTTCCTCCATAATCACGTTGACCAAGAGGAGTGTTTCCTCTTGTGACCAGTTTGGCTTCCTTTTATTTTCCTGTGATTCTTCTGCCATGTCTATATCCTCTGAAATAATTGTTGAGTCTTCTGTCGGAAGATTTGTCTGTGGCCGGCCACCTATACGATGCGCCTTCGTCCAAAAATATCTGTCGTTGGTTAATAAGTACTCCTAAAAAACCATACATACGATATCTATGTGCTATCATGATACTCTATTAATGAATTTTGAACAACTGCATTAATAACACTGTTTTATGTGTGCAATTTTTAATAATACGTCTATTTACACGTTCATAAGCTGCTAACTTTAGCACTGTTTAACGCAACTTGACAAACAACTGTTTACTAGCTAACAGTTGTTAGTTAAGCATTGGTGTATAACTTTTAGTGGTTTTCTGTTAGCTAGCAGAGATTGTTAAGGCTAACAAAAAAGTTTTGTGTATACGGCCCCTGGCTGTTCAAAGTGGGGTTAGCGGGTCCTATAGCTGTCAGTTGAAGCTGGTCCGTAGTTCGAAAATGACGTCGCCTTCGCTCGCATCGCTCCACGCAATTAGTTATATTCTGACAAATATTATATAAAATATATATATAAATATATATAAAATATTATAGTTCCTGTCTATATATATGAATATATAATATATATGATATATAATATATATATATATATATAATATATAAAATATTATAGTTCCTGTCTTCCTTGGCGTTTCACAGTTTTCTTCAGTGTATCACAAAGAGAAAATGGACTCAGCCAAATGACGTCAGAAGCTGCGCAGAAGAATGTAAACGGTCTGACCTGTATATTTAGACCTTGGTCGAGCTGCTTCTAGGCTCGGCCGCTCGGGCACAGAGAGCCTTGTTGTTATCTATAATTGTAAGAATTTAAAAGTAATTCAAATTCAATGTTTCCTTGAAACAATAGATTTCTACAGAGCTTAGGATTTAAATTCCAATGTATGAAAGATCTCAATTCTACAATATTCTTAAAGGAACGGAAAACTGTCTAGTAACTCGGGCTAATACAAATTAGCTTGGTAAGCTGGATAAAAGACTAACTGGCATCTCTTGAGTTGATGATGCGCTCGGGCTCAGAGCTTACCGGCCCAAGTTGTTATCTATAATTGTAAGAATTAAAAGTAATTCAAATTCAATGTTTCCTTGAAACAATAGATTTCTACAGAGCTTAGGATTAAAATTCCAATGTATGAAAGATTTAAATTGTACAATATTCTTAAGGAACGGAAAACTGTCCAGTAACTCGGGCTAATACGTATTAGCTTGGTAGAGGTAAAAGACTAACTGGCATCTCTTGAGTTGATGATGCTTGGGTGGGGGAAACACGGGAATGAGTAGTGTCAGGTGCATGCAATCGGGCATTCTTTGATTGCTATTCACATGTGCGTCTGTATGTATAGATCAGTGTTTTGCAAGGTTTCTTTATTTTCATTTTAACCCTCAACTTAAAAATGGAGAAAGACATAGTACTAGATATAAAGAATAGGCCGTTTGGAGCCAGGAATATTGCGGAAAAACGTGAAATAATACGAGCTGGCAGGCCAACTCCTTCACTGAAAACTAAAGTTGGAACTCGAACATTCCAGATAAAATGGTATGAACAGATTGATTGGCTTTGTGCAAGTAGCATTACAGAGAAACTCTATTGTTGGCCATGTTTGTTGTTTCAACCAAAAGCTAATCAGTCGTGGACAGATGGAGGCTATAATAATTATAAAAACATCCTGAGTGACTGTAAGTATCACAGTAAATCGGTGAGTCATTTAAGTAGTTATAAAGGCTTGAAAACTTTCGGACAGTACGATATTGTGACAGTTATTAGTGAGTCTGCTAAACTGGAAAAACAATTGCATAACAATTGCAGTTGAAGAAAATAGACAAACGCAGTGTTATACCTGTGTAAACAAGAGTTACCTCTACGTGGACATGATGAAGGAAGTGCCTTAATAGAGGATATTACCGTGAACTATTGCAGTGCTTTGCTGAAATCGACAGCGTGTTTGCTTCTAGACTCTCTACTAAAGAGGGGACGAAACAGTTTTCAGGTGTCTCAAGCACAATACAAAATGACCTAATACAAGCGATTGGAAATGTCATCTCTGATGAAATTAGAAGCGAAGTTGATAAAGCTCCGTTTATGTCTGTACAAGCCGACGAAACTACAGACTGTGCAATGCATGCCCAACTGTCAATCATAATAAGATATGTATATGAAGACAAAATATGTGAACGATTTCTTGGCTTCTATGAAATCAGTGATGATAAAAGTGTTACAAGACTGGCTGATGTAATCGCAACTGCGTTGAACTCCTTCAATGACGCTACAGATAATTTAGTGAGCCAGACTTACGATGGGGCAGCTGTAATGGCAGGAACGCTAAACGGAGTACAGAGCAAGCTAAGGGATAAAGGATTTAAACACGCGCACTTCATTCACTGCTATGCACATAAACTTAACTTAGTCTTGAGTAAAAGTGCAGAGAAGGTGAGTGGAGTCAAAATGTTTTTTTCTCATTTACGCTCATTTAGCAAATTTACATCTTCCAGTACCAAACGGAAAAGTGTTTTCAGACAATTCAATGTCAGTATTCCATCACTGTGTGAAACAAGATGGTGCTATAGGTCAAGAACGGTGTCATCCATAAAACTATTGTATGAAAACTTGAAAAATGCCTTCACAAGTATTCTAGACTCTAGTGAAAAGTGGGATGAAGATACACTTTGTCAAGCAGACAATCTATTGGCAAAGTTGAATGATTTCACATTCATGTTTTTCATCAATTGCTTTGATAACATACTTTCTCAGGCTGGAAAACTGTTTGATATCTTACAGTGTAAGCTACTTGACATAAAGTATGGTCAGAGTAAACTAAATGACTTCATTCATTGTGTTGAAGGTTATCGTAAGGACGAACATTATGAAAACATTCTGCGCGATACAGCTGCTGTAGTTGAACAGGCGGATGAGTTCGATCCTCCTCCTAGAAAAAAAGTCCGAGGTGCGCAAATTGATTACAAAATTACCTATTTCACAATAATTGATAACATTCTGATGTCCTTACAAGAGCGATTTTCTGGCATGCAGGAGTATGCATTTTTTGAATTACTAGACGTTAACAAGATTGAAGAGTTTGCTAACTCATTTCCCATGCAACATATGGACTGTCTAAAAAATAAGTACCCCGGTATTTTTGACTGTAAGAGCTTAGTGAACGAGCTAAAATATATGTATATTGACAGTGATTTCAAAAAGTGCAAGTCAATCAACACCATTTTAGAATTACTGTATAAATTGGAGCTGACTTCCGCTATGCCGGAATCCATTAAACTAATTAAGCTACTGCTGACCATCCCCTTAACATCAGTTGCTAATGAGAGAAGTTTCTCCACGTTGGATAGAATCCGCTCATATCTGAGAAGCACAATGTCTCAAGAACGGCTGTCCTCATTGGCTCGTATTTCCATCGAGAAAATCATTTTGAACGACTTAGACAACAAGAAGGAGCTGCACGACAGGATATTACAAGAGTTCGCCATCAAACCAAGACGACTGGAGTTCATGTATAAATGAAGTGAGTAATTTTTATTAAAAGTATACTTCTGTCTTATTGTTAAGTTATCTGTGATGGTGGTGGTGGTGGGAGGGGGATAGGGTAAGGGGAATATAGGGGGATAGGATATGGGTGTGGTGGTAGATCAAGGTAAAGGATAGAAAGGAAGTATAGAAGTAAGATAAAGAACGGGGCAGCTGCGTAGTTGTTTGTTTGTTGGATATTTGTATTTGATATGGATATATTGTATTTGTTATGTGTGATGATTTGATTGTGTATGTATGTTTTATTATGCTATGGGTTATGTCTGACAATGTCGTATATGGGGTCGGGTGGTAAACTGTTAATATATGGCGCTATTCAACGCCACCAATAGTGATCCCTAGTTATCTGTGCACATATAAGTCTACGGTGTGCATAACGTCTCTTACCTTCATTTATGCATGTGTAACTAGGTGCCGTTACTGGGCTAGTGACAACCGGGAAGATTGACAGTCGGTTTTAGGTTCTGGGTTTTATTTACGTAATGCTGGTGTACATATACACGCACAACTGGCCCAGAGTAGGCCTAGAAGGAGACTGACCGCGACCTGACCCCGGCACCCCTTAAGTACTCTTTGTGAGTACCGAAAAGTAGCGTGCCTCTGGCTGGCACAGGGTTGCCGGGCGTAGGCCTGAAGTGTGTTTCTATGAGGATACAAATACATGCAATACAGGACCTCTAAAGACTTATTCTACACACAATTAATATAAGGCCGAAGGCCAACTATTTCTACACAGTCTCTAAACTCTAGGTTCCCCTCACTTCCGAGGCTGCGATGCTATAAGCCGAAATAGCACATGTGGGGGCTTGTCCGCCACACATGTGTCTTAGGCGAAATCTGTGATGAGCCCGAGTGACGTTGATGACCTGGAGTCGCCTCTGATCAATATATATATATATATATATATATATATATATATATCAATATATGTATATATATATATATCAATGTATATATATATATATATCAATATATATATATATTGTGTGTGTGTGTGTGTGTGTGTGTGTGTGTGTGTGTGTGTGTGTGTGTATGTATGTATATATATATTGTGGAACTGCTGTACAACAAACCCTCCACTGCCTTCGAGTGCAGAGCTCCTGTCAATCTTCGCCTATAACCCCAGCCCACCACTCACCTCGGAAGGAGTAGCACGGCACCTGACCGTATCCCCTTCCGAGGCGACCCTTGGCTTCCTAAAGACACATCCTCCCGTTGGCGGTGTCTAAGGTCGAGGGAGTGTCTCCTCTTCTCATCTCCTCCGGGCGCCGCCACTCCTGATGATGGAGTAACGTGGACAGTGCCTCTTGAGTTTATTTGTGAATCGTTCCGGACACCCGGAAGGTTGTGGTCTGGGCGGGTGACTGCCCCACAAACCTCAATAAGAAGAAGAAGAAGGAGGAGGAGGGTAGTTACTTCCATTTCAGCAATCACTCCAAGATCCCATAAAAGTTAAAGAGGGGGATTAGTACCTTTCATGAACCAGGTGTACATAATGTACAAGTTAGGTTTCAATTCCTAGTAATCTTAATACTTAACATACGAATATCCTGCATTATCTTAGTTTGTATTTCCATGCACTATAGCCCCGAAATTATTCTGTAACTTTCTGTGCTCTGCGATGTGTTATACGCCGGGGCACTCTGCTGTTCACAGAATGCATACCGAAGACTTATGTATAGTACTTACAGCTGTATAGGATGTCACAAAGTTCTGTAATATCAGCCACACTGCCTTGCTATCTAATGCGTATCCTGTGTCACTTGACAACGATCTTTTAATTTGAGTTCTAAACAATGCTAGTAAAATGGCGCGGTTATTTGCAGAACGAAAAGGGAGATGGAGTGGACGGGGAGGGATGGGAGGAGGAAGAGGTTCAGGGAGAAGAGAAGGAGGAGGAGTAGGAGGAAGAGGTTCAGGGAGAAGAGAAGGAGGAGGAGAAAGAAGAGGTTCAGGGAGAAGAGAAAGAGGAGGAGGAGGAAGAGGTTCAGGGAGAAGAGAAGGAAGAGGAATATGAAAACGGAGGAGACAGGAGGTATAAGAGAAGTGAGAACAGTAGACGGGGTAGGAAAAAGAGTGGGGGGGGGTGGAAAGCGGGTGAGATCAAAGTGAGGAGCGGATGGAGGAAGGAGAAGTGTTTTAG
>NC_134801.1:23270842-23273342 GCF_046742065.1 Oratosquilla oratoria
ATAAACTAGTTTTGAAAAAGAAAACAAATCCTGCGAAAGTTTAGGATAAGAAGTAATTTCAGTTAGAAATTAAAAACAGATTTGAAATTCTAAGAAATAACGAGGACACCAATCGAAAGTGTGGATTTGAATTTAGTGAACATCGTTAGGGGATCGGCAGAGAAGGTAGAAAACACACACACACAAAAAAAAAAAAAAAAAAAAAAAACGGAAAAAACATACGCCAAAACTACAAATAACCTAATTAAAACAAGAAGGACTATGCATATTAAAAGCAGGAGAGACGAAATATAACTAAGCAAGCTTATCAACAAAAGGCAGAGATCAGAGAAAAGAAAAAGAAACATGGATGAAATAGAGGAAACTATCGGGAAAGGTAGAAGTATTAAAGGGGCCGAGCGCAGACTAGCATTAGGGGGCAGCGGACGACATAGCCCTCTGGAGGAAATCCAGGCACCGGCGACCCAAAAAGAATTCAGTTCAACACAAGGTGGAACTCCGAAAGTTTCAAGAGCAAGTAGACATCATGGTGACCCAACTAAACAGCCTAGATGTTCACACTCTCGGCAAAGAAGACTGTTTACATGCCAGTGCACCTGGTAGGATACAACAGCGGCACATATCCGGACTGGACCCGAATAAATATATGTGGTACGCCAGTCGAACGAGCGAAGTCCGTCGCTATTTAGGAGTAACGTTCCAGAGAAACGGCCAGTGGATCCTCCACATCCAACAAGCCACCCTCATAGCTCAAAGAGCTTTGAACCAAGTTCGAGCGATCCGAAAGGAACCCTGGGGACAACACCGGGAAACTCTTATTCCCATCGTCCAGAGCCTCGTTCGCACAAGACCCCTCTTCGCGGCCCCAGTACTGCATGACCTATCCAGGCAGAAGCTACTCTGCATGGTAAGGGTAGAATGCCAAGTCCTACGTGTAGCACTCGATCTTCCAAAGTCAGTACCACACGAATAAGTATACAACGAAGCTAGCATACTACCTCTCTGGGCCCGCATCAGGAGGGATGCCTGCCGGTACCTCTTCGGTTCAGCAAGGGTACCCAATTCCATGGACGAAAAACTCTGTGAAGCATGGATCTCGGCAGCCCTTCCAAGGCCTGCCTGGCTCTGTTAAAGACCTGTGTCTCCGAGCCGGATTTCAACTTAGCGATCGCCGCCTTATCGCCCAGTGCCAAATAGACCCCTTTCCTCCCTGGGACCTCCTCCCGTCTGAGGTAAACACAACTATACGAGGACTAGAAAAAAAAAAAAAAAAAAAAACTGCTAATCGCTCACACCAGGGAACTCTTGTTTGTTTTCCATATAAAAAATTACTTAGTCTATTTGTAAGGATTTTGAAGAATACTTTATATACATTTGATAACAAGCTAATTGGTTAGAAACAGATATTCGACTCTAGATCATTTACAGACGATGAATCAGTTAATCGAAAAAACGACAGAATACAACATACCTATTTTCTTTTTAGGTTTTTTAGGTTACGAGAAGGCCTTCAACTCTGTAGAACAAATAGCAATACTAAATTTGCTACAAAAGCAAGGTGCAAACGAACGCATAGTAAGGGTTCTAGAAAATATTTATGAGGAAGTTAGCGCTATAGTTCGACTACGCTAAGTAACAGAAAAGATAGAGTTCGAGAAAGGAGCATGGCAAGCCGATACAATTTTACTCAAACTATAAACAGCTTGTTTGGAATAGATTTTTAGAAGGTTAAGTTGGGAAGAAAAATGTGTGAATATTGATAGTGAATATCTTAATAATAGAAGACTTGCGGATTACATTATTCTTATCACAGAAAGAGTAGAAGACTTGCAAGACCTGTTGAATAATCTGAACAAGGGAAGTCTCAAAGTAAGTTTAAAAAATAAGAGTAAAATCAAAATAATGTTCAAAACGAAAGTTCATAGTAGATATTATAATCGATGGGGAGAGTCTTGAAAAAAAAATTGAAGAGTATTATTATTTAGACCAGATGATGAAAGTGACTAAAGATCATGGTGATAAAATGAAAAGACATATTACAATTGGCTGAAAAACGTTTGGTAAGTATAAGTAAATCATGAGGGACTCTTTATTTTTATGAAACTCGAAGTTTAAAATCAATGTATAATGCCTGCCATTATATATGGATGTAACTTGGAAACTGACGAAGGTGATGGAGACAAA
The DNA here is from genome assembly GCF_046742065.1 of Oratosquilla oratoria. Taxonomy (NCBI): domain Eukaryota; kingdom Metazoa; phylum Arthropoda; class Malacostraca; order Stomatopoda; family Squillidae; genus Oratosquilla; species Oratosquilla oratoria. Next base: position 23,273,027 of record NC_134801.1, read on the forward strand.
GCTGAGGAGTACACAGAGGAGAATGAAGAGATCAATGGTGGGAATAATGCTGAAAAACCGAAAGAGAGCAAGTTGGGTGAGAGAGCAGACTAGAGTGAAATATATGCCTGAGGTGGTAAAAGAGAGGAAGTGGAATTAGGCAGGTAAATTAGCGCGAACGAATGATGAGCAATGGAAAAAGTGTGTTACTGAGTGGACATCGCGAGAGTGTGCAGGAGGAGACCAGACAGAAAGTGGAGGGATGAAATAGAGAAGTTTGCAGGAGTGACGTGCCAGAGAATGCAGTTGAATGAACCATGGTATGGTATGAGAGAGG
>NC_134801.1:23275842-23295842 GCF_046742065.1 Oratosquilla oratoria
CCACTGACCTCTGCCTTATTAGGCAACACTTAACACTTTTATTCTGGCTGTTGTCAGGCTGTGTTATTTATCTGCACCTGATCCCTTCCGTAGAGAAAGGTGGATAAAGCACGGTTTCGGAGATATCCATAACTTGTAAGTCTACATCGAGAAGACATATACATAGTGATTTATAACCAATACTTTGTAAAACTTTGCTTCTAAACACAAACGATATGCAGGCGCGTATAATATGTCAATGTTACAAAGGATTACAAAGGATACAAAAACAGATAAATAGAATAAATAAAATAAAAATAATGATAAATAATAAACGTACAGATAAACAATACATAGCTAGATAATAATTTATAGATAATAAACGCATTGTAGTAACCAGGAAGAATAAAGAAATAATTCGATTTGTGAGGCTGTAACGTCTTTTAAGAAGTTGATTAATCCATTTTATATACAAGTCCCATCGGGTGCGTATCATCATAAGCATAAAAAAAAACAAAAAAAAACGCTGTGGATTAGAACAGCGTGGAAAAGATTTCGAGCTTGCAGTGGCTCAGTTGCAGAGTTGGTGTTGAGCCGATTTAACGTTTGTTCATGAGTCACCAGGCTGAAGTTATCACGCTGGGGTATTTTTCCTTCAACCTCCGATTAATCGGCGGTACCGGCCACCTCCATCACTTTTTCCGCTGTCAAATCACTTTGACAAACTATTTTGTTTTCTCAACAATTTACTTAGAATGTCATTTGATGTTATGCTGGAGGAAAATGATCTTCCTCCAGCATATCAGACTTCTTTCCGAAAGGTGCTGGCTGCAGATTTGCTCCAACAGTCGGAGGAAAAATAGCTTAGTGTGATAACGCATATACTAGACGACGAGTATTACTAGGTTGTCCACTGACTCGGTTATATCCTAGTTACACAGTTCTGTCGTGTACATCTGTGTGTTTACATTCACGGGGCTCTGTGGGTAACGCACGAATTCATGTGCAAGAGGGTGGGTAGTATTATTTGAAGCCAATCAATAAGAATAAAAAGGAATGCTGATGTATTTCGGATAATTCTCATTAAAACCTTTTAACACGGGGTATGAAGTTTTTGAAAATATATCAACGTAGAATAGTTTGATAATTGTATTATTTGTAAGAAGTATTCAGCGATTCATGATGGCCCTGAGTGGGCGTTGACCCAAACGAACTTTTCCGAATGATTGTACTGTGTGTATATTTGTACCTAGTTGTGGTTTACGAGAAGGGGAGCTATGCTCGTGGTGTCACGTCTTCATATCTCATTTTATCTAGACTGTTTTTATATTCATGTATTGTTTTTGCACACACCACTTTCTCATCTAACTTGTTCCAAACGTCTATTACTGTTTGTGTGTGCGTGCGTGCGTGTGTGTGTGTGTGTGTGTGTGCGTGCGTGTGTGTGTGTGTGTGTGTGTGTGTGTGTGTGTGTGTGTGTGTGTGCGCGCGTGCGCGCGTGTGCGTGCTTTTTATGCACATATTTCAAAGAACGAAAAAAAAAACCCGAAAAAAAATCTGCTTTTAAAAGAAAAGAGCAAAGAGCAGCGTCCCAGATCGAAGTTAGAAACGGGACAAAGGAATTGTCATGACACTCCCCTTTTTGAAAAAAGTGTCTAAGTCATATGAAGGTGGAAAAGCATCGGGGGGGGGGGAGGAAGAGAGTGACAGAGCCTCTCCGTTGAAAGAAAGATTGAGCGTAGTGGTTGATTTTTCCACAAAAAAGGGAAAGATTTTTTTTTTTTTTTAGAAAATTTAATGCGTGTGTGTGTGTGTGTGTGTGTGTGTGTGTGTGTGCGTGCGTGTGTGTGTGTGTGCGTGTGTGATTCACCATGGTCTTAGGTCACGTGTTGGACTCGAGATCGACAGCTATTTCCCTCCCGGAAGAGAGCTCATAGCTCATATATGACCGATCTATGGGTAATGCTGTGACCTTACACACACACGCACCCGCAACTCCCCGCTCACGAGAGTTTTGTGTGTGTGTGTGTGTGTGTGTATTCACTTGGTCTTTGGATCACGTGTTGGACTCGTGATCGACAGCTATTTCCCTCCTGGAAGAGAGCTCAGAGCTCGTAGGTCCGATCTATGGGTAATGCTATGACCTTGCACACACACACACACACCCAACTCCCCACCCACGAGAGTTGGAGTAACACCCCTCAGCGCTGCGATACTGATATTATTTCAGCCCCGGGCGAGAGTCGAACCCGGACCTCCGTAGTGGCAGGCCAGAGCTCTAACCACAGCGCCATGAGAGGTGTGTGTGTGTGTGTGTGTGTGTGTGTGTGTGTGTGTGTGTGTGTGTGTGTGTGCGTGTGTGTGTCTTTACCTAACTGTATATACTTGATTGTTATATACAGGAAAGGGGCAACGCTCGTTGGGTCCCGTCTTCTCTCCAATTTATCATACCTAGTGTGTGTGTGTGTGATTCACCTTGGTCTTTTTGGATCACGTGTTGGACTCGTGATTGACAATTACATCCCTCCCGGAAGAGAGCTCAGAGCTCATGTATGACCGATCTATGGGTAATGCTGTGACCTTACACGCACACACACCCCCAACTCCCCGCCGACGAGAGTTGGAGTAACAACTCGAAGCGCAGCGACACTGAAATTATTTCAGCCCTAGGTAGGATTCGAACCCGGACCGCCATAGTGACAGTGTGTGTGTGTGTGTGTGTGTGTGTGTGTGTGTGTGTGTGCGTGTGCGTTCGCGCGCGCACACAGTTACTAGGTTTAGAAGAAAGGAAACCACGAAAAAATAGCGACCGGAAAGTAATAATTGCGATGGACAGGGAGGACTGAAGACTGTCCGTAAAAAATGGATCATCGGATTCCATATTACCAAGAGGCAGCGACTGAGAAAATTTACAACTAATGTGAGAATCGTACACAAACATTTCGTCCCTTGAGCAGAGTGGGGTACCTTCGTTTGCAGTCGCGCCTAGTAGGGGTCAACCGTGCGGGCCTCCGAACGGAGGAAGGCCCGTGTGTAGATAACCCATATCTATCGAATCGACAAGAGTAGGGGTCACGGCATTCAGTACACTTCTGCAGTCCAACACCTGGAAACTCGGTTGAATTTGAGCACTAGGGTTCCTTTTCATGCCATGACCAACCCAAGACATGACCAAAAAATAGATAAATAAATAAATAAAAATAAATAAATAAATAATAATGAAGAAATAAAATAAACATAAGGATCGACTAATTTTGTAAGTTTATCTCAAGTGCAAGCTGAGATATAAAGAAAGCTTTGGATTGCGGCGGCAGTTTGAAAACTCCACATGCGATCAACATATATATATTATACAGTATATATATATAATATATATATATTTATATATATATATATATATACACACACACACACACACACACATACACACACACACATACACACACACACACATATATATATGCAGGAAAAAAACCACTGGGAAATAAGAAGCTTAGTCCGAACGTTTTCGTCTATTTAAGACATTATCAAGGAATACACAGTTACAGAGACAAAGGTGGATATATATACATAAAGTAAAAGACAAGCTAGGAACATGGGAAGTACACACAAGATGCTTCACAATCAGGTAGAGCCGATGTTTACATATACGGACGTTTGGTCCATGACGTTACGTCACCCCCGCTTAGTAGCACTTGGAGAAGTTCTTACAATTTTATCAATAACAAAATCATCAAGTTTAAATAATCCTAAACTTAAATTGATATTATTGTCAAAGGTTTGTTTAATATGACTGGATTCGATGATGTTTCTTTCTAATAAGGATCTACAAGAAATTATTACATTCGAATTATCCCAGTCTATAGGATGATTGTGGTCTCTTACATGGACAAAAATGCCACTGGAACTTTGCCCACTCCTTACACTATGTTAAAAAGATTCTGAAAGGGCATGAACATCTGATAAAACATTTTTCTTCGTTGTCCCCTTCCTTGCCCTACATGTATGGATTGATTAAGACCCACAAACCTGGTTATCCAGTTAGACCTATCATCAGTTCCACAGGATCCGTCACTTACAATTTGTCCAAATGGCTTGTTACTATTTTGAGTCCCTTAGTGGGTACTATATCTTCTTCCCACGTCACAAATAATGTTGATTTTATTAATTATTTGAATAATCTAGAAATCAGTTATGATTTTAAACTAGTTAGTTTTGATATAACCTCGCTCTTCACCCGTGTCCCCGTAATTGACTTATTGGTATATCTTGAAGAAGAATTATTATCAAAACATGACTTGCCACTTCCAGCTAAAACCATAATTGAACTTATTAAGTTGTGTATTGTAAATTGTAAATTTGTTTTTAATGGTGAATTCTATGTACAAAAATTTGGTATGGCAATGGGAAATCCTCTGTCCCCAGTACTTAGTAACTTGTACATGGAATTTTTTGAGATGAAACTACTACCTAGGATTCTTCCCCAACATGTTGTGTGGAAAAGATATGTTGATGATATCTTGTGTCTTTGGCCAGTTAATCGTAAATTAGATTTATTTCTTGAAAAACTAAATGGTATGGTCCCTTCAATCAAATTTACTTTTGAAATAGAAATAGAGAATAAGTTGCCATTTTTGGATATTTTAATTCATCGAAATGGTAAACAATTTAAATATGACGTTTATAGAAAACCTACCAATGTCGCATCATATGTCCACTTTTACTCGGCTCATCATCAGAAGACAAAACTTTCTGTCTTTAGTTCTATGTTCCTTAGAGCTTACAGGATATGTAGCCTGGAATTTTTGGATGATGAGCTGAGGAAGATATATAGCATAGCTTCTGAATTAAAATATCCAAAGCACTTAGTAAACACTTCTCATAAAATGGCTTACAAAACTTTCCATAACACCTCACACGTAAGAAAAGTATTTGACAAAAAGAACCTTTTGGTTCTTCCTTACAGTGAGAAATTAATTGGTCTGCCTAATATTCTCAAACAATTCAACATCAACTTGGTTTTCAAAAATAATACTATAAAAAGTAAGCTCATTAAAAATTCACCTGAAGCAAACGAGGGTTGTGTTTACTCTATTCCATGCCTTAAATGTAACAAATTTTATATCGGCCAAACTGGTAAAGACTTAAAAACTAGGATAAATCAGCACAAATATAGTGTAAGGAGTGGGCAAAGTTCCAGTGGCATTTTTGTCCATGTAAGAGACCACAATCATCCTATTGACTGGGATAATTCGAATGTAATAATTTCTTGTAGATCCTTATTAGAAAGAAACATCATCGAATCCAGTCATATTAAACAAACCTTTGACAATAATATCAATTTAAGTTTAGGATTATTTAAACTTGATGATTTTGTTATTGATAAAATTGTAAGAACTTCTCCAATTGCTACTAAGCGGGGGTGACGTAACGTCATGGACCAAACGTCCGTATATGTAAACATCGGCTCTACCTGATTGTGAAGCATCTTGTGTGTACTTCCCATGTTCCTAGCTTGTCTTTTACTTTATGTATATATATCCACCTTTGTCTCTGTAACTGTGTATTCCTTGATAATGTCTTAAATAGACGAAAACGTTCGGACTAAGCTTCTTATTTCCCAGTGGTTTTTTTCCTGCATATTATTTTCACGTGTGCCTTGTGAATTACTGCCAAATATATATATATATATATATATATATATATATATATATATATATATATATATATATAAACATACATACATATATCAATCACTCAAATCAGCCATCCTGAGTCCACTGCTGGACAAAGGCCTCCTTGATAGCATTCCATGATTCACACGATTGTGCCAACCTCTGCCACGTCACTCCTGCAAACTTCTCAATCTCATCTCTCCACCTTCTGTCTGGTCTCTCTCTTCCACGCTTCCCATCTCACGGCGCCCACTCAGTAACTTACTTGCTCCATCTCTCATCAGTCGTTCGCACCAACTTACCTGCCCAATTCCACTTCCTCTCTTTTACCGCCTACACAGTATCTTTTACTCTAGTCTGCTCTCTCTCACCCATCTTGCTCTCTTTCGGTCTCTCAGCGTTATTCCCATCATTGATCTCTCCATTCTCCTCTGTGCAGTCCTTAGCTTTGTTTCCATCGCCTTCGTTAGTTTCCAAGTATCACACCCGTAGATTATTGCTGGCAGAATGCATTGATTGTAAACTTTACGTTTCAAACATAAAGGTAGAGAGCCTCTCAGGATTTTATTATATATATATATATATATATATATATATATATATATATATATATATATATATATATATATATATATACACACACAGAAGAGTAATATCGTGTACGTGTCTGTGTATTTACCTCGTATTATACGGGAAGGGAGCTATGCTTGTGGTGACCCGTCTTTGTATCTTTCAGCATATGTTGTGTATGTGTATGCGTGTGTGTGTGTGTGTGTGTGTGGCAGGTGTCTGGTAATGGTGGCTTTGCTAGTTGAACGTCAGAGAAATATTTCTCTGATGCCCAACTTTAAAACACGTAATCACTCTTGCCCTCATTTGGAAGCGCACGATGGGTTGACGATCGCGCTTTAGACCAAGCTCAAGATCCCTATCAACTTCAACTCTTATTTTCTGTACTTTTCCGTATATGGAAAGCTGACAACCAGCAGCTGTTCCCATCTTCCTGTTACTGTAAAATGGCGACAAATAAAATGTCCAACACTTAATACAACAGACCAGTCAAAAATTTCTTTCCTGAGAAATCTGTAGGACAGTGGTTCCCAAACTTTTTCACTTTGTTGCCCAATTTAACATACCACATTAAACATGTTACCCCTTTCACAAAATATAGTCAGTATTGATATATGTGGCTAAATTAAAACGCTAGAGATATTTTCGTTTATTCATTGTATTTGAACTTTGTGCATCTCTGATGACTACTGCCAAAGATGTAGAGAACATCAGTGGGATGGATGGAGTTACATGCTTTGAAGTTTATTTCAGGAATTCTTGGCTTCTGATTTTCAGAATTATTCTTATTATTATCTTTTGTCACCCCTCCATTACTCCTGAAAATTTGTTAAAATACCCCCCACCCCACCACACCCCACCCACCCCGGGGGGTGATTTACCCTCAGTTTGGGAACACTGATGTAGGAGGACCCGAGGACAGGTTATTGTGGGGCTGCTTATTTCCTGTCTGCGAAACCATAGAGCACAGCGTTTCTCAACCTTAAGGTTCCCCGGAACCCTAAGGTTCCGCAAAAGGTCCCTAAGGGTTCCGCGAGAACAAGTGAGATAAGCTAATGTACTTTTGATTTTTTATTTCTAATTTCATACACGTGATATAATTAAACACGCACATGTTCTTGGTTATTGTAATAATGTAATATAGACATCAGCCTATCTAACCTATTATTACGATGAAAACAAAATGAGAAAGATATGGTATATATATATATATATATATATATATATATATATATATATATATATATATATATATATATATATTTTTTTTTTTTTTGCGCCGGGGTGCCTTGAGACATGCAATTTATTTTAAAGGTTACGCGAGGGTAAAAAGGTTGAGAAACGCTGCCCTGGGCAATACACATACAGAGCTTGTATCTCGGCTCATGCTCCTCCAATCTTCGATTCATCGGCGGTATCGCCTACCATCAGAATGTTTTCCACTCTTAAATAACTGTGGCAAAATATTTTGTTTTCTCAATAATTTAGATAAATGTCATTTGATATACTGGAGGGAATTTCTTTTTTCCTGTATCATATCAGGTTACTTTCCAAATAGTGCCGGCGGCAAATCTTCTCCAACAGTCGAAGGAAGATAGCTCAGTGTGATAACGCCTTCAGACATATCTCTCGGTCATCACGATTCTCAGACACATCTACGCAATCTCTCATCCGATAATTTTTATGACAGCCGCATGCAGGATTCGAACCCACTGCTATCGGCCACCCGTAAGATCACCTTCACAGAGCCTTAGCAGTGGGTTCGAATCCTGCATGCGACTGTCATAAAAATTATCGGATTGATGTCACTGTTCCTAGCGAATTTCTCTCGCAATCTCCCATGTTTAAATACATCTCACTGTCCTCCAGATGTTGTAGATGAGACCCCTTGATTGAAGGACAATCAACTCTTTCCACACCAGTCCCTACTTTGCGAGTACACTCATAACATCCCCATCTTCAGATCAACGAATGGGATAGACTTAGTAACCATGATGTAGTGAGCGCTGAAACTATCAGTTGTTTTACAAAGGATAACAAAGGCGGAGCATACCGACAGGAGACCTTTTGATCCATATCTAGGTCGGATGCGAAAAAAAATCATATTAATAATAAAATAATGAATAAAAACTATAATGTAAATAACAAATAAAATACATAAATATATGCATAGGTATAGTTAAATAATAAACAAACAGGTAAATAGTAAATAATAATAAATTGACATATAACTAATAATAAATGAAAATCAGACAGACAAAAGATAACAAAACAAAAACAAATAATATAAGATAAATTATAATCATTACAGCATCTTACTTAGGTATTTATCTAAATGATTCTTAAAGCTTCGAACTGAACTACATTGCACTACCTGTGCAGGAAGTTTATTCCATTCATTAACTACACGGTTGGCAAAGTTGTTTCTACCCACTTCCAAATTGAATCTATTTCCGGACAGTTTGAGACCATTGTTTCTTGTCTGATTCTCATTCAATGTGAAAATTTTGTCACTTTTGATGTTGTCAATTCCCTTTAAAATCTTAAAGACCTGTATCAAGTCACCTCTGAGTCTACGCCTTTTTAGGGAAAACAGATTCATGTGTTTTAGTCGATTTTCGTATGATTTATTTTTGATATTTGGAATCAGTTTTGTGGCTCGCCGTTGTACTTTTTCCAGTCTGTCAATGTCTTTAATGAGATTCGGTGACCATACGGAAACAGCATATTCCAAATGTGGACGAACTAACGATTTATATAGCTTGTTAATGAGTGATGGACTTTTGAAATCAAAAGATCGCGCAATCAGTCCCAGAAACTTATTTGCTTTCTCAGAGGCTGAAATACACTGCTTGGATGATTTGAGGTCGTTACTGATAATTACGCCGAGATCTTTTTCACTATCCACTTTTGTTAACGAATTTCCAAATTTATGGCTGGGGATGACAGGTGGTGATGGATACGGAGCTGCCTAGTGTAGGCCTTATGGTCTCTTGCAGTCTCCTTCATTCTTATGTTCTTATGGACATCCTTCGGCAGAATGTCTTTTCATTATTCTCATCCCGCGGGTCGAGCCAAAGATCTCCTTTAAGGCTCTATCACACTGAGCTATTTTTCCTCCGACTGTTGGAGCAGATTTGTCGATCACAGCTTTCGGGAAGGAATCTGATATGCCGGAGGAAATTTATTTTTCCTCCGGCATAATATCAAATGACATTCTATGTCAATTGTTGAGAAAACAAAATAGTTTGCCTTAATGACTTGACAGCGGGAAAAGTTCTGGAGGTGGGCGGTACAGCCGATTAATCAGAGGTCGGAGGAGAAATAGTTCATTGTGAACCTTTCAGGTACAACTACCCTCATGTCCTTAACTGTCCTCTCTCATCTTCCAACGTATATTCCACATTCAAGTCTCTGTTAATGTTTATATTTCTAAGATTTCCTAGTTCGTCACTCCAAATTCTAGACTAAGGGTCTTTATTCTTGCGAATTGATCTTGTAAGTTTCTAAGTCACAACCGTGACATAATATTATTTTGAAATGGATTAATGTTAATTAATTTTAATTAACATGCTTTCGCTATCGAAGGGTTGCCACGAAAACAAATAAGATAATCGTGGGTCTGTATTAAGTTAAAACACGAGGAAAGGTGCCCTCCAGTAGAGGATTGGTGGTCTACATACACCAAAGTACACTATTAGTTGCACGCGCGCACACTAACACACACACACACACACACACACACACACACACACACACACACACACACACACACACACACACACACACACACACACACACACACACACACACACACACACAAAGGATTACAAAGGCGGAGCATGCCGACAGGAGACCTTTTGGTCCATATCTAGGTCGGATGCAAAAAACAAAAAAACAAACAAAAAAAAACATGATAATAATGAATTAATGAATAAAAACTATAATAATGTAAATAACAAATAAAATACATAAATAAATGCATAGGTATAGTTAAATAATAAACAAACAGGTAAATAATAAATGATGATACATTGACATATAACTAATAAATAAAAATCAAACAGACAAATGATAATAAAACAAAAACAAATAATATAAGATAAATTATAATCATTACAACATCTTGCATCACACACACACACACACACACACACACACACACACACACACACACACACACACACACACACACACACACACACACACATATCGGTCATATATGAGCTCTGACCTCTCATTCGGAAGGGTAATTGTCGATCACGAGTCAAACACGTGATCTAAGACCATGGTGAATCATATACACACAAGCACGCATACGCGCGCGCGCGCGCACATGAGTTGGAGTGCCGGCTCGCAGTGCATCGATAGTCGATGATCGAATTCAGATGGCTGAATTAGCGATCGAACGCGATACTACCACTCCATCGAGTCGTGTGTGTGTGTGTGTGTGTTCGTGTGTATATGTGTGTGTGTAAGGTCATGGTGTATCACACACACATGCACACACACACACACACACACACACACACACACACACACACACACACACACACACACACACACACACACACACACACACACACACACACACACACACACACACACACACACACACACACACACACACAATATGAGGTTGGTGCGGTAAGGCCAACGAAAATAAAATTCAAGTCACAATCTGTAATAAACGAGGTAATCTGAAGAACATGGAGGTTGGCTGACATGGATAAATTTAAAAATATTTGGGCAAGGAGGGGCATAATGGTCGAGAGAGCAAAAATTAGAGATGAAGTTGCTAAAGCTATGACAATAATTTGTGAAATGGACGGAAGCTGAAAAAGGAGAAATAAAATGGATGGTGATGGACCAGAAGCTGAAAAAGAAGAAAGCAAATGGATGGTGATTGACCAGAAGCTGAGGAAGTAGTCACTGAATAAAAGTGTTAATGGAAAAAGTCACAATAATGGAGTGAGCTTAATTGTGGCGTCTAGCAATATTGATGGAATAATATAAGCTAGGTAATTATTCAAAGAGGAATTTTATTTATTATGTCTAGTCGAGACCAAGTTAGAAATATGAATATCAGCATAAACGATTAGGTGTATGACATAGAGAAGGGAGAGACATGGCAGGAAGGGAGGAGATGTGAGGATAATAGTGATAAAGAGTTTAAAGGTGCTTGAGGTGGTACAGGAAGGAAGGACTGAAGTATAGATGATAGTTACAGAGAAGGGGAAAGGTCAGAGAGATTTTGCAGTTGGGTTTCCACTCCTAAGACATGGGCACAGTTAAAAAAAAAAAAAAAAAAAAAACCAGTCGAAAGTGACAATGTGGTCTTATTGGGTGATTTCAACTGTGGAGAGGTATACTGGGATGACTGAGAATCGGGCGAAAATGTAGTGTTTTGGGGGTATAAACTCTACTAAATACAACAATAGATAATGTAATGACACAGTGGGTTACAGAACCACCAAGGATTAGATTCACTACTGTCTAAATTCAGATATAGATTTCTTAGTTTGACGATAGCCTATGGGCTATATGAAATCTAGAACTGAGGAGGTTGTACAAGGAAGGAAGATAAAGGTTTGGAAAGGTAAACTGTTTTGAACTGAGAACATTTGTTAAAGAAACATATTAGAGACAATTCCGAGAAACTAAAGATATACTGCATAAATGAGACATTTCTAAGCATACATACAACTTTGGAGTGAAAAGATATGTACCGAACCCGAAAGGTAAATATTATTGAAGGAAAAAAGGCATTCCTTTGAAAAAGCATGCCTGCGAAACTAGTTAGGAATAAACTCAGACTAAGACTCCTGTGTTTCCTACTCCCACGTACGTCATATATATATATATATATATGTATATATCTATCTGTATATATATATATATATAGACATATATATATGTATATGCATATGTAAATATGCATATATATATAAATATATATATATATATATGTATATATATATAAACATATATATATATATATGTATATATATATATATATATATCTATATAATGTACATATATATATAATAATACATATATATATACATATATATATATAATATACATATATATATAATATACATATACATATATATATATATATATATATATATATATATACATATACATGTATATACATATACAAACACACATATATATATATAAATATATATATACATATATATATATATACACACATAAATATATATATACATATATACATACATATATACATATATATATATACATATATATATACATAAACTGTATATATATATATATATATATATATATATATATATATATATATATATATATATATATACATACATACATTTGATATCAGGCTAATCGGTCTGTAGTTACTACAGTCTCTCTAGTCTTCTGTTTTATGAAGTAAAATCACTAGAGCATTACAGTGGGATTCAGTAAAAGTTTTCTTGACGTAAGCACTGGGTGTATAATTGAGTTAATTTAATGTGAACTTCTTTCCCTGCGTCTTTCAAAAATATTGATATACCATCTTCCCCGGGTGCTTTTCCTCGTTTCAAAATTTTAAGAGTGAATTCTACTTCTTTCTTAACTTGAGGTACACTACTAACGTCTAAATTCATATAATTTGACGTGAATCGTGATAGTGTGACTGGGGCTTCTGGGAAGTAAATAGGATATCCAATGTAGAGGCGTGTCTATACATACATACATATACCAAAGGCTTTTTCCCCCTACACGGGGGAGGCGTGTCTATAGAAAGGCAAAACTCTTCGAACGGAACCGGAACCCTTTCCTTGCTGAAGTAGCGACCAAATAGGTAAAGGGATAAATTTTGGGGAGAGCTGCAGTGAGATGCCAAGCACTCGCTCCTTGCTACGGAAATTGGGGAAGAGACAAATTGGTTTTGGAAAAGGAAGGGGAAGAGGCTACGCCAGGAGGCGTTAAGTAGCTGCGGCCGAAGCCGTCACCTTTGCCCTATGGGGTTTAGGGATTCTTGGGGTTCGTAACAGTCGCTGCTGGGGATCGGAGAGGAGTGCGGGAATCGAACTCCCAGCTGACTACGATTAATTGTGGTGAACTTGGCGGTCGTCGAAATACGATAAATATTTAGCTTATAGGTGTATTTAGCTACAGGTGTATTTTGTCAGTAATAAGCAGTGTTTCCATCCATGGGGAAAGTATCGCAAGGAAGAGGTGGGGTCGTAGAGGTGGTATAGAGGAGATTCAAGTAAGGCAGTAGAAAGGAGTGATGTTAGTACTTAAAAGCAATCGTACATATATATATATATATATATATATATATATATATATATATATATATATATATATATATATATATATATATATATATATATGTTTTTTATGAACCACAATGCACTTTAATTCTAAGCCATTCTCTTGATGGTGTATTGGTGAAGTCACTCGGCACTGGTAACGTTGTTCTTGCCGCATAAGCTCGAGTCCTCGGGCCTACTACGTTTCATTTTCTGCATGCGCCTAAATTGCTGAGAATTAAAGTGCATGGTGGTTGATAAAAATGTATCTCTAATCACTGGAACCCATTCAGTGTTGTACATATATATATATATATATATATATATATATATATATGTATATATATATATATATACACGTTGTGTATGTGTAAGATAGATTGAACATTTTAGAAGCTCTGCCAAGGGATTCGAACCCTCACCTGTGCGTGCAAAATTGGCTTTGTGATTATGCACGCACAGGTCAGGATTCGAATCCCTAGGCAGAACTTCTAAATTGTTCAATATATATTTATATATATTACATGGCGAATAGTCCCCTGTCTTAAGATAATAGTTTGCGCTTCTGATTCATAATCCCTTAGAATATCGACTGAATAAAATGTATACAGTCAGTCCCCTCATTCGGAAAATACAACAATAAGCACAAATCTCTTATTACCACAATCAGGAAGCTCGCTGGCTGAGCTGGTGAGGGCGGTTCGAATCCTGCCACCGGCGAAGTTGAAACAAGGTCATGGTTCATTAAATTCCACGCTACAAAACCCTCTGTGAGGAGCAGCGTCCTAGCCTCCCGTTAGGGGGGAGTGTGTGACGTTGAACCATATCATCATCGTCACCACAATATCTACGGACTTCGTTCTGGGTAGCGCGAGATTGTTTTGTTCAACCGTGGGACGTGACCCCGTGGTGAAAGTGTTATTTATTTATTTATCTATTTATTTATTTATTACCATTATCATTATCATTATCATTAACCAGCGCTTTTGTTCTTAGGAGCAATATCGCACCGAAGTCTTAGAGGTAGTCAAGGAAAAAGTTGAGGAAAATGGCTAATCGGAGGGACACTTTAAGTTAAAGCGGGTCCTACTTGATCAATATTATTGCGCAATATTCCGTATTGTACAATAGTTTTGACCACTTTGCCGACACCTTTTACCATATGTGTTGTGACTAATATAGGGTACCAGAGATCACTATTTCCTGTCCTAACCATCACGAACCATCCCTACACCGTCAATAGAATTGCGCAATACAGAATATTGCGCAATAATATTGGTGATCATCTTCTTTGCGTGAATATTAGCCTTAAACCATAATTCAGCTGAGCGTGTGACCTCACTCTTGAGGAGTTGATGTAAGACCTTCTTTTGGAAGCTTGGAGTCAGGTTATATATGATACTATAACTTGCGTTCTACCCCTGGGGAACGCCCGGCTGTTCGAGGGCTTGTCAGACCTCAGTCAGAGTTGTATCTTTTGTTCGGTAATTGATTCTGTAATCCGGGATCGTACTGATCCCGAATCTAACCGAAACGACAGTGTTCGACTTCCGTTTCATTAAGCCCATCACTTTTTTTTTAACCCTGTCGCTACTGCGGGTTGTTTTGAAATTTTTCTTAAGAACATATGACTGGAGGAGACTGCAAGAGACCTTAAGGCCTACACTAGGCAGTTCCCTTACCACCTTTCGTCCTTATCCATAAAGTTATCTTCTTTCAAAACAACCAATAGGTTTAGCACGCACGACATGGTTACCTATTCCATTCGTTAACCATTTTGTTGGTAAATAATTTTTGCTCATTTCCTTCTTAAACCTAAATTTGTCCAGCTAGAAATATCTATTCACCCGAGAAGCGGTCTTGGGTCATGATGGGAGGCCGATCAATCGATCGATCGAATTCCCGTTTCGATGCAATTCCACCGCATCAAATGACTAAAGCTATTTGGTATTAACCGTGATCTAGCTCTAAGAAATGCATAAGCTTAGCGTCTGAATCGAGGAATCGAGTTTCCATTTCCATCCCGCATGTTTATGGTCCATTATTTTCGAATTATCTCTACTTTGCTCCATGTTCTATCTCCATTACTCTTCCTAGTTGTTCATGATTCAATATCTTGTTTCGACATTCCAGCAAAAATGCTATTATCGGTGCCCAGTCTAACTTAACCTCCATGTTTCTGTGTATTGTTTTTAGCGTTCAAACAATGTTTCGTTACCATTTATGTAATTATTACTTAAAAGTTTATAAGATGAACGATTCTCTTGCTGCATTGCCTCTAACCTGAACCGAACCGAGTGGCGGGAGGCAGGCATGACCCTATTCGTTCCCAAGGTGCCGAGATGGAAAGGGCCTCGAGTTGGTTTTGATGTGAATGAAGTGTGTGAGTGTTTTGGGTTGGCCGACCACTTATATAAAAAAAGAAGAATCTTTGGTATACTCCTATATGTTTGTGTATATCAGTGGTTTCGAAGTTGGGGGGTACTAGCCCCTTGGGGGAGGTGGAAAAATCGGGGTGGGGGCCAAAAGGGAGCGACAGAATGGCATTAGCAGTTAATTATGTGTATGTTTATATATAATACACAGACACACACACACACACACACACACACACACACACACACACACACACACACACACACACACACACACACACACACACACACACACACACACACACACACACACACACACACACACACACACATATATATATATATATATATATATAAAAAATATATATATATATATATATATATATAATATATATATATATTTACATATATTGTTACATCTATGTGATGTGTACATCCCATATGTGTAATTATTTATTATTATTTGTGGGGAAATGTCATGTTTCATATGTTCGTACTATGGCTGTGGGTGATATCTTGGTTGATTATGGCCAAATCCTATGTCACCGGAAGGTACTATTTTCTTTACATGAGCCTGTATTGTATTATACTTGTTACTGTAAACTATTGTCTGTTTATGGAAGTATGAATATTTCCTTTGTATTTCCCGCGTAAGGAGACCAAAGATAAGATCCAATTGGGAAGGAACCGTGTAATGGTGTAGGCTCGTCATACTAGGTAAAAACCTGCCCCCTTGTATTATCCAATGAACCACGAGTGTATGCCCTCGTCACGCAGGAGGAACGAGTCCTTTTGTATTAACCAATGAACTGCGAGTTTGCCTTCGGGCACTTGCTTAGAGCTATCCAACCTGTCAGGTTCTTATGTACCTGCACTGAGGATAGTGCCTTCTCCCCTTGGTCTCATAGCAGCGAGCCAGGTTAATTAGGACTTAGTTTCGTAGTGCCCCTTTATAATTATGCGCGGAGTGATGTATTTAGGGCTTAGGAAGAGCTTAAGATTTCAGAACTGTTGAATAACTGTGTTCCGGATTTACGTGCTTTGAATCCCGTTAAAACTTTCGAACTTGAATATTTTCTTAGGTTAAACAGGTTGGATGCACATTGTTACGTCTTGTTAATTGTTTAATTCCCATTTGCCTTGTTTTTTGCCATAGTTTTTCATATATTCACCATATATATGTTTATATATATATATATATATATATGTTTATATATATATATATATGTTTATATATATATATATGTTTATATATATATGTTTATATATATATATGTTATATATATATATGTTTATATATATGTATATATGTATGTATATATATATATATATATGTTTATATATATATACATATATATATATATATATATATATATATATATATATATATATATGTAGTGTTAAATGCGACGGAAATCTCAGCGTTGATGATCTTTTTCTGAAGACTTTCAATTCTTCGAAAGAGGCGTTTTTCATCCTTACTTAAGGAATACAAGAATTCTCCGAAAGTGTAGGGCATGGAGACGAATAAAGTCGATTCTATTATTTACTGGCAGGACGTTTCGTAACTCTTGTTACATTTTCAACTGAATACAATGGTTTTGATACATGGTTATAAATGCAAAAAACTAACATTGGGAAAGGTCTATACAATATTGCTGGACATTTAGATACATGGCACTCCGTGGGGAGCCTTATCGGGGGAGTGGCGAAATGTCCCTACTAGAGGGAAGGGTCAGGAGATCACCACTCTGGATGTTTATTGAGGGTGATAAATCTTTTATATAAAGGGCTTCCAGTAGTGAAAGGCGATGAACATCATCATTCTGATCCAGGATTATGGTGCCTTTAACCAGAAGTTCTCTCGTCGGGGGGGTTCCATGTTCGTGTAGGTAGTGATTTTTGATGGATCCTGCTTGTAGGTGGCAAGTGAGGCGTCTGGAGAGGCGAGTAGTCGTCATTCCTACAGTACATAAGAAGTACGAGTTCCACAGTCCTCGTGTTGGCATGTATGCATGTAGATGACGTTTCTCCTCTGGAGGGGTTCTGGGGAAGGGAAGGGGTTATTTCTTAATAAAAGGTTGGAAGACTTCTTAGACTGGTAAAAGATAATAAAACTGAGATATTTGTCCTCGGGTATCGGTTTTACGTTGCGGCGCTTTTGTTTCTTTTGTTGATTTATATTTTCTCTCAACCGTTTGTATTGCCGAAGGAGGAGGGAAATGGCTTGTGAAGATTGTGTGAACCTGGAGGACCGTTTCAGGATATGTGAGGAGGAAATTCGCATTCTCAAGAGTGCGCTCTGTGAGAAGGGTGAATCCTCCCCACAACCCAAAGAGCGTTCCACCTCTTCCATTTCAGCCACTGCCGTGAGCGAGTGGCATTCCGTGGGGTCCCGTTTGTCGAGACCGCGTTCGGTAAGCGGGTGTCCTGCGGATCAACCACTAGCTCTAGCCAATCGTTTTGCTTTGCTGGAAAATGAGGTGGCTGGAAATCAGGAGTTGTTAGTGGTGGGGGACTCCATGGTGCGAGGCTAAGACGACATCCTGCAGCGGAAGACTAAACGATGTTACAATCTTGTATGTCAACCGGGCCGTGGGATGGCCGATTGTACCCAGACCATCAGGGAGCAAAGGCGGACGAACACGGTTACGGTTATTCACACGGGAAATAACGATGTGGGTAGGGTGAGGTCAGAGGAACTTGCTCGGAATTACAAGGTCCTCCTTCAGGAGATGAAGGAACATGGGAGCCGTCACGTAGTCTGTGGGATACTTCCGAGGATCTACGCTGGCTCGTGTTGGAACAGTAGAGCCATAGGGATCAATGAGGGGATATCACAATTGTGCACGCAACTGGGATACCACTTTTTTATCCTTGGTATCTCTTTTCCAGGCGTTATGACCTTTATGCTTCTGATGGAATCCACCTTACATTGTGGGAGTTTGTAATGAAATAGTTCCTTTTTGGGGGCAGAAACTCAAAGGGAAGGGGAAATAATGTATAGGGGAAAATAGAGTAGGGAATGACAATAATGTAGAGCAATATGTCAGTGTAGAACAAAACATTATTTTAGGATATAATGTCGGTAGAGGACGAAATATTACATTATGATGTAATGTCAAAGGACAGAATATCACTATGTAGAGGCATTGCAATGTAGTTCAATTCGAAGCTTTAAGATTCGTTTAGATAAACACCAAAGCAAGATGCTGTAAAACCTGTCATTTATTTTATATTATTTATTTGTTATTATTTGTCTGTTTATTATTGTTTGCTTAATTTTCATTTATTATTATTTATCTGTTAATTTATTATTTACTATTACCTGTTTATTTATTATGCCTATTATTTATTTTATTATTATTTATATTGTTATAATTTTTATTTATTTATTTATCATTATTATTATTTTTTTCGCATCCAACCTACTTATGGACCAAAAAGTCTCCTGTCGGCATGCTCCTTTGTAAATCCTTTGTAATATACATACATATATACAGTATATATATATATATATATATATATATATATACATATATATTGTATATATTATATAATATATATAATATATATTATATATGATATATATATATATATACATATATGCATATTATATATATATATATATATATATATATATATATATATATATACAGGGCGCGCCAAGATAAGAGGGTGGAGGGGAATGGAGTATGTTGGGGATGGAATGGGTGGGAGGGTTTTTTATGCTTTGTTTTTTGGTTACCTCACTTGTAAGGGGGAGAAAGCCTTTGGTGTATGTATATATGTATATATATATACATGTTTATATATGTGTATATATATATATTTATATGTGTATATATATGTATATGTATATATATATATATATATATATATATATATATTTACATATATATACAGGAATTGCACGAAGGAGGAAGTGATCAAACTGGAGGGAAAAGTTTTGATGCGAGATGAAGAGGAGATGCATAGAAGAAATTGGAGTGGGAAGGCTGGAAGGATAGAAGAACTTTCTCGCTGATAACGGGCACTTTTATTTCTTGGTGAGAATATCGCGCCGAAGGTGTGGGCTCAGGAGTTGGACGTAACTCAAGCTCCACAGTTCA
>NC_134801.1:23305842-23315842 GCF_046742065.1 Oratosquilla oratoria
AGGGAGTAAAGGATAGAGTAGAGCTGGGTGTGGAGGAGGAATGGGGATGGTTCAAGGAGGGAGTCATAAAGTGTGCAAGGATGGTGTGTGGAACAAGAAGGACAGGGGGAAATAGAAGAAAGGGTAGTGAATGGTGGGATGAGGAAACAAAGAATGTTGTAGAAGAGAAGAAGCGAGCTTTCACAGATTGGTTACAAAATAGGACGAGGGAGTCATATGAGAGGTACAAAGAAAAGAAAAGAGAAGTAAAGCAAAAGGTAAAGGAGGCAAAGAGGAGAGCAGATGTGAAATGGGGTAGGAGTATGACAGAAAAATTTGAAAGTAATAAAAAGATGTTTTGGAAAGAAATTAAGAGAGGAAGAGTAGAGAAGAAGTAGAGGAAGAGTAGAGAAGAAAAGGTAAAAGGTGCAGATGGAGAGATGATAATGGAAGAGAAGGCAGTAAGGGGAGGATGGGCAGATTATTTTAGGGAGTTGCTAAATGTGAAGGAGGATAGGGAGGGAAAGATAGCTGCAGTGGGAAATGCGAAGAAAATGACCGTGATGAGGGAGGAGAATGGAGGAGAAACAAGGAAGGATAAGGTGAAGGCAGTTGTTAAGATTATGAAAGCAGGTAAGGCACCTGGTCTGAATGGATGCCATGCAGAATGTCTGAAAAAGGGAGGTACAGTGATGGTGGACTGGCTGGTGAGGTTATTTGATGTTTGCTGGAGAGAGGGTAGAGTGCCGGAGGACTGGAGGAGTGCCTGCATAGTTCCTCTTTACAAGGGAAAAGGGGACAAGTGTGAATGTAGTAGTTTCAGAGGGATTAGCTTGTTAAGTGTAGTTGGGAAGGCTTATGGGAGGATCTTGATTGAGAGGATTAGGAGAGGAACAGAAGGAGTAATTGGTGAGGAACAGTGTGGATTTAGGACAAGTAGAGGTTGTGTAGATCAGATCTTTGTGGTAAGACAGATATGTGAGAAAGCTATAGGAAAGGGGAAGGATGTTTTTTGGGCTTTTATGGATCTGGAAAAGGCTTATGATAAGGTAGACAGAAAGGCACTGTGGGAGGTTATGCAGATATACGGGATAGGAGGAAAGCTTCTAGGAGCTGTCAAGAGTTTTTATGATAGTAGAGCTTGTGTCAGGATTGGAAATGGAGAGAGTGAGTGGTTCGAGGTAAAGGTGGGACTTCGTCAAGGATGCGCTATGTCGCCCTGGCTGTTCAACTTATACATGGATGGGGTAGTGTGAGAGGTAAATGCAAGGGTAGTGGGTCAGGGATTGGAGATGGTTAAAGAAAATGGAGAAAAGTGGGAGGTGAGCCAGCTGTTGTTTGCGGACGACACTGCGCTTGTGGCAGGATCGGAGGAGGGATTGAGGAAGTTGGTGGCAGAGTTTGGGAGAGTGTGTGATAGAAGAAAGCTGAAGATAAATGTGGGTAAAAGTAAGGTGATGAGATGTACAAGGGGTGAAAGTGGCGGTAGACTGGAAGTGAGCATTAAGGGAGAGCGACTGGAGGAAGTGGATAGTTTTAGATACTTGGGTGCAAATGTGGCAGGAAAAGGTGGAGTGAAGGTGGAGGTAGAATGTAGATTGAGAGAAGCGAGTAAATGTCTTGGTGGATTAAAGAGTGTAATGAGGAATAGACATTTGGGAATGGATGCTAAGAGGAGACTGTATGAAGGAGTGATTGTGCCAACAGCACTGTATGGGGCGGAAACATTGAACATAAAAGAGGAAGAGAGAAGGAGTTTGAATGTGTTTGAGATGAGGTGCCTGAGAAGTATGATGGGGGTTACTAGGCTAGATAGAGTGAGAAATGAGGAGGTGAGGAGGAGAACAGGGGTAGAAAAGGAGCTGGGAGATAGGGTTGATGAAAGAATATTGGGATGGTTTGGACACATGGAAAGAATGAGTAAAGAATGGCTAATAAAAGAGGTATGGAAGGCAGATGTGGAGGGAGTGAACATGAGGGGACGTCCTAGGATGAGGTGGATGGATGGGGTGAAGGGTGCTTTGGGGAAGAGGGGAATGTCTGTTGAGGAAGGACGGGAGAGGACAGAAGACAGGGGTGAATGGAGAATGGTTGTATATGGATGATGTTGTGATTGCATGAGGTGGAATGGGTGTGGGGTGGGGGTGAGGTAGTATGTGTGAGCAAAAGTTGACGCAGCCCGAAGGGATTTCTCCCCGTCTTCTCCTTTTATGCAATGGGGGGACGGAGATGGGGTCGCCGATTTAATGAAGCGGCCTTGCTGTGGATGTGCTGTGTCTGGCGACACTGCTTCTGACCCAGGGCAGTGGACAAGGTGCAGGGATGACCCGTCATCCAGGAGGTGCTAAGATAAGAGGGAGGGTGGAGGGGTGTGGAGTGTATTCAGGGATGGAATGGGTGGAAATGATTTTATGCCTTTCCCTTTTTGGCTACCTCCCTTGTAAGGGGGAAGAAGCCTTGGTATATGTATGTATGTATATATATATGTATACATATATTTATATATATATATATATATATATATATATATGTATATATATATTTATATATATATGTATATATATTTATGTATATATACGTATATATATATATATATATATATATATATATACATATATAATATATATATATATATATATATATATATATATATATATGTATATATGTATATATATATTTATGTATATATATGTATATATATGTGTCTATTTGTATATATATATTTATGTATATATATGTATATATATATTTATGTATATATATGTATATATATATTTATGTATATATATGTATATATATTTATGTATATATATGTATATATATATTTATGTATATATGTATATATATGTTTATGTATATATATATATGTATATATAAATATATTTATGTATATACATGTATATATAAATATATTTATGTATATATATGTATATATAAATATATATATATATGTATATATATATATTTATATATGTACAGTATATGTGTATATATACACATACATATATGTATATATATATAGTTGCAGTGGGTAAGCAGTAAGAAAATGAGTGATGAATGAGGAGAATGGAGGAGAAATAAGGAAAGATGAGGTGAAAGAATTTGTTAAAATGATGAGAGGAGGTAAGGCACCTAGGTTGGATGGGTGTCATGCATAATATCTTTAAAAAAAGGAGGTACAGTGATGGTGGACTGGCTGGTGAGGTTATTTAATTTTTGTTTAAGAATGGGTAGAGTACCGGAGGACTGGAGGAGTGCCTGTATAGTTCCACTTTAGAAGGGGAAAGGGCACAAGTGTGAGTGTAGTAGTTTCAGAGGGATCAGTTTTTTAAGTGTAGTTGGGAAGGCTTATGGAAGGGTCTTGATTGAGAGGATTAGGAGAGGAACATAGAGATTAATTGGTGAGGAACAGTGTGGGTTTACGACATTTTAGGACAGGTAGAGGTAGCGTGGATCAGATTTTTGTGGTAAGAAAGGTATGTGAAAAAGCTTTAGGAAAAGGTAGGGGTGTTTTTTGGAATTTTATGGATTTGGAAAATCTTATGACAGAGTAGACAGGGAGACACTGTGGGAGGTATTGCAGATATATGGGATAGGAGGAAAGCTTTTAAGAGCAGTCAAGAGTTTTTACGAGAGTAGTAGAGCTTGTGTTAGAATCAGAAATGGAGAGAGTGATTGGTTTGAGTTAAAGGTGGGATCTTCATTAGGGATGTGTTATGTCGCCCTGGCTGCTCAATTTATACATGGATTTGGTGGTACGAGAGGTAAATGTAGTGGGTCGGGGTTGGATGTGGTTAAAGAAAATGGAGAAAAGTGGGAGATAAGCCAGTTGTTGTTTGCTGACGACATTGGCTATCCAACCCTGTTCTGGGTCACCAACCCACGTATTTGCCGTGCGTGGCATCTTTGCTGGAATCCCACCCACAGAAGACTGGAGTCTAGGAGGCTGTGCGATGTCCCTGTTCTGTGGTTGCTCTGAAGTGTCCCATTGATGCATAGATTTTATTTTGTGACTCGATATTTTAAGTTTCTTATAAAAGAAAAAAAGTTCGTTGAGATTATCAAAGATTCTCCATGGCTATAGATATTATTGTTTTTATTTATAAATTTATTTGTTTATCATTATTATGATTTTTTTCGCATCCGACCTAGATATGGACCAAAAGGTCTCCTGTTGGCATGCTCCTCCTTTGTAATCCTTTGTAAGAAAATTATACTAATCTCGATGTCTTATTATAGTCCTTTTGACCTGGAGTTGAGTAGCATGACAGATGAAAGACATAAAGGGTTCTCTTTATTTAAGTTCAGTATTTACAGAAGACCCATCCTCTCACCCAGAATTCTTCATTTGGAACCTGTGTACATTGCAGTTTGTAACATTATGTAACACACACCATGCGCTTTTATGCAGTTTTTACGAGAAATATGTTGCTGTACGTTGCAGCTTGTAACACGGAACACCCAAACAACATCCCTGAACAACTGCACGTAGGAAGTTGCAAATTTGTCTACAACTTTTCACGAGGGAGCCTGCTGCCACGCACTAGCGTTTGGAACATGAAGCATGCGCCCTCTCCACAACTACTGCATCTAGTCAGTTGGAAATTAGTCATAACACACAAGTTTATACCAGGAAACTGCTAGTCTGCTTTGCGCTTTGCAGCACGCGACATGCTGCATACAAGATGCAAACCGCAATATCCCCCCCCGAACAGCTGTACCTCTCCAGTTGCACAACTTTTCACAGGGAATCTGCTGCTATGCGTTGCTGTTTGCAATACGCGCAACATGCATCACACAAAATGCAACGACGGGGGCGAAGTGGAGAATAGGCGAGGAATGGGAGAGGAGAAAACTCGGAAAGGAATGGAAGAGAGAAGAGAGGAGGAGGAGAATGGAGGGGAAGGGAAGAAAATGTTGAACAAGAACGATGAAAACGAAAAGGATGCTACTCTTCTCAGACATTTTTAATGAAATTTGACACACATTTGAATGTTTGAAAAAAGGTGGACTGCAATGTTAATTTTTTATTTTTTTTATTAAATGATTAATTGATTAATTAGTTAGTTGATTAATTTACTCATTTGATTATTTAAGTATCTATCTATATATTAGTTTGTGTATATGTTTTTAGTGTAGATGTTCCCATAGGACCTAGTGAGTTAGGTGTGCGTGCATGTGTGTGTGTGTGTGTGTGTGTGTATGTGTGTTTGTGTGTGTGTGTGTGTGTGTGTGTGTGTGTGTGTGTGTGTGTGTGTGTGTGTGTGTGTGTGTGTGTGTGTGTGTGTGTGTGTGTGTGTGTGTGTGTGTGAGAGAGAGAGAGAGAGAGAGAGAGAGAGAGAGAGAGAGAGAGAGAGAGTGAGAGAGTGAGTGAGTGAATGAGAATTGGGCTCCCTGGGGATTTGCAATAGAAAGAAGCGTTCGCACATTACCATCAATTGCCTTCTTTATACAGAAATAGATATAAAATTACCGTTACCATCTACCCAATATTGTCGAACTACTGTTACTGTCATGTATTTGGTTTGGCTGCCGCCAGGTGATTATATTTATCAAATGAAAATATAACTAATCTGCTTCTTTCCTAACCAGATAAGTCAGATAGTGAAGATTCCTGAACTTCCGTACCGCAGAGACCGAATATATGTTGACAATGTATTACATATTTTGCCATAACAGTATCCATCCTCTTCTAATTTCTTACAATATTATCGAGGAATTTTGCGAGGCATTGGGGGAAGGGGGAGAGGGTGCTTGAAAGAATTGCTATGAAGGTGCAAGGGAGGAGGAAGGAGAGGAAAGAGGAGGGAGGGAGGGAGGGAGGTGTGGAGAGATGTAACGGAAAGGCGCAAGGGAAACATCGAGAAACTTCACCGAACCGGCTTCAATCAAAATACACATACATGTATACACACATACACACAGCGTGGCTGCTATCAACCAAGGGACTGTAATAAGCACCGGGGGTGTATTTTCACACATGTGTACGAACGCAGATGAATGCGTGTACACACACGCACCACATACACACACACATACACATACACGTACGCACACACATGCACGCACACACGTGTGTGTGTGTATGCGTGCGTGCATGTGTGCGCGTGCGTGTATGCACGTGTGTGTGTGTGTGTGTGTGTGTGTGTGTGTGTGTGTGTGTGTGTGTGTGTGTGTGTGTGTGTGTGTGTGTGTGTGTGTGAAGTCAGTGTTACTTATAGATTGGAGCGTATATGAGCTACGGAGTTCGTATCCGGGAAGTACTCGTAATAGCTGTCAATCACGAGTCCAACACTTGATCCAATACCATGGTGGTGAATCACATACAATACACCAGCTTCTACTAGTGCACGCAGACTTGTCCGAAGGCCACGAGATTATTGTTAAGAGCGAGAGAGAGAGAGAGAGAGAGAGAGAGAGAGAGAGAGAGAGAGAGAGAGAGAGAGAGAGAGAGAGAGAGAGAGAGAGAGAGAGAGAAAGAGATCAGATTTTGTAACGAATGTCACGATTTTTTTATGGGTAAGGTCCCTAGCACCCTTGCGCATGCGCTGCATCGCTCATTTTGGGAACAAGTATCGCTCAGACATCTCGCACGTTTGGGGGAAAATGTAAACAAATTTGACCAAAACGGAAGATGATTCAGAGCTTGGAGGCGAACTAATAATCTTTTTGGCTTTCCTTTCTCACATGTTCTATAGCCACGGCATCAACGAAATTATTAAAACAAAAAAGACGAACCCTTTTAGATTTAAGAAGGAAATAGGCAAGATTTGGTTTACTAATAGGGTGGTCGACGAATGGAATAATCTTAGTAACCATGTAGTAAGCGCTGAAACTCTCAGTTGTTTTAAGAAACGATTAGACAACTTTATGGACGGGGGTTGACAGGTGGTGGTGGATACGGAGCTGTCTAGTGTAGGCCTTATGGTCTCTTGCAGTCTCCTTCATTTTTATGTTCTTATAATCTTACTCAGAGATGCGTATTTTCGGCTACTACTGTGCCACTGGCTAAGGAGAGATTATCACCTTTTGAAGACGCGTGGCATAAAACGTCCTTCAATTTTTATTGAATCTTTTTTTAAAGATGATAGTGATGGTTATGCATGTATATACACAAATGGATCCATGCATGTATACGTGTATGCATATATGCACACATGGATGCAAATATATATGCATACATGGATACATACAAAGATACATACAAATTTGTATATGTATATATATATATATATATATATATATATATATATGTTGAGGTGTGAAGACAGAATGAGTGGTAGGGTGGTGAGTTTAAACGCCAAGAATCCGTTGAAGTTTTATTTCTGACGTTTCGTCCAACTAGGACTTCTTCAGAGTGTACACAAATAGAACAATGACAACTTATATACCCGCACAGCTCATCCCGTTCCCCCTCGGTCAATGCTGCTGCCATCTCTCTTTCGTCTTGCCTCATGGATGATTAGTCCGCTTGCTATCCTCGCCAGCTTGACGAAACCGTCCCGATGGTTGCTGCATGGGAGTGAGGTAATGTATGCTGCCTCAATTGTCCTCCTTTCCTTTCTATCGAGTCCAGTATGGAGCACCTCTGTTTTTTCCCAATCCGGCAAGTGGCCAAATTTGTCGATGTGTACCACTAAAGAGTTAGACGTCCGGTGGGCTTTGATGTCATTTTTGTGCTCAGTTGTCCGCTTGTGAATTCCTCTGCTAGTTTCGCCATAGTAACTAGCGGGGCAGGTTTTACAAGGAATTCTATAAATTAAACTGTTGTCTTCGTTTTCTATTTTGTTTCTAATTTTATTTCTCACAACGTCGCCAATTTTTACCCCCGTGCTGAATGCCAGTTTCAGGCCTGCCTTGGTGAGATTTTGTTCCATGACGTTTGAGCACTTGGAGTTGGGAACGGACAGATACCCACGGTTCTCATCATTAGCCTCTTTTCCTTTGACACCCCTATTTCTTATTTGTAACGCCTTTTCCTTATTTCTATATAAAAAGCCTGCTGGGTAATATAATTTTTTGAAAATATTAAAAATGCAATTAATTTCCTCCTGGAGAAATTCCTCACTACATATCCTAAATGCTCTCAGGAAAAAGCCTATAACGATTCCACTTTTTATTTTGTTGTGGTGTGCGGAGAAGAAATGCACGATGTCGTTTTTGTTTGTGCATTTTCTGTGGACTGAAAATGCTGTCTTGTTACCACGTCTCCATACTACTGTGTCTAGAAAGGCCAGATGGTTATCTTTCTCACGTTCCATTGTGAATTGGATGTCACGTACTATCTTGTTTAACTCTTGTAACTTAACATCCAAATCAGTATCTGCGGGTGCGACGACGAGTACATCATCCACATACCGCATCCAGGTGGAGTCTTGGCCCATTATTCCTATGAAATTGTCTTTCTCTAGTACCTCCATGTACAGAGAGGCTAACACGGCACTGAGAGGACTTCCCATAGCAAGACCACGACACTGAATATATTCTTCGTTGTTGAAGATTAGAGGACCAAATTTTATACAAAGGGAAATTAGTTTTAAATAATCCTTCTTACCTACAGGCAAATCCTCGTCTTTTACGTCCTTGACTACCTCCTCAGCAGCTTTTAATGCCCCGTCAATAGAAACATTCGTGAAAAGACTGGTTATATCATACGAAACCATGGTCTTATCTGATAAGAACTAGTCAGGAATAAACTCAAGACTAAGACTCCTGTGTTTCCTATTCCGCTTATACTCTTATATATATATATATATATACATATATATATATATATGTATATACATATATATATATATACACATATATTTATGAATATATATACGAGGTATACATATATACATATACATACATACATGCATACATATATACATGCATATATACATACATACATATATATACATACATATAGACATACATACATACGTACATACATACGTACATACATACATACATACATACATACATACATACATACATACCAGTGTGTTCCCTTTAATTCTACCGATGCTTTTCAACTACCATTTTAATCTTTTGTTGGACATAGTGTTCAAATCCTTTTCTAGGTCCAGGTGTAAGGTATATACAACCTATCTACCCTTCTCTTTCTTCCCACCAACCGCGTTCGAATAAAGATATATAACAGTTTGGTTACACATTATTATACTTTTCTGAATCCGAATCAATCTTCAACCAAGATTCCCATCTTCAAGTAATTCTCTCGCCATCTTAAGTGTTCACATATTTTGGCTGTCGTGCAGGTCAAAGGTGTCGACTTGCAATTCATCAGTCCCTCCCTGCTTCCTCCATTGTATATTGACACAACGCTGGCTGATTTCCAGTCTAGAGGCACCTGGCTTTATTTCAGAGACCATACAATCAGGTGGTGTATTTTGTCTATTAATCATTTTTTTGCAGTCTCTTTATCCAATTCGAAATCTGATCTACTCCAGGGACTTTTCTCACCTCCATGTTTTTTACAACTGTTTTCCACTTCACGTATTTTCACGTTTGTTCTAAGACATCTTCTTTGAGGTCACTCTTGTCTCCCTCAAAGAGATTTTCCTTCGTAGAAATTTATTAGATTTTTTTTTTCATATACTACCCATTAAACCTTTAACATGGAGATTCCTTCAGTTTTCAATTAACAATTCAAGAGAACAAATCGGGTTTATTTTTACATTTATTAGCTACATTGCTTTCGTAGTTCCTTTCCATATCTTTTTTTAATTCAATTGTATTGTTTCTGTTTCTTTTGTGATCTTCTTTACTCATTTTTGTTATTCTGTTTCCCCACATCTCCCATGCCTTAGTTATCTTATGTTTTGCTGTTGCCCATTTTTTGTTTAACCAATCTTTTTTTTTTTTTTTTTTTTTTTTTTTTTTTTTTTTTTTTATTATTCTTTTCCACCCATCCTTGCCCAGCACTTTTCCATCCCTGCATTGTCAATTTTCTGAAAAAAGGAAAACTATATATTTTTCCCTATTCATTAAACTTTGCCTTAAATTCATTAGTGTTCTT
>NC_134801.1:23325842-23338342 GCF_046742065.1 Oratosquilla oratoria
CTGAGACTAGAACTGACCTCTCAGTTGAATAGGAAATGGATATCTTGAGTAAAAACAAAGATCTAGAAAGTGCGTCACCTTGTTCAAGGGGTTAAGGAGTGGATATAAGAAAACAAAGGAAGCACGAACTAATGGGGAGACCAGAGGAAAGAAAAAAAAAAAAAAGTGGGGAAAGGGGGAGCTGGAGGAGGACTGTTTTGACATTTAATAAATAGCCGTTCTATTCTCGGGGACGTTATCGCACCAAAGAGAAGATATTTAAAGAGGGCAGCAGAACAGACGAATAGTGGAAACTAGAAGTGATCATTATTCCTTTTTTCGAGTCAAGTTTTGTCTTTAATCATTTAAAAATGCTGGATGACTTGATCGGTCCAAAGGGATGTCACTAAAGTTCCCAAAAATATCGACTGCATAAAATGTGCAGTCCATAACCCATATGGGGATAGGAGAATATGGGGGGAGAGAGGTCAACAGAAGGAGTTGGAGCACAGGATTCAGAAAAAGGAGGGAACAGGTAAAACAGGAAGAGGAGGCAAGGGGGTGGGGGTACACGAGACCCGAACAAACAAGAAAACGACTGGGCAAGTAGGATGCGAGTCGACTGAACTGCCGGTGTAGTAAATAGTACGTCTTCAGCTTAGTCTGAATTCATCTGGATTGAATATAGAAGAAAAGAAAAATAAATAACAATGAATAAAGACGCACGCATGAAATATGATGGCCATGTATATTGGAATGGAAAAGTCTGAAAACAAAAATGTGTCACAAGTGGAGAGCACCAGTGGACACTTGCTCAAATGTAAGAACAAGAAAAAACTTTTAATCTTGCCCCAGTTTTTACGTATGATAACTTCAGACTCATTGTGTATACTATGGGAGACTACAAAACTAGTAGTACGTAAAGTATCACCACTTGGGAAATACATTGAACTCATATCTATACACATTTATGTGTATTTGTACATACATGTATATGCGTATATATATATATATATATATATATATATATATATACATATATATATATATATATATATATATATATATATATATGATGAGATGCCAAGCCGACACCTTACCACTACGCCATAGGAGCTTCAAAAGGATTCGAACTTAGAGTTGACTGCTAACTGCCGTCCTTTCCTTAGCTTTACCGAGTTCCCGAGTTCAACTTATGACGAATGAAAAAGCTAGTCCGAATCTTTCCAGTGAAACGCTCGTCACAGCGATATCATATAAAAATAAAAATCCAACCGTTCGAGTCCTTTTGAAGCTCCTATGGCCTAGTGCTAGGGTATCGGCTTAACATCTCACTGGGCCTCGGTTCGGTCGAAAAAAAAAGTGTCATCACTATGACGAGCGTTTCGTTTCAGGTATTCACTACGGCGAACGCATTTGCAAGGATCCGGACCAGCCTTTCCATTCGTCATGAGTTGAGCTCGGGGACTCGGTGAAACTAAGGTCTGGACGACAGTTAGCAGTCAACGTTGCCTCTTCGGAAGTTAGGTCAACTCTAATGTCGAGTCCTTTTGAAGCTCCCATGGCGTAGTGGTAAGGTGTCGGCTTGGCGTCTCGTTGGGTCTCGGTTCGATCGCTAGGGCGACGGTCGGAAAAACATCTGTATATTGTTGTGACGAGCATTTCACTTCAGGTATATATATATATATATATATATATGTTATAATAACGAAGAACCCACAGTTGGAATAAAAGGAAACTTAGAAGTATAACTTCTATATTTCGGCTAATAGCTATAACCCTCTTTAGGAAAGTACAGGTTACAAGAATTTGTAGACATAAATACAATTGAGATGTGAGTAGAAGGGGAACATGCAGAGTTAAAACAGGACAATCCGTCGCGCAGGGCGGAAACAGAGGGGAGGGGATGCGTGGGTGGTGTGAGGTCAGAAGGGAAGCGGGGTATTTATGTCTCCCATGCAGGCATTTTGGCCTAAAGTCTCACAAGATCTTCTGTAGCTTTAATCCATCCACATGAGCGTTGATGGCGTCTATGATCTTGTTGGCCTTCCTTACGGTGGTTAGGGTAGGGTCACGGGACATCTTCTGAAACTTCGTCTCATCCGCTAGAATTCCGTCCAGCTCGGAAAGGTACTCATCTGTAGGGACGAGTACAAACATGGCGGCTTTGTCGGCTCTTCTAACGGTGGTTCCCTCCCGGTCACGAAGAGTATTGGCTGCATCTCAGTGACGCCTCCCGAGGACGTGACTGGTGTAGGAGTCTCTTTTCCCTGAGGCTTCAGCAATCAGCTCATGCTGGATGTCAGGAGAAGCCGTGATAATTATGTCCACTGTCGACGAGACGATACACTTGGTCGAGGCGGACTTCAACCTCCAGGCGCTTGGCATAAGGCTTAGTGTTGCCCATGATGTGACAATTTAGGCCCTTCTGGAGGAGGTCACGTTCATAAGAACATAAGAATAAAGGAGACTGCAAGAGACCATAAGGCCTACACTAGGCAGCTCTGTATCCATCACCATCTGTCATCCCCATCCATAAAGTTGTCTAATCGTTTTTTAAAACAACTGATAGTTTCAGCGCTTACTACATGGCTACTAAGTTTATTCCATTCATCCTGGCTCGGCTCGTACCCTGTGAGGTTAATGAAGCCCTGGGCCGGCCTGGGATTCCTAATGGGGTCGCCACTGAGCTTGGACGACTTCCTAGTCGTCCTCCTCATGGCTGTCTCACGATGGAGTCCGAGGAAGTGGTCGAGGGCCTCATCTAGACGAAGTCTGGGGTCGTTGTTGAGTATAGATTCATGCCACTTCTGGTGCTGTAAGTCCGTTTCTCTTTGCAAGGAGTCTGCTGGCTCAATCTTCTGTCGAAACTCCTTGACTAAGGACCTACTAGAGTCAAGGGTGGTAGTTCCTCTTTTGGCGGCATCGCTGTGAAGACGTATGTTTGTATACCGCGGGAGTAAATTTTCTCTTAGGCAGGCTTGGTTAAAAGCAACTGCAAATTCAGCGCTGATCAATTTCTTCTTCCAGAGTTTTCAGCTTCCTGAAGGTCTCCTTTATAGCAAGGGGTAAAGGAAAGAGTAGATTTCCTATTCCGGTCATTATTGGCTTGACGTTTCGACTCTGCCTGAGTCATTATCAAAAGACAAAGATGGAAAAAATACATGGGTTTATATTGTACAAAGATGCAGGAATATAGCGTATGATTGGCTGGAAGGTATGACCTTTTCTCGACCCCTCATTGGTTGAGAGGGCGGGACAGTTTTTCACGTACGCTCATTTGATAATTTGATATTTTTTTGATCTGTGATTTCAGAACCATTTGAAGCATTTAATAGCAGTAAAGTGCAACGGATAGCTGATTCTGTATACTATTGGTGGGTGTGAGAGATAGAGAGCATGGGCAATTGGAAAGCACTGGAATATTGAAGAGAGGGACCTGCATCATGATGATTCGCACCGGATTCAAAAATTCTGAAATCGTAGCTGCAGCTCAGTGCTCCTTGAATACCGTGAGGGCCGTGAGATGTGAGCTGGAGAATTGCGATGGAGATGTGGAAGTAGTGACACGTGTAATAATTTATACATAGATTTCTTGCGGAGCCCTCTGCCTGAGCATATAGCAATCTAGTCCTTTCTGTATTTCGCTGCTTCTTACAACTTACACTTCTATGCTTGTTGCCGCCAGGAAATTTTAATTAGTTAAAGGAAATTCTCAATGGAACGAAGAGGTTAGGTCATCTAAATCTATATTATATATCTATATTGTTTATTATATATTTTTATTGTATATATCATGATATATATATATATCTGTTACTATGTATATTGTATTTTATATATGGTATATATATATATATATATATGGAAACTAGTATGTTATAACACGTTTGTAAAAGATCACTGTTAACCCACTATCGGAGAAATAATACCGTAGTCGAAATATACAGTTTCTCTGTACTTTCCGGTATTATTTCTCCGATAGTGGGTTAACAGTGATATATATCTATATATATATATATATATATATATATATATATATATATATATATACATATATATATATATATAATATATATAAATATATAATATATTTATGTATGATATATATGTATATATATATATATATATATATATATATATGTATATATATATACATATATATATATATATATATATATATATCCATATATATACATATACCAAAGGCTTTTTCCACCTACACGGGGATAGCCAAAAAAAAAAAGAAAAAGGCATAGAAACCACTCCCACCCATTCCATTTCCTATATATTCCACTCCCCTCCACCCTCCTCCCTCCCTCTTATCTTGGCACCTCCTGGACGACGGGTCATCCCTGCATCCTGTCCATATCTATACTAATATATATCTATATTATTAATTGCTACTTCAAATATTTTTCTTCATGGTCATCATAAAAAGTAGAAGCTGAAGAAGAAAGGATTCCGGGACAGGGATGACCTTCGTGTCTAACTTTGAAGCATTTACTGTTGAGACGACGGAGGTGCGCGTGTCATGACCACAAAGTCTAAGGAACATAGTGCCCTCTTTCCACATGCATGTGTGTGTGTCAGATGCGCTCGCGCTCACTCTCACACACACTCATTCAGACACACACACACACACACACACACACACACACACACACACACACACACACACACACACACACACACACACACACACACACACACACACACACACACACACACACACACACACACACACACACACACACACACACACACACACACACACACACACACACACACACACACACACACTCTCTCGGTGGCGCGGTTGGTAGAGTCCCTGACTGTCACTACGGCGGTCCGGGTTCGAACCCTGCCCAGGGCTGAAATAATTTCGGTATCGCTACGCTTCGAGTCGTTACTCCAACCCTCGTGTGCGGGGAGTCGTGTGTGTGTGTGCGTGTAAGGTCACATTACCCATAGATCAGCCATACAAGCTCTGAGCTCTCTTCCGGGAGGGAAATAGCTGTCGATAACGAGTCCAGCACGTGATCCAAAGACCAAGGTGAATACACACACACACACACACACACACACACACACACACACACACACACACACACACACACACACACACACACACACATATATATATATGTATATATTATATATATATGTATATATATATATATATATATATATATATATATGTATATCAGACTTGTATATTCAGTAGGTGAGTATTAAAATGTACCACCTGATTAAGGTGTGTAATAGGTCGTTCTATGGCTTGGTTGACTGCAGAGACCACGGCGGCGGTTAGGGAGTCTGGCCGACCAGCGCGAGAGTGCGCGCATACGTGCGGAACAATAGCAGAGGGTGAGGGGCTGCCGCTGGAAAGGGGCTCAACCGTAGGAAGAGAACCCCGGACAGCCAAGAAAAAGCCCCTAATGGAGTGGAGGGCATCTCGTGGACACGTACAATGGACGGGGTTAGGGTGCGCGCGATGCTGAGAGTGCTCGGTAGAGTATATAGGAAGGGGGAAGGATTAACTTAGAGGTTAGGGGAGATTAATTAGGGGCTGGGGATCAATTTTGCTACTTTGGTGCAGGAGCACAGTCCAGCGGAAGTCACATCGAAAGGTGTTACATGGCTTTTATGTTCGAGAGATTTATGATTTGCGTCTTTTGTCTATATGTTGATATTTTGGTTTTATGTTCATGTTTCCTTGACCTGCAGTCATGGACTCGGTGAACATGAGCCTCAACTCCATATCTACTGAAGGGATCATACCAACAATTGAATGAATTAACCAGTCAGACATCATCCACAGGAATTTTGCGAGAAGATCAAAGTGTAATTCATAAGGTTTCTTGCGCAAACTGCGAAAAATAATACATCAAGGAGACAGGACGTGGCCTAAAAAAAAGAAAGAAAAAATACTTGAGGAGGGGTGCAAGACACCCAACACGCTGGTAGTAAAAAAAAAAAAAAAAAAAAAAAAAAAACGCAATTGCCAAGCTGGAAAGGAGACCGCATTCTGCACATCAGACTGGGGGAAAAGAAAAGATTTGGAGGTGGCATATCTGTCCCAGAAAGTACCAACTCCCGAGGTAGGTCTTTGGCGCAAACGTCCGCACAGGTGGCGGTTGGCGAGCGTGGGATGAAGGGACCGAGGTGATGGTCCAGCAAGAGCGTCAGGTCACGACGAGAGGGGCTATCCCAATCGGTGAAAGGCGTTCACGACTTTGATTTCTTCTGTCATCAGTCCTCTGATCAAATAACTCTTTGCATTGAAAACATTCAAATAATCAAGCCCAGTCGTCGTGAAGCTTTGATCCGGTGCCCACAAGAATTACGTAGATGCAACTACCGATTTATTCCAAATTATTTGCAACAGCAAAGCGAATAAATACTTCGTTCGTGTCATGCACGCGAGTGACGTCGATTATCGTAAAAAAAAAAAAAAAAAAAACTGATTTCAGGGCTGTATTGGTTCATCCGGTGCAAACCCTTTATGCAAGTGTTCGCATCAGGTGATCAGTACTATTGTAAGGTCAGTTTGATGATTTCAATTACACACACACACACATATATATATATATATATATATATATATACAGTATATATATATGTTGAAACATTCTGATAGGTTGACGTAAGTGGAGTAGGAAACACAGGAGTCTTAGTCCTAATATATATATATTTATATATATATATATATATATATATATATATATATATATATATATATATATATATATTAGGAAGGTTTAATATAGAAACACATTTGTAAAATAAGACTTATTGACCAACTGTCGGAGAATATGATGAGATGGACAGAAATCTGTATATTTCGACACCTATCTGTGGTTCTCTTCAGCAGAATGATACATAGTGTGAAGTATGAGAGTATATATAGCTAAGAGGGGTACATTTGGGGACATGGAAAAGGGGGGACTCAGGTTATATGTCCTTGATGACATCGGGGCGAAGGTTGACTGGTGGTGAGGTCAAGCCCAGCTGCTTTTGAGATGGACTTCTTATCAGCCATCCAAGTTATGCAGTCTGGGGACCACTGACCTTTGGAGGTATCAAAATTAGGCATATGTTTAATAAGGGAGGATTCTATAATTTTCCTTCGAAAGCTGCTGTGGGATTTATAGACGATGGTCGCATTATCCCAGTCCGTGTGATGATCCTCTTTGCTGGTATGTAGGAACACTGCGGAATTTTCTTGACCATATTTGATGGAGTTCTTATGTTCCTTAATTCTTGTAGTCAGTTCTCTTCCTGTTTGGACCCAGTGCACATCTTCACAGTCCTTAGAAGATAGTTTGTAAACCCCGGGGTTGGTATCCACATTCGTCCTTCGGTGTACGCTCACTACTTTCCAAAAAATATTCTTTGGATAATTAAATATCATATTGATTGTTAGTGTTTTGGAACAGGCGTTAACTGACTCATTGTATGGAAGTGTGATGTTTTTACTCCATTTGTACTTATTATCGGGGTTAGGTGTCTTGTGAAAGTTACTTTTTGCCTTGTTCAGTGCTTTGGACAAAAACCACCACGGATCCTAATTTTGAGAGTTGTGAACTCACTTGTTCTAATTCTTTGTCAAGGTGTTGTGGGCTGCATATCCTCAAAGCCCTTAGATATAAACCCGAAGCTACACTACGTTTGATGTTGTCAGGGTGGTGGCATTTATTTATGTATTTCATTTATTATTTACATTATCATAGTTTTTATTTATTCATTTATTTATTTATCATTATTATGATTTGTTCGCATCCGACCTAGATATGGACCAAAAGATCTCCTGTTGGCTTGCTCTGCCTTTGTAAAATGTAAATAGTTGCCGGAGTGGGTGGGCTTCCTGTATACAGATAAGGACAATTGGTCCGGACACCTGATAACCAATATGTCCAGAATAGGTATTTTACCTTCTTTCCATTCCAGCTTGAAATTTATGCTGTGTGCTATTTTACTTAATTTTTCAAAGAAGACATTGAATGAGCCCCATTTTTCATCTCAAACAGTAAAAATATCATCGACATATCTGTACCAAAACATATCAACTGGCTTGACGTCGATGATATTTTTACTGTATTAAAGATGTCTGCATGGAAATGCTAGACGAGCCAGCGGCAAAGAAAGTGGCTCAAATGCTCGACGGATTCACAATCTGAATGTACAGACTTTGCTAATCAGGCAATTCTGATGGTGTATATGCGCTTTGAACATGAAGCTGATTTGAAGGAATTTTTTTTCTCTCTGCTTCGTTACCAATAAAAACAACTAATTCTGAGGTGTTCAAGACTGTGAGCGACTTCATCGTTAACAAATGTGGGTTGGGTTTCAAGATTTCTGTCGGCGTGTGTTCCGATGGCGCTGAGGTATAGGACGACATTCGGGATTTGTTACCCAGACTAAGGCGCATGACCCACAATGCAAGTCGATGCACTGCTGCCTTCTTGCAACCCAAAAAATTCCACAGAACTAAACAGTGTACTCAGCGAGATTGTAAAAATTGTGAACCTTGTATAGGCGAATGCTTTAAATTCGAGACTATTCACTGCATTATGTGGTAATATAGAACCTGATCACTAACTGCTCCTGTTGCATGTCGATGTACCTTGGTTATCGAGGGGGAAAGTCTTGTCAAGAGTATTTGAGCTACGAAAAGAGCTTTTCAAGTATAGTAGGAGAATCATTGCTGACGTTTCGACCTCTCAGTGTCTTTATCAAAGCTTTGATAAAGATTACACTGTGATGTCGAAACGTCAGCAATAAATTCTCCTACTAATTCCTCATTTCTTTCTCCACCATCATTCAAAAATCTGTCAATATTTTATTTAACATACAATGTATTATATGTAATGTATCTAAAGTTCAACACATTTCCTCCATATTTACACATATATATCCCCTTATTGCTCTTTTCTCAAGCATACCATCTCCACTTGCATGGATAGTTAATTCGCTCTCTGTAATTAGCCGGTCGTTACAAACTTTAATGCTATTATTTCTGGAGTGATTCATTTCCAACCTGTTTGATAAAAAAGGTAGGAAGTCTTATTCTTTTCACTCTCCTTTATCTGTGGACGAGAAGACAAATCTTTAATCACGATCCTGACATATGGCACAGAAAAAATGATTAGAGAAAGGACTTTCCTTTTGTAAATAAAATCCTCTGGGGGCTTTCGGCAACGTATGCGAATACAATTTAAATCGAGACAGAAGTAGATTCTTAACTAGTCTTTGCCTGTAGATAGCTTTCTCTGTTTGAATGAAATCTTCTAATAGCAGTGAGAATAAGAGAATATGGTAATGGCAGAGTAGGTCATTGATGTTCAACACATATTACTATTGATCATGCTGAAGTGATGTGTACTTTTGTAGTAAATAAACCAATAAATAAAAACAAGATAAATACTCCCATGACCTGGGGTAATCGATAGTTCACAGAGTAATGGGTCAAGAACAGGTAATATATCGTCAAAGAAAGGAAGATTAGTATTTTGTTGTAAGTAGATAGCGGTTTTTTTCGTGGTTTGCTGGGCTGTTACGCTTCTGTCAGTCCATCGCTGCCTCAAGTTTCGTTGCCTGGAAACCCATAGTTCCACAGCATCTGGGCTAATGTCTGAGTTGTAATAGTGTAGGACTTTGTCACCAGCTGAAAGTAGTAGGAGGAAGAGAGCAGTCGCTGGTTGTTATCTCTCCTCGTGTTTAAAGTGGAGTAAATACAATTTGATAAAAAGAGACTCTCGAGTCAGTCAGCAGACCGAGTATCGGTCTCCTTGGGGCTGCACCTCCATGTGGAGGCAAGAAAGTTGATGGGATTCAAATGTGGGTGGCAAGATCTTGGAGACAATATTACACCAAAGATTTAGGGTCATAGACAAGGTAAAGGAGGGACTTAAGGAAGAACACTACAAGTTAAAAGTGATTACCATCGTTTTTATGGTTGAATGAATGAATGATGATAGAGATGGAAGGAGTGGACACTGGGAAAGAGACTAGCGGAGAGCATGAGAGGCTTGATAAGAGAGAAACACGGAGAGACGGAGGGAGGGAGAGAGAGAGAGAAGAGAGAGGGAGAGGAAGGGGGGAGAGAGTTACGAGGAGTTACAAAGAATCTCAGTACCTCAGAAGGTTTTACAACCCATACTGAGGAGGTACCAAAGATTACCGGGGGTTTATGCTCGTATATTGTATTCAGCACCTTGTGTAACCAACTTTTGAACTGTTCACCACGTCTTTTGGCAGTCTACTCCAAGTGTTGCAGAGTTTATAAGTAAAAAAGTTACCAACGTTATCACAAGAGTAACAAGGAAGATTGAGCTTCCGCCCATGACTGCGAGTGGCATTCACGTTCAAGTTGAAGATATGCCGATAGTCAATGTTGTCCAATTCTTGAAGTATTTTGAAAACGCCTATTAACTGCCTTCGCAATCTCCTGGTCTCTAGTGAAAAGAAACCCAAAGCCTTGAAACTCCTCCGGGAGCTCATGTGTCTAATGGCGGGAACAAGATTCGTTGTTCGTGCCTAAACTCGTTCTAGCCTCTGCGCGTCCATCCTCAAATTCGGCGATCAGAACGGGGCGGCGTATTGCAGATAGGGACGAACTAGAGAATTGTAAAACTTCTAGACTATTTCTTGGTTCCGGTAATGAAATTATCTTCTGATGTAACCTAAAAGCCTTTGTGTCTTCTTTTCTACTTCAATACAATACATACAGAGGGAAAGAAGAGAGAGAGAGAGAGAGAGAGAGAGAGAGAGAGAGAGAGAGAGAGAGAGAGAGAGAGAGAGAGAGAGAGAGAGAGAGAGAGAGAGAGAGGGAGAGGAGAGAAAGAGAGAGAGGGAGGGAGATGAGAGAAAGAGAGAGAGAGGAAAGGAGAGAGGAGGAAGAAAATAGAGAGAGGGAGGAAGAGACGGAGGGAGAGACAGAAAGAGGGAAAGGGAGGTAGGAAAGGGGGAGAAAGAGAAATAGAGAGGGAGAGAAAGAGACAGAGAGAAGGAGGAAAGTGAGGGAGAAAAAGAGAGGGAGGGAGAAGGATAGGAAGTGGGTGAGAGGGAGAGGGAAAGAAAAAAGAGTGAGAGGGAGAGAGATATGAAGAGAGGGAGAAAGAGAGAGAGAGAGAAAGAGAGAAGGGGATAGAGGGAGAGGGAGAGAGACACAGAAAGACAGAGAGAGAGGGGGGAGTGGGAGGGGGAGAGGAAAAAAAAGAGAAAGATATATATATATATATATATATATATATATATACATATATATGTATATATATATATATAGAGAGAGAGAGAGAGAGAGGAACATACTATTGAGGGAGAGATGAGAGAATCCCGAGTGGGAAGCGAGAGGAGCGCCACTGAAAGTTTATGCGGTCGAAACGGAGGACGGAAGGAAGGAAAGAAGGAAGAGGTGGGGAGGAAGTAAGTACGAGTGCCGGGTAATGGGGTAGGAAAATAAGAGGGCAGAGGAACGAAGGACGAGAGGAGGAGGAGGAGGAGGACGAGTTAGTGAAGGAGGAAGACAAGAAAGAGGACTAAATGGAGATTCTCTGTATAGTTTACAAGGTTAAGAGTAACGAAGATTGTGAAAGAGATTGGATAGGGAGAGAATGTAATAGAGAAACTATGCGGCGGTGTGGAAGAATCGACGTTGACGCCTGCAGGTCAAACAAATAAGTAAAAGAAGTACAAGAAGCTAACGAGACTGTTGCATCAGGAGGCCAAGACATCAGAGCGGCCCGGAAGGAGCTAAGGTAAACAACGACGACGACAACAGAGAGTGGGGGGGGGAGCGAGAGGTGGTGAGGACAGAGGAGCGGGCTTTGGGGTGCGAAGGAATAACGGGGGCGTTGTAGTGTCGGGGGAAGGTGAAGGAATGAAGAGGGTGTTATGGGACGAATGGGGGTGTGAGGGCGAGCCAAGAAGGGTGGTAGAGACCTTGTGACATCTGGGACAGAGGGAGCGTTGTGGGGGCCGGCTGTGACATCAGGGGAAACGGGGGTAGTGAGTGATGTGGGACCACACCACAGAATAGAAGACTCCAAAGTGAAAGGGTCTCGATCGATTGAGACATTTTCCAGGCCGGAGTCAGTACCTCGACTGTAACATATTGCCCAAGAAAGATTACAAAGGATTACAAAGGCGGAGCATGCCGACAGGAGACCTTTTGGTCCATATCTAGGTCGGATGCGAAAAAATCATAATAATAATAAATTAAAAAAAATATATATATAATAATGTAAATAACAAATAGAATACATAAACAAATGCAGTAATTGTGGTAGCGTATCATCCATGAAAAAAAGGGCTGGGATATACATGAACAGAACGACAAGAACAAGGAGATTTCTCAGAGTAGTGTCAGTTGTACAAACCAAACACTGGGTTTAAAGTTAAAGAGCAAATGTAGGAGTAACGGAGGAAGATGTAGTAGCAACGGAAACTGAATGACAAACATGTAAACATCCTACGTCAGCGGGAGGAAATATTGCGGTAAAGAAGTTCAGAAGTTA
>NC_134801.1:23343342-23345842 GCF_046742065.1 Oratosquilla oratoria
TTTAAGGTAAACGTGAGAGTATCGAAGTACTACAAAGATTATGCACCGACTCGAGAGAGCAAAATGTCCACGTCACCTTTTCACAGGTTAAGTGTACAAGAGGACACCACTGCCAGACTGATCAATCGAGATTGCTTTTAATCTTTTAGGTAGTGAGAGAGGTTTTGCCAGAATAAGTACACAGGAGGACGCCACTGCCAGACTGACCAATCGAGATTGCTTTTAATCTTTTAGGTAGTGAGAGAGGTTTTGCCAGAATAAGTACACAGGAGGACACCACTACCAGACTGATCAATCGAGATTACTTTTAATCTTTTAAGTAGTAAGAGAAGTTTTGCCAGAATAAGTATACATGAGGACACCACTACCAGACTGACCAATCGAGATTGCTTTTAATCTTTTAGGTAGTGAGAGAGGTTTTGCCAGAATAAGTACACAGGAGGACGCCACTGCCAGACTGACCAATCAAGATTGCTTTTAATCTTTTAGGTAATGTGAGAGGTTTTGCCAGAATAAGTACACAGGAGGACACCACTACCAGACTGATCAATCGAGATTACTTTTAATCTTTAAAGTAGTGAGAGAAGTTTTGCCAGAACAAGTATACATGAGGACACCACTACCAGACTGATTAATCGAGATATCTTTTAATCTTTTAGGTAGTGAGAGAGGTTTTGCCAGAATAAGTACACAGGAGGACACCACTGCCAGACTGATCAATCGAGATTGCTTTTAATCTTTTAGGTAGTGAGAGAAGTTTTGCCAGAATAAGTATACATGAGGACACCACTACCAGACTGATTAATCGAGATTACTCTTAATCTTTTAGGTAGTGAGAGAGGATTTGCCAGAATAAGTACACAGGAAGACACCACTACCAGACTGATCAATCGAGATTGCTTTTAATATTTTAGGTAGTGAGAGAGGTTTTCCTAAGATGAACTCGTGTATACATTACAAGGCAGTGGCGCCCTCTCAAGGGTTATCACACTGGGCTGTCTTTCTTCCAACCTCCAATTAATCGGTTGTAGCAGCCACCCCCGAAACCTTTCCTGTCGCAAAGTCACTATTGCAAACTATTTTGTTTTCTCAACAAGAGTAGGTAGAATGTCTTTTGATATGCCTGAAGAAAAAAAAAAAAAAAAATCCTCCAGCATATCAGATTCCTTCTCGAAAGCTGCGGACTACAAGTTTTCTCCAAAAGTCTGAGGAAAAATAGCCCAGTGGGATAACATCTTCAGGGTGACTGGTAGATGAAACTTTGACGTCCGGCTCACTGGCGATAACCAGCGTTTCTGTCCTTAGGAAGAGTATTGCGCCAAAGACGTGGAGTCATAGAGATGGCAAAGGAGATGTTTAGGGAAACCATTATTGATGAGCGATAGTAATGATGATGATATGGTTTAACGTCACACACTCCCCCCCCCCTATCGGGAGGCTAGGACGGTGCCCCTCACAGAGGGCTTTGTAACGTAGAATTTAATGAACCATGCCTTTGGTTCAACTTCGCCGGTGGCAGGATCCGAACCTCCCTCACCTCGACTTTCGCCGCAAGTAACGACCCCCTAACCCGCTCAGCCAGCGAGTTTTAGTAGAACCCCAAAAGGGTCATCATTCTGTTTTGAGTTGTGATTAGTTTCCAAGCATAAAAAGAATGTTGCGTTCCTCTGGTCCGCAGGGGCGTTACTGAATACTGAGAATATTAAACATATAAGATTTATATACTCAATTCTTCATACAGAAGGATAGAAAAAAAAGTAAAAAACGCGTCCAGAGAATTGGAAAGAAAAGAGGGCATATAAATCTAATGTTAGCATGCAGCCTTTTGGAACTTCGTAACAAGAGCAATTTTTTTTTTTTACAAGCGTGGCCCTCTAATCTGAATAGAGCCACCTGGTTCCAACCAACCAGAAGAAAATCCTTAAAAAAAGAAACCAAATTTATTTAAGTGAAAACTATGCATACATGCTTGAAGAAAGAAAATGGGTTAGTTTACTGTGGGCTAAGGCAGTCCCATAATGCAATGGGGCGAAAGTAAATTCAAGAGCGAGGGATTGGAAGAAGGAAGCAAATGGGGGTCATTAGTAGTTTTGGAAATCACGTCGAAGGATGGAAACGCACAAAAGCACAAAGGACCACAGTTCCCGTTCTCACGCATAGGGGAGTGCCCTCGGCCG
This sequence comes from Oratosquilla oratoria, assembly GCF_046742065.1. Classification (NCBI taxonomy): domain Eukaryota; kingdom Metazoa; phylum Arthropoda; class Malacostraca; order Stomatopoda; family Squillidae; genus Oratosquilla; species Oratosquilla oratoria. Next base: position 23,345,520 of record NC_134801.1, read on the forward strand.
ATTAACAGTAATTCATAAGGATGAGGTGCTTAGGCGTGGAAAGGTTGAAAACCCCCGATGCCAGTTGGGGCGGAGAAGAAAGAGACTTTTTGGTATCTTTTCAGCAGTAAACAGGGTTTACATAAGAACATAAGAATGGGGGACACTGCAAGAGACCATAAGGCCTAGACTAGGCAGTTCCATGTCCATAACCGCCTATTTCCTTATTGAAACTAAATCGCTAAAGGGGAGATTTTAAGAGCTGAGCTGGGCGCGTTACTCCCGGACAGGTAGTACGTTACCGAAAAGTCTGGGGTGCATATCCGTCAATGCGTCACCGATTT
>NC_134801.1:23350842-23353342 GCF_046742065.1 Oratosquilla oratoria
TGCCTTACTCTGATAAAGTGAAATTGGTAAACACGCCGTCACCGTTCTTTATCTTTCAGAAACAACTTTTCTTGCGTTTGTATTAACAAAGGCAAAAGACTTGCAACAACAACAACAACAACAACAACAACAACAACAACAACAACAACAACAACAACAACAACAACAACAACAACAACAACAACAACAACGAGTTTATTCAGGTCTATGTTTAAGAAACAAACTTTCTTGCGTTTGTGTTAACAACAACAACAACAACAACAACAATAACAACAACAACATAGAGTTTATTCAGGTCTCTGTTTCAGAAATAAATTTTCTTGCGTTTGTATTAACAAATGCAAAGACTTGTAACAACAACAACAACAACAGCAACAACATAGATTTTATTCAGGTCTAAGTTTCAGAAACAAAATTTCCTGTGTTTGTATTAACAAATGCAGAAGACTTGCAACAACAACAACATAGAGTTTATTCAGGTCTAAGCTTCAGAAACAAAATTTCCTGCGTTTGTATTAACAAATCCAGAAGACTTGCAACAACAACAACATAGAGTTTATTCAGGTCTAAGTTTCAGAAACAAATTTTCCTGCGTTTGTATTAACAAATGCAAAGACTTGCAACAACAACAACAACACAGTTTATTCAGGTCTATGTTTCAGAAACAAAATTCCCTGCGTTTGTATTAACAAATACAAAGACTTGCAACAACAACAACAACAACAACAACAACAACAACAACAACAACAACAACAACAACAACAACAACAACAACAACAACAACAACAACAACAACAACACAGTTTATTCAGGTCCATGTTTCAGAAACAAAATTCCCTGCGTTTGTATTAACAAATACAAAGACTAACAACAACAACAACAACAACAACAACACAATTGATTCAGGTCTTTGTTTCAGAAACAAATTTTCCTGCGTTTGTATTAAGAAATGCAGAGGACTTGCAACAACCACAAAAACAACAACACAGAGTTTATTCAGGTCTATGTTTCAGAAACAAAATTTCCTGCGTTTGTATTAACAAATGCAAAGACTTGCAACAACAACATAGAGTTTATTCAGGTCTATGTTTCAGAAAAAAAAATTCTTGCGTTTGTATGAACAAATCCAAAGACTTGGAACAACAACAACAACAACAACAACAACAACAACATAGAGTTTATTCAGGTCTATGTTTCAGAATTTTTTTTTCTTGCGTTTGTATTAACAAATGCAACAAGAAGAACAACAACAACACTTAGAGTTTATTTAGGTCTAATCAGATATGGCATGGTAGCTGTAACCAGCAGCTTGGGGAAAGGTGTCTCACTTCCACGTAAAACTTGTCCTGGTGATGTTTTGGGAGATTGGGCAGCAGGAAGACTTTTCACTAGCAAGGTTTCCCTCTGCAATATAAAATTTCTTTTATTCTACCATCAATAACCAGCGCTTCTATCCTTGGGACACTATCACACCAAAGAAGTCAATCGTAGATGTGGTAAAGTAGAGGTTTAAAGGTACATTTTGCTCCGTGTTGTAATAATTAGCCAATTACCACAGCCAATGTCGGATGACACGCATCTTACCTGGCATCATATTTGGGTAAACGCGTTGGTTGTGGGTTCGGTTGAACTGATCAGCATCGTATTTTGCAGCTCAAAGTAAAACAGCTCCATAAAAAAAAAAAAAAAAAAAATAGTGCTCTAGACAACTGTTTGACGATTATCGTTGAGCCATGAACGATCATCGTTGAGCGATAATCGCATCAAGCAAACCGTATCAGAGCAGCATAACAAAAGGATAAAATAAAATAGAATAAAATAAAATAAAATTAAATCAGCCATCCTGAGTCCACTGCTGAACAAAGGCCTCCTTCATAGCATTCCATGATTCACAGAACCGCTCCAACCTCTGCTACGTCACTCCTACAAACTTTTCAATCTCATCTCTTCACCTTCTGTCTGGTCTCCCTCTTCCACGCTTCCCATCTCGCGGCGTCCACTCAGTAATACACTTGCTCCATCGCTCATCAGTTGTTCGCACCAACTTACCAGCCCAACTCCACTTCCTCTCTTTTACCGCCTCCACATAATCTTTCACTCTAGTCTGCTCTCTCACCCAACTTGCTCTCTTTCGGTCTCTCAGCGTTATTACATAAGGATAGAAGATGTTAAATGGTCACTTTGATAAGTCCTCATTCATGAAAATTTTCTACATGACTTCGGTTTGTGTCATTAAAGCTCCTTAAAGACTGGTTGCATAAAACATAGAGTCAGTACTCCATATGGAGGACCTAGGAATTATTTCAATCGTGATCTTCTTTTCTTGTTGATAGTGCAAAAATGCCAAAGCACGTGGAGGGCACCCGGGCAAGTTCTTATGGAAATGGTACATAAGGTACATTACTCTCTTTGGTGAATATCATCGTTCTTTTAAGCCGAGTCCACACTTGTTGCATTTCCACGTATCGTAACATCTTTGCGTACCACCTAGTGATACGAT
>NC_134801.1:23355842-23373342 GCF_046742065.1 Oratosquilla oratoria
TGTTTACAGTCGTACCTCGCTCATAGCACTTCTGCTGCCATGAAAGCCCAAAGAATATTTGTGTGCGGCCTGATGACTTAAAAGGGATTCGAATCAGGGTTATTTTGATTAGCAGCCTGCTGCTCTACCAAATGAGCTACCGCGCCTACTCTGAAGAACGTACAAGATCTAGAACCATACCCAACATGTTCAATCAAACATCTCGTTGCAAAATTATGTATAAATGCAACAAATTTGTCCCATGGGATGAAGAATGGGAACTTTGCTTCCTAGTGCAAAGCTGACCTCACGAACATCATTTTAGTGCTTGTTTAAACAAATACACTAGTACAGCTCCTTTAGCTGCTTCTTTTAAACGACTTTAATCTTCAACTCATTCGAATTGGTGGCACAGAATACTATATTTAGCTGGGGGAAGTAGGGAAGGAGCGTTACTATTACCAAGGGATTCAAACTATCTCGATAGCTAATGTTTTCTGTGTTGAAATCCATAGGAGGCATCATAATACCGTGAGGACACATTTTTCACAATGGCTAAATTCGTCACCCTGTTCACACTAGCGTTTTCAGCATCGGCGGTTCAATTAGTGTAAGTCAATAGAGGCGTCCATACACAACCGCGCATTTTTTCCTTGACAATGCGGTACCACCGCGGTTTAAGCGTGGTTCAAACCGCTAGTTACACAGTGTTTCCCAACATATTATATGTGTCCATTATAATCAAATTACATATTGTAAATAATATTGCCACATACTAGGATGGCCCTTGTAAAGTAAAAAGCATCTGAATGTGACATAATTGTAAAATTGTACAAAGTAATAGAATATTGATTGTATATAATTTATGTCAATGCGAACGAGAAATTAAGTAGTACAAAAAGATATAAAACGTAATTTAATCCTTCTCGTACGGATGATATTCGTTTACCATGATGTGGTAACTAATCACTTCAAGCCTGTTCCAAACTTCTGAGACTCCAGCAGGAATACAACTTTTACTTGGTCCAGGTTGGTGGTGAATTTGAACTTTCAAGATGTATTCCCTGGTGATAGTACTTCTCGCTGGCTGGAACATTGCTTTTCCACACATTGAACATTCTCTGGTGTGGTTGATGTCATTAATATTTTTGAGGATCTTGAAAAGGCGAAGAAATGTTGGCAATAAAAAATGTCACTAGAAAAGCACATGGAAAATATTACAGGAGAGACATATAGATTATTGGTTGAACATAAGTGTGATTTGATTACATGGACGAGGGAATTATAAAACAATTTACCGGAAGTGTGATTCGCCCTAGACTCGAGTATGCTGTAGTGATGCAGCCTGAACACACACACACACACACACACACACACACACACACACGCACACGCACACGCACGCACACAGACACACGAATCCCGCCCAGGGGTGAAATAATTTCAGTATAGCTACGCAGCGAGTCGTTACTCCAACTCTTGTGGGCGGGGACTTGGGTGTGTATGTGCGTGTAAGGTCACAGCATTATCCATAGATCGGTCATATATAAGCTCTGAGCTCTCATCCGGGAGGGTAATAGCTGTCGATCACGAGTCCAACACATGTTCTAAGACCATGGTGAATCGCGCGCACACACACACACACACACACACACACACACACACACACACACACACACACACACACACACACACACACACACACACACACACACACACACACAACACGGCTCGGTGGCGGATTGGTAAAGCACTGGCCTCACAAGCCAGAGAACCGGGGTTCGATTCCCCGGACGGGCGGAGATAAGTTGGGTTTGTCTCCTTTCACGTGTAACCCCTGTTCACCTAGCAGTGAGTAGGTACGGGACGTCAGTCAAGGAGTTGTGACCTTGCTGTCCCGGTGTGTGGTGTGTGAGTGGTCTCAGACCTACCCAGAGATCGGCAAATAATGAGCTCTGAGCTCACTGCCGTAGGGTGGTGTCTGGCTGTCTCGACAGAGACTGCAGCAGATCCGAGGTGAATACACAATCAAAGATCGTAAAAAAACCGTAAAGGTGCAAACAAGGCAATTCTATCTTAATAAAAACGAAGATGAAATAAGATAAAATAAAATAAAAATAAAATAGATTAAAATAAAATAAAATAAAATACGTTCTTTCATTAATGGCTAGATGCTGAACCACACATACAAGACCCCCACCGTATGGGGAATTCAGTACAAAACATCATTACCTTCCCGTGTGGGATGCCAACTTATAAACTCTATGCAGTCGTTATTTTAGGATCCTTAATGACATTCCAACATGTGTCACTCAGCTTTCCTTTATGATTAGAGGTTGGTCTCTCTCTCTCTCTCTCTCTCTCTCTCTCTCTCTCTCTCTCTCTCTCTCTCTCTCTCTCTCTCTCAAAAAAAAAAAAAAAAAAAAAAAAAAAAACGTCTCCCTCCAATAAAAGAATGTCTCCCTCCAAAAAGGAATGCTGGTCACTTTTAACTTCCATTATTCCTCCGTTCTACTACTTTTTCGCACATAATCCCAACACCTTGGTGTAAGACTGTCCGTGAGGATAGAAACGCTGTTTACTGCTGATAGAATACAACACCGTCATTTAACAATGCAACATAGGTACGTACGACCCGTGAGGCAGGCAGACGCCGAGGACAATTCACCAACAAGAAGGTGGAAACCTCTGGACTGCTGTAAAGATGAGGTCCAGGCGGGTGACAGCTTCGCAAACCTACAGAGAAAGAAGAAGAAGAATGAGAAAAAAAGAATGAGAAGAAGAATAATTATAAGAAGAATGAGAAGAAGAAGAATGAGAAGAAGAAGAATGAGAAGAAGAACGAGAAGAAGAAGAAGAACGAGAAGAAGAAGAAGAACGAGAAGAAAAAGAATGAGAAGAAGAAGAATGAGAAGGAGAAGATTGAGAAGAAGAAGAAGAATGAGAAGAGGAAGAAGAATGAGAAGAAGAAGAAGAAGAATGAGAAGAAGAAGAAGAATGAGAAGAGGAAGAATGAGGAGAAGAAGAAAAATAAGGAGAAGAAGAATGAGAAGAAGAAGAAGAAGAAGAATGAGAAGAAGAAGAAGAATAATGAGAAGAAGAAGAATGAAGAAGAAGAAGAATGAGAAGAAGAAGAAGAAGAATGAGAAGAAGAAGAAGAATAATGAGAAGAAGAAGAATGAGAAGAAGAAGAATGAGAAGAAGAAGAAGAATGTGAAGAAGAAGAAGAATGAGAAGAAGAAGAAGAATGTGAAGAAGAAGAATGAGGAGAAGAAGAAGAAGAATGAGAAGAAGAAGAAGAAGAATGAGAAGAATGAGAAAAAGAAGAAGAATGAGAAGAAGAAGAATGAGAAGAAGAAGAAGAATGAGAAGAAGAAGAATGAGAATGAGAAGAAGAAGAAGAAGAATGAGAAGAAGAAAGAATGAGAAGAAGAAGAAGAATGAGAAGAAGAAGAAGAATGAGAAGAAGAAGAATGAGAAGAAGAAGAAGAAGAATGAGAAGAAGAATGAAAAGAAGAAGAAGAAGAATGAGAAGAAAAAGAAGAAGAATGAGAAGAAAAAGAATGAGAAGAAGAAGAAGAATGAGAAGAAGAATGAGAAGAAGAAGAAGAATGAGAAGAAGAAGAAGAATGAGAAGAAGAAGAAAAAATGAATGAGAAGAAGAAGAAGAATGAGAAGAAGAAGAATAATGAGAAGAAGAAGAAGAATGAGAAGAAGAAGAAGAAGAAGAATGAGAAAAAGAAGAAGAATAATGAGAAGAAAAAGAAGAAGAAGAAGAATGAGAAGAAGAAGAAGAAGCACGCAGCCCATCAAGTCTTCTGTTGAGGGGAACATAATGACTTGCGCGGACAAAAGTCAGTTACATCCCCATAACCGGCACAGTTACAGTTGTATTTTTCCCTACTCCAGCACACAAAAATGATCTATTCTTTTATTTTCCAAATGTGTATGTTCGTTGCTGCTCCCATACAATAGATGAAGATGCTTTCGTTCCTAGATGGACACAAAAGAAAGGCATTATTATTGTCCACTGTTTTGACGAAAGAAGGCGTTGAGTCTCCATGACGCGTCCTGTCCACAAAATTATTTCGTCGAAAACAACCACTTCTTCTGTTCTTCTGGAATCTAGACAATGTCGCATCGAAAGAGTAGTCACAGACGTGGTAAAGAAATAATCCAAGATGGATAGCACGGTGGAGTGATAGTAGAATTATTAAACTCTATCTAGCGATAATTAGACCCATCCTTGACTATGCGGTACAGTTTTGGTCTCCGTCCTACAGAATGGACTTCAATTCACTAGAATCAGTACAGAGAAGAATGACCAAAATGATACTTAGACTCAGAATTTTGCCTAACGAGGAGAGGCTTAGACACCTTAACTTACACTCTCTGGAAAGACGCAGAGTGCGGGGTGATCTAATAGAGGTGTTCAGGTGAATCAAAGGCTTTAACAAGGGTGATACAAACAAGGTCATCATATTCAAACAACAGGGCAGTACACGCAGTAATGGATTTAAACTGGACAAATTTAGATTTAAGAAGGGAATAGGCAAGAATTGGTTTAATAATAGATTGGTTGACGAATGGAATAGACTTAGTAACCATGTAGTGAGCGCTGAAACTATCAGTTGTTTTAAGAAATGGTTAGACAACTTTATGGATGGGGATGACAGATGGTGATGGATATGGAGCTGCATAGTGTAGGCCTTATGGTCTCTTGCAGTCTCCTTCATTCTTATGTTCTTGTGTAGAAGTCAAGCATGCTCATATCTCTCTCTCTCTCTCTCTCTCTCTCTCTCTCTCTCTCTCTCTCTCTCTCTCTCTCTCTCTCTCTCTCTCTCTCTCTCTCTCTCTCTCTCTCTCTCACACACACACACACACATTAAATGATATTGCATAACTGGTACGTAGGGGTTTTGATAAAATCTCTGGAATATCGACTGTATAAACTTTATGCATTAAGTACCTCATACGAGGCCTTACCACAAAATTATTTAGCTTCTACTGGATCGTATTTTTTTCTTCAGAATACCACCATTGATAAACACGAGATAAAAAAGAAAAAGAAAAACATAAGTGTAGACATTGAAAGATTTCAGTAAAGCAACGACTCACGCCAGTCACTCACTGTTGTACGATATTTTGGCAACACGTGTAATTCAAGGTGAGCCCTGCGGGTGTAAAGCGGCGCAGGTCTAGCCCCGACGGAAACCCGTGATAGCGGCGAATTTCATATTCTAAAAAAAAAAAAAAAAAAAAAAAAAACTCTCTCTCTCTCTCTGTCTTTCTCTGTGTCTCTGTCTCTGTCTCTGTCTCTTTCTGTCTCTCTCTCTCTCACACACACACACACACGCACACACACACACGCACACACACACACACACACACACACACGTATCGACTTTTCGCCGTGCGCCGTCCACGACACGACGTCGTGCTCTCAAGTAACCATGGCTGTCTATGGAGGCTTTCACACGCCACGAGCACGACCATGTGTGGAAGCCTCCAGTGACACCCATGTTTATTTGAGAGCACGACTTCGTGTCGTGGACGGCGCACGACGAAAAGTCGATACGTCTGAAACGAGTCTCGTTCATCTTCGTAGTGTCCCTTGTTAGTGAAAAGGTTAACAACTCGAACAAAGGCTCAGCGACAATCTATTCTTAGCGTCCGACCTAGTTATGGACCAAATGGTCTCCTGACGGTATACTCCTCCTTTGTAATCCTTTGAGTCGTGGCAACCGCCATCTTTGGTCGATCCGTAAATATATATATATATATATATATATATAGATATATATATAGATATATATATATATATAATATATGCATATATATATTCTAGTTTCAGTGTATTTAAATGAAAACATTGCACGCTGCCAAATGTACGATGTTACGCAATTGGTTGTGTTCATGGAATTCTTAGGGATGGTATTTTCAGTATTTTGACAGCAATAACCAGCGCTTCTATTCTTGGGATCTATGTTGCACCGATGAGGTGAAATCATAAAGGTGGCACAGCAGAGATTGAAAGAGAGTAACACAACGGAGGGATATCACGTGTTAGAAATTATTTTCTTCTTCTTCTTCTTCTTTTTCTTTTTTCTTCCTTTTCTTCGTCTTCTTTTTCTTTTTATTCTTTTTCTTCCTTTTCTTCTTTTTCTTCTTTTTTTCTTTTTCATCTTTTTCTTCTTTTTCTTTTTCTTCTTTTTTCTTTTTCTTTTTTCCTCTTCTTCTTCTTCTTCTTCTTCTTCTTCTTCTTCTTCTTCTTCTTCTTCTTCTTCTTCTTCTTCTTCTTCTTCTTCTTCTTCTTCTTCTTCTTCTTCTTCTCCTTCTTCTTTTCCTTCTTCTCCTTCTTCTTCTTCTTCTTCTTCTTCTTCTTCTTCTTCTTCTTCTTCTTCTTCTTCTTCTTCTTCTTCTTCTTCTTCTTCTTCTTCTTCTCCTTCTTCTTTTCCTTCTTCTCCTTCTCCTTCTTCTTCTTCTTCTTCTTCTTCTTCTTCTTCTTCTTCTTCTTCTTCTTCTTCTTCTTTTGAGTGGAAACTAGTCTGTAAGTATAAAAGAATGACGAGTAGCTAGATCCGTAGAGATGTCACAAAAAGTCCCTGAAATACTGACTGCATAAAACCTGAATCACTATCTCATAAGGAACCGCGGGTAGGTTGGCTAGTGCAGTCTTATTTGGTCGAGGTGCTGCATTGGCCTGATCGATCCAAGATTCACGCTCAGGCCATGAACACCTCAACCGTGTTTACTTTTGGGCCGGATATCTCCAAGATGACTCCGTATTGATTGCAGAAGTTCCATGCAGTCGACATTTTAGGGCAGCGTTTCTCCACCAGGGTTCCCCGGAACCCTAAGGTTCCGCAAAAGGTCCCTAAGGGTTACGCGAGAACAAGTGTGATAAGTTAATACACTTCTGATTTTTTACTTAATTTCATATACGTAATATAGTTAAACACGCACGACGTATCCTTGGTTATTGTCATAATGTAATATAGACATCCTATCTAACCTATTATTACGATGGAAATAAAATGAGAAAAATATATCTTTTCCTCATGGGTTCCTTGAGACATGCAATTTATTTTAGAGGTTCCGCAAGGGTAAAAAGGTTGAGAAACGCTGCTTTAGGGACTTTAGGGATATCCCTACGGACCAGAGTCACTCAGCATTCTTTTAGGATTGAGACTGATTAAAAAAAATCGTGATCCCTTTTAACATCTGCTATCCTTCCGTTTGGTTACTTAAACCTCTCCTTATACCACCTTTAAGAGTCCACCTCTTCGGTAGGATATTGTCTTTAAGGATAGCAGCGCTGGTTATTCCCAGTGAAATACTTCTCTCGAGTGAATGACATCACGTGACACAATCATTACTGGCCGTTAAGTAGCTTCTGCGTATTGCACAGTGATGCATATATATCTTGCAGTTGTTACTACATTTATATATTGGAAAATTAAACAACTATTGGTGGATTGAAGGTGAACTTTCGAGTTCGATAAAAAAAAAAAAAAGTCGTTCAGTGGGTCCGGCATTTTTCGTAATGATGCAATCACCTGCTCATGTTGGACACTGGGATTTCAATTAGCTTTGTACAGTGGTGTCTTAATGTTTCACGCACACACACAATGTTTCCCACAGGGGTGGCCGATGTTTTCCGTAAAGCGTCAACTGTTTATGTCGGATGATTCTGTTCCGATTATTTTTGGTGTTTTAGTGTCCCATTGTTTCACTCATCTTGTGTACAGATTTTATTGATTTTTTTGTTACTTTGAGTACATTTGGTCCATAGGACGCCTGGTGCCCAGATAAACTCGCCTGGCATTTGCCTCAAAATCTGAACAGTGCCCTTCTGTGTCGACAGGGTGAGAAACAGAACACTCACCGTGTCTAGAGACGACATCCCAAAGTGTGTACATAAACAATACTCTGTTGGCTAACACTTTAATCTTCAGGAGCACAGTTTGTTAGTAATCTATGTCTTATACAACATACAATTCATCAGTTTCCTGTTTTTCTTATTCTAGTAATTGACGTATTTCGGCAGAAAGCGTTATTCCTTACAACCTTCGTGTAATCTAAAGTTTCGACAGTGATAAAACAGGGTCGGGCAGACTCTATGTCTTACTCAGACGTGGTCAAGTGGGCTGAGAAAGAGGCCGCAGCTTGTGGAGGTTCTCTGGTGATAAGGTGATCCTGACACGAAGGCGATGTCGCTGGCCCCGAGTTTAGGCCTAAGTAATGCCTCCCTCGCTACACGATTCCTGATCTCGCAAGGGTTCTCTCTCCCCTCCCCCCCAAAAAAAAAAAAAAAAAAAATTGAGCCACGTGGAGCTGAGCTTCCACCAGAAGGCCGAAGCAGACACCTTGGCCCAAAGTCTTTGAACAAACATGGAGGGTGTCAGTCTATGTTGACTGTCAGAATCGAACGTAGAGCCTCGTAATTACGAAGCCAGTGTGAAACTCAACGTACAAACACTAAAAAGAACATTTATTTATTTATTAATTGTTTTTGTTAGGGTTTATAGCTCGGCACATCTTCACGAAGGACACCACACACTTGCAACATGTGATGGGCCACTGCATTTTGCGTGAGACACGTAACATTTCTCACTGACGTTGCTGCCAAATTAACTACGTATGATCAGTAAAACGTACCGTGAGTTTGTAGTATGATCCTGTGAAGAGTAATGGGCAGCGTTCCTGTTTCCTATGTGGGCGACCAAAGGACGCGATTGTTCCGATCGTATGTTCATGGGTTTCCAACCCCACTCTGCAATGGACATCAGAGGTGGAGTAAATTAATGTCGCATTTTAATCCTAGTATCTCGATGGTATGGTCGAGCTTATTGCACGAGTCCTAGACTACATTCACAACCACAGCCATTTCAGCACACCCAAAACTACACGTGTACTTCTTACCTTAAAAAAAAAAAAAAAAAAAAAAAAAAAAAGCGTGGCCCATTAAGACTGAACACGCACAAAGTCAGATGTGTGAATCATCTATCTGACCTGACCGTATCACCGTCATAAATCGTAGGGGAAGTTCAAATATGTTGTTTTGTCTCGAGGCCAACCAGGATCGATCTAAGATCCCATAGCATATGTCTTGATACGTGATATTCTATCATCATAGCTCCAGGGAGACTTCATTCGTGCGGTCGTCGTGTGAGGGTAGCTGTCGAGCAAATATCTGACCCTGTAGGGCAAGGGTGGCCAGCCCTTAGCCACGCGTGCAGAACCTGGCATACAAACAACCTTTTCTTCCCGGCACGCGATACCCAGAGCTCACCTTAAAACAAATAACTTATGAATCTCCACCTTCTTTTGTGGGAGCATAGTTAACCGAATGCTGCGCTGGGCGGTGGATTGAGGCCCTTGTAGGAAGTGAAGGGAGGGGTATGTAGACCTATACTTTTACTCCGTTGGCACGCGAAAAAAAAATTGTATCAAATATTTGGTTGAATTTAGCACTCACCCTAAACAAAGTTGCCCTCCCCTGCTGTAAGGGAAGTAAGTACGTATTTGTTTATTTGTTTTGTTATCATTTGTCTGTTCGTTTATTATTATTTGCTTGATTCTCATTTATTATTAGTTTTATGTCAATTTATTATTATTTACTATGTACCTGTTTGTTTATTATTTAACTATGCCTATGCACTTATTTATGTATTTTATCTATTATTTACATTATTATAGTTTTTATTTATTCATTTATCATTGTTATTATTTTTTTCTCATCCGACCTAGATATGGACCAAAAGGTCTCCTGTCGGCATACTCCGCCTTTGTAATCCTTTGTAATCCTTTGTACGTGTGTACAGTACATACTGGGGGTGCGTCGCGTAACTCTTATTAGGGGAACGAGAATCATTTCTTCTGGAAGATTCGGGGTGGTGATGCGGTGTTGATAACATGGTTCCATTCCAACGCAAAACCATCGTGAACAAGCAATCACCAGCGCTTCTATCTTTGAGGACAATATCACACCGAAGGGATGGGGCTATAGAAATGGTGAAAGAGAGACTGAAGAAGGAGGGCATTAGCAGAAGATAAGAGTGATCATCAGGATTCTTTTTTGGATGGAGATTAATATCCAGTTATAAAAGAATACTGAGTGACTTGGTCCGTGGGGATGTCATCAAAGTCCCTGAATTGTTGACTGTCTAAATCAGCGTTTCTCAACCAGGGTTCCCCGAAACCCTAAGGTTCCCCAAAAGGTCCCTAAGGGTTCCGCGAGAATAAGTGAGATAAGCTAATGCACATTTGATTTTTATTTAATTTCACATACGTAATATAATTAAACACGCACGACATATTCTTTGTTATCGTAGTAATGTAATATAGACATCATCCTATCTAACCTATTATAACGATGAAAATAAAATGAGAAAGATATGGTATATATATATATATATATATATATATATATATATATATATATATAAATATATATATATATAATTTTTTTTTTGTTTTTGTTTTTGCGCAGGGGTTCCTTGAGACATGCAAATTATCTTAAAGGTTACGCAAGGGTAAAATGGTTGAGAAACGCTGATCTAAATCATGCAGTCAACGGCACGCTCGAGTGCACAGTGGGAAGCATATCTTATTCGTCCACCAGCGGTGGAATAATTACGCCGGGAAGTGGATTTGTCCCTGATGGATAAAAAGACAAACCGTGAATGGAAGTGGAAAGATAAATCGAAGTAGGATTTGGGAACTTTCTTCGGTAGAACAAAACAACCTTGTGACAGCCAGAACAATGGTGCATGTCGACATCAGTTAAGGGTAAAAGGTCTTTGCCAAATAAGAACATAAAAACATAACAAGTGCAGGAGACAGCAGGAGACCATAAGGCCTATACTAGGCAGTTCCATGTCCCTTATTACCTGTCACCCCTATCCGCAAAGTTGTCTAACCGTTTCTTAAAACAACTGATAGTATCAGTGCTCACTACATGGTTACTAAGTCTTTTTTAAATCCTGCAAAATAAATAATGATATATATTATTTTTGGAAAATTTGATTTAATTTACCAGATAGATAAGGTTGGAAAAATAAAAACAGGAGAAATGATAAGTAAATAACAAAGAAATTTCATAGAATAAATATAACGAAAGGGAAAATAAAACAAGATAAATCCAGGGAAAACTTAATACTGAAAAAAATAACAATAAATAAATAAATAAATAATAATAATAATAATATATAAAAATAAATAAATAAAAGGTGTATAGAAAAACTCACCGATTAAGTGAAGCGGCCTTGTTGTGGGTGTACTGTGTCTTACTGCATTGTGTTTGACCCAGGGCAGTTGGCGGATGCAGGGATGACCCGTCATCCATGAGGACCTGAGATGGGCGGGGTGGAAAAGGTGGAGTGAAATGTATGGGTATAGGTACGCGCCTCTGACTTAGCTCCCCCCCTTATAAGGGGGAAAACCTCTTATATAGATAGATAGAAAAACTCAGCGCTTGGTAGTTGGAGGAAATATAGCCCAGTGTGATACCACCTTCATCAGGCGCTCGCTTGAGGCCGCAGCTGAATATGATGTCTTCGAGCCGGACAACGGAAACACTTCGTGAGTTGGTGGTACAGTAGGAAAGGGATGCTTGAGTAAAAACACACACATAAACTCGTGCACACACACACACGCACACACACGTGCACACACACACACACACACACACACACACACACACACACACACACACACACACACACACACACACACACACACACACACACACACACACACACATACACGCACACACGTGTACGCGATTTCGTTGTATGCTGTGGACTAGAAAGTCATACAGCGTTTTTATATGAAAATATACTTACATATATATATAAAATCGTCATATGAAAGAAATACACGGCAGGCAGGATAAGAGCTCGGTATTGTCTGAACATGGGGTGTGGAAATGGAGACTGAAATTCCAACAAAACGCGTTCGAGCTTCGAAAAGAAATGCTACAGTATTTGGTCGGACGAGTTGATGGTGGAGGAATGGATGGATGGATGGATGGAGGGATAGGTCGGTGGATGGATGGCAGGAAAATGTATTTGTCCAAAGATAAGACGTTCAATTCCTAACAACTGGGACGACCAAGGAAGACTAGGCAGTTGTTCGTGGCTTACTCTCGTTCCACATGTATCGATTTTTACGCAGTCGCCGTACAGAACACTAAAATATATGGATGTCTATGGACGCTTTCACACGTAGCGACCACGTGTGAAAGCGGCCGAAGACACTCACGACGTTATGACGTGGACGGCGCCCGGCGAAAAGTCGATACGGATGAAACGAGCCTTACTTATTATTGATTAAAGGCCAAGTACAGCTGCCAAGTTCTGGAGTTATGATACAAAGTTTCCTTCACTGGTAAAGTTGCTGTAAAGTGAAGATATAATTGTTTCTCCTGTTTAACGTCACACACTCTCCTCCTATCGGGAGGCTAGGACGGTGCCCCTCACAGAGGGCTTTGTAGCGTGGAATTTAATGAACCATGCCCTTGGTTCAATTTCGTCGGTGGCAGGATTCGAACCGCCCTCACCTCGACCTTCGCCGCAAGTAACGACGCCCTAACCCGCTCAGCCAGCAACCGGATATCGCCGTTCCAGAGACGCGTGTATCTACGCGCGTTCGCGTGCGCGCGCTCAGACACACACATACACACACACACACACACACACACACACACACACACACACACACACACACACACACACACACACACACACACACACACACACACACACGCGCGCGCACATAATCACACAATTCTGAAAACTGGCAAAAAATTATGATCGGCCGCTGAGATTCATTCATTGTTTCGTAAAGGAAATTGAAACCATAAAAAATATTCATTTTACTCAGACAAAAAAATCTTTTTATGCTTATTCAACTTGATCTATTTAATTCGCTATCAAATGATTAACTAAATATTCAATAAACGAACGATTGAATAGATAATTAGGGGGGAGTTTTTTGTGACGTTAAACCAAACGGAATAAATCATTTATCTATTCATTTATCTTATAATCTAGTCTTTTAGTAGCTGCTTGGTCTGTTTATTTTTCCCGGGGGGGGGGAGGGGGGAGACTGAAACTTTTCATTGGCTCGGATACTTTTCGAAGAATATTTCCAGACGCTCTGCTTCTTGTTTATTTTGTCATCAATAACCATCGCTTCTGTCTAAAGAGGTAAAGGAAATATTAAAGGACAACAGAGTGGAAGTCTTGTAGAAAGTAAAAGTGATCAGTATTCTTACCTGTGAGGAGCTAAATTTCCAGTATTAAAAAAAATTGGCGGGCGACTTGGTCCATTGAAATGTCAACAAGTCCCCAAATTATCACTTGCATAAAAATTATGGTCTACCATTTCATTTAATTCCTTTTTTTTTAACCCTACATGCCAACATTACTTTTTATTATGCAAATTATTGATACACATAAGGTGCACTTTGAAATAATAATAATAAAGCGTAGACTCAGGGGTGATTTGATACAGGTCTTTGAGATCCGAAAAGGAATTGATATGAAAAGTGACTAAATTTTCACTCTGAATGTGAATCAGGGAAGAAGTAATGGTCAGAAAATATATTTATTTTGGAAGTGGGTAGAAACAACTTCGCAAACAGTGTAGTTAATGAATGGAAGAAAACTTCCTGCAGAGGCAGTACAATATTGTACAGTTCGAAGTTTTAAGATTCATTTAGATAAACACCTAAGCAAAATGCTGCAATGCCTATAATTTATTTTATTCTATTCTACTTTTTCATTTATTATTATTTACCTATCTGCTTTTCAGTATAAATGATCATTTATTTGTTTGTTTATTGTTGATAATTATTTTGTTTATTTATCTACTTATTTATTAATTTATCATTATTTTTTTCGCATCTGACCAAGTTATGGACCAAAAGGTCTACTGTCTGGATTTCTTCCCTTGTAATCCTTTGTAATAAATATCAGTTCATTAACTCTTTGGCTTCAGTTTGATCTCTTGCCACATTTTGTTTATTGAAAATGGTGATGTTATTTCTCGACACACTTTTAAGTTTCCAAGATCACAAGGTGTGTTCTAAGGTGAGCTCTGTCACGTGCCAAGCCATGGCGTGCATACCCTCCCCTATACGGTGAAACATGTCGCTTGCAGTACTGACTGAGCGGGTTAGGGCGTCACTACTCGCGGCGAAGGTCGAAGGGATGGCGATTCGAGTCCTGCCACCGGCGAAGTTGAACCAAAGGCATGGTTCATCTAATTCCACGCTACAAAGTCCTCTGTGAAGGGCACCGTACTAGCCTTCCCATGGGAGGAGTTTGTGACGTTAAACCATATCAATCAATCATATCTCATTCTTGTCCTTTTCAGAAGCTGTAGTTAGGATCCCTTTGCTTTAACTTCGTCAGTATTTGGCAGGTTTTTAACGAAAGCATAAGAAAAATGGCTGTTATGCATATGTATTGGCATGCATGATAACTAGCATTACCCACTTAGTCACATGTATATTATGCTCTTATTAAATTATAAGTAGGTTTTTCATCCTGGTTCTCCCTAATGGGAACAGACATCCAATATTTTAGGACCAAATTCAGCATTATGTTATGACTGGAAAATGATAATAACAATAGAAAAAATCTTGATTACTTTTGACTACTGATACCAATAATTTTCAACGATTCCGATACGAGTACCGATACTGTTCTTAACTTCCGATTCCGTTACGAGTCCGATTCCGATACCTGCAGTGATTATAACTTATGGCTATTTTCAAGCTCTGCAGTTGGTTTTGGAAACAAGTACTTTATGAACAAAATATATTTATTAATCAGTTATTAGAATCGGAACTTCAGAACAGTATCGGTTCCAATACTTGCAATGATTATAACTTATGGCTATTTTCAAGCTCTGCAGTTGGTTTGGGAAACAAGTATTTTATGTGTAACAAAGTGCATTAATTAATCAGTTATCGGAATCAGAATTTCAGGACAGTATCGGGACTCGTATCGGAATCGTTGGGAATGTTGGTTTCGTTTCATCTCTACCGCTCCGTTCCGCTACTGATGATATGGTTTAACGTCACAAACTTCCCCTCCCCCCCTATCGGAAGGCTAGGACGGTGCCCCTCACAGAGGACTTTGTAGCGTATAATTTAATAAACCATGCCCTTGGTTCAACTTCGCCGGTGGCAGGGTTCGAACGGTTCGAATCCGCTCCGCTCCTGCCCTCCTTAAATCTCTCTTCCGCCAACTCCATGACACGACTTCTTCGTCTCGTCATTGTTCCTAGGATAGAAACTCTGGTTATCACTAAAGAAAATGTCTCTCATCCTGGCCCCAGACTGCTGACCCAGCGGTGCTTTAAATACCTTGAGCACTGAACCATGGTATTGCTACATTGATACAGTCTTATCTATAGAATATAACATTTAGTATCAGAATACTACAGTATCTGTTGATACACTAATTATTCAACAAACAAAGATATGTTTACATGGTTGTAATATATGCTAGGCCATGTTCTGTTGCTCGCAGAAATACGTTATTCACTGCAGATATTTGCCTCGAAGTTATTCAGAGCCATCTCAATGTGCACATCCTATATTTTGCTCAGGCTATCACTAAGGCAGGGGTGGGGAACCTCTCTAAGCGTGGGTGCCAAAATAAACCAAATCTTTAATACAAAATTTTCTCGCGTGCCAGCCGAGTAAAATGATAGGCTCACATGCAAGTAAAGGTCCCCCCCCCCTTCCTTCACCTCCTTGGGCCCTAATCCGCGGCCAACTCAACATGCGGTTACCAATGGTTGTGAGAAACTGATTCAGTGATGCCCTGTTCTTCGTGGGCGATAGTATCACCCATGTGCTCTTACCAAGGCAGTAAACCTGAGATATAGATATATCCAAGGGATGTTGACGCTGGGCCTCGCCTGAAAGCCCTTATCCAGGGGTATGAAAAGACCTGTTGTATTGGGCTAAGCCAGCCCAAGTCGTGTAATGACTATGCCTATTGGCCAAGTGTGTTTTGGAGTTTAAAGATTTACAAAGGATTACAAAGGCGGTGCATGCCGACAGGAGACCTTTTGGTCCATATCTAGGTCGGATGCGAAAAAATCATAATAATGATAAATAAATGAATAAATGAATAGATAAAAACTATAATGTAAATAATAAATTGTGGGATTTCGATCTATGGGATTTTGGACGTACAGCGAGAAATGGAGAGCACTAAGTGACTGGCCCAACTATGTATGTCCTATCCATTGATTATAGTTTTGTCCATAGCCAATCATGTACACACCAAGTACGGCCTTAGAGGGAGGTGCCTAGCATTACCGAGGCATCCTTAAGGTTTAGCGACTGCGCATGGAAGGTGCCTAGCATTACCGAGGTATCCTTAAGGTTAGGCGACTGCTCATGGAAGGTGCCTAGCATTACCGAGGTATCCTTAAGGTTAGGCGACTGCTCATGGATGGTGCCTAGCATTACCGAGGTATCCTTAAATTCGGCGACTGTTCATGGAAGGTGCCTAGCATTACCGAGGTATCCATAAGGCTTGGACACAGGAGAACAGACGCTCGGCGACCGCTCATTGGCCCGGGTCAGTAGCTCAAATTCTGAAACTCACATAAAACTGTACACACACTCTAGCACTCATGATGAAACAAAGAAACTTGGACCTCTGGTTTGTTATGTCAACTTAGTGGAAATCTAATTTCGCACCATCCTTGGATCACAGCTCCTGCTCTGAGGACGGAGTTGCGACATGGCCAAAGAAAAGTTGGAGATTTATATATATATATATATATATATATATATATATATATATATATATATATATATATATATATATATATATATATTTATATATATATATATATATATATATATATATATATATATATATATATATATATATATATGTATATTTAAGGTGAACTCTGGGTTTCGCGTGCCGGAAGTAAAATCGTTAATGTGCCACAATTCTGCATGCGTGCCAAAGGTTGCCCACCCTTGCACTAGGGGATCTTATTCGACCATGGGGACGACCTTGTACTGCAGGAAGATGTCCTCAGCTGAATAAAATCGCATGGCGACAGCTAGCAAATATAAAACCGATCACCTTTATCTCAGTGTTTACTGACTATTCTTAGCAACTCTGATGACCTAGGCCAGGGGTCACCAAACTACGGCCCGCGGACGGTACTTGAATTTGCTTGATAAAACGTATACAATTTAAATTCAAATATTATGTTTAGAATACTAGGAGATCTTCACGCGTGCGGAGACCTCCTGACTGGTATGTACCTTAAATTTACAATTGTAGATTTTAAATTATTGTATCTAGAATGATTATGCGGCCCGCGTTCGTCATTCTTTCAGTTATCCGGCCCGCAGTGAAAAAACGTTTGGTGACCCCTGACCTAGGCTAATGCGGTTGTCCCCATTTGCGCGCGTGGAGATCTAACTTGGAAATTCTTGGTTCTCTTGCGGTTCTTGCTTGCTCTT
>NC_134801.1:23385842-23388342 GCF_046742065.1 Oratosquilla oratoria
AATACATAAAGCCATAGGTATAGTTAAATAATAAAAAACAGGTCAGTAGAAAATAATAATAGATTGACAAAACTAATAATAAATGAGAATCAAAGACAAATGATAATAAAACAAAAACAAATAGTATAAAATAAATGATAATCATTACAGCATCTTGCTTATATTGTCCCTCCGTTCTAAAAGCTTCTTTAAATCTCTTCTTTGACACCTCTGTGACTCTGCCTCTTCGGGACGATGTTGTCTCCAAGGATAGAAACGCTAGCTATCACCAGCAAAAACCCTGTAGCGTGAGGGGCAGGGAAGGCGTTTCAGAAGATGGGTCTAGAGTAGGTTTTTCTTAAAGGCATGCCTCAACTCCCAGGGGTCCACCAAACCTGTTCTTGGTGGTATCCAAAAAGGTTTCCTGGAATATATTGAATTAATATTTGGCGTAAGAATTATACTTTATTAATTTATTTACTGAAAATAGAAATAAAACTCGTCGCTACGATTCAGCTGTATGCTCATGGCCGCCCTTTTCTCTCATTTTTGTAGTAAATCAGAAGTTAAATGTCGGGAGTCGTAGGCTTATTAACGCTCAACAGGTAAAATAACAAAAACAGCAAATGAGGGTGCCCCACACCGATTATTATAATTTCAACTTCATTCCATTTCATTCTTTTTTCTACACTAAACCCCCTCACCCTCACCCTCTCCACCTTACCTATCATGCCTTGTAGTAGTAGTAGTTATATTGGAGAGTGGATATCAGATTAACCTGGATTTGAAGTTTCGGGGTATCGGGGCTAAACAGTTCTAAGAACCACTGGTCTAGGATGAGGTTAAGATGATCATAGAATGCCGATCACATTTTACTTCCATTATCCCTCAGATCTGCTACTCTCCTCAAATCTCTCATTTCCCTCCTGCTTGACACCACATCTTCGCTGCCAAGTTGTCCACAGGAATAGAAGGTTTGGTTATATCCGTTAAAATAAAATCATTAAGATATCGGGGATTTTTTTTTCGAATCTGGCTGTTCGAGTATTGCCTTTGTGAAGGGTAAAATAACCATGAGGATACAAACTCCGGATCTGAATTGGGTTTGGTGATTGAGGAAATCCTGAGGATGACATGAATCAAGGATGAAATATCCTGGCGGCAGCTAGAATAATGCCAACTGGTAGCAAATGGGTTAATCAACATGAGTTTAAGCTCTTTCTTGCCTCATATTGACAAGGTTGATATATTAACCACAGCGGTGACAGGCAAAAGAAACCACGCCTACTTCACAATCACAGTCGCTCGTGAATGACGTTTATTGGTTGGAAGGGGATTCCATGAGGTCCTGTGATTGGCCAGGAGTCAGAGAGGGCGTGGCCTATTTTGCTTGAGAGTATGGTGGGACTCCAAATGCCATGTGCAAAGGAGTCACTTATTTCTACTCTTGTTAAGCTTCTGGCTCATAGGTTCTGCTTCAAGGTCCGATGACCTCAACTGCAGAATATTTTGTCGCGAAGGGCCCTCAGGCGTGCCGTCGTGACACATTGTAGAGGTTGCATGTGTGTACGAGACGTTATTTATTGACGGAGTTGTCAGGTGTCATGCGGGTCGGCCAGCGTCAGCAGTGATCACCGCCTCTGCCCGGTAGGTTCGAAACCGGATCTACATTACGAGGTGAATTTGAAGCTCAGCGTTTCACAAGGGCACATTTCTTCAATCTTTTGTGCACATTAGAAATAATTCAGTGTACCGTGTTACTGTTGCGTTAGCCTCATGTATATATGGTAACATGACACATAAATATACAACAAACCAACCAATAATCAAACAAACAAACAAAGGAGCTAGACAGGCTGTGTGTGCATGAATATTACTTTTGTTGATCATCCTGTAAAATTCTTTATACCTATCTTGTTACACAGATTTAAGAGGCAATTTAACGATATCAGTTGATTAATTCCCTAAACATGGGAAATCTATGCAGTTCAGAGTGTGAGTCCTTGCCTGAGGCGGCTCCGAATTTATCGAGATTCCCTTCAGGCCAAACTTTACCCCTTCCCTTCACCCCCCCCCCAAAAAAAAAAAAAAAAAAAACGTGTAGCGAGTTGATTTATCTCAAAGACTGACTGCTATAATGTTCTGGGGGAAAATGGGTAAATTAGCCAGCGTAGTCCATTTTCTCGATCTCGTTCTTGTTAGTGCCAGGCCATTTCATTCATGTGAAGGAAGGCTCAAATTCCCTGAATGGTGTAATTAGCACATTGTGCAGAATTATTCAAGACTAAGTCATTCAACTTAGCCAAACCTGTGAATGAAATGATCCTCTCCCATTTGTATTATTATTATTATTATTATTATTGCTATTATTATTATTATTATTATTATTATTATTATTATTATTAATTATTATTATTATTATTATTATTATTATTATTATTATCATTATCATTATCATTATCATTATCATTCTCATTATTATTATTATTATTATTATTATTATTATTATTATTATTATTAT
>NC_134801.1:23393342-23398342 GCF_046742065.1 Oratosquilla oratoria
GTCAAACTAATAGGCCTATAGTTATTTGGTTTCTTTTTGTCACCTTTTTTGAATATGGGAGTAACGTTAGCTAGCTTCCATTCTCTTGGGACATCTCCGGATATGATGGATTTCTTGAAAATAATTTCTAATGGAACAACAATCTCATTTTTCATTTCCTTTAAGATTCTTGGATGCCAACCGTCAGGCCCTGGTGTTTTATTAACTTTGAGTTTCTCTATACACCTTCTAATTGTTTCTTTTGTTATATTTACCGTAGTGAGTAAGTTTACCCCAGACTTTTCACAGGTTTCAGTTTGGAATTCACTTTGAGGTGTTTCGTTTACGAATACCGAGCTAAAATAATTGTTTAAGAGATTACACATTCCTTCATTTGAATATTCAAGTTGACCGTCAGCAGATAATAGTGGACCAATGTGATTCCTAACAACCTTTTTATCTCTAATGTAACTATAGAATTCTTTGGGATTCTCTTTGGATTTCTCAGCGATGTTCATTTCGTATTGTCGTTTTCTTTTTCTTATTGTCTTTTTTAAATCTCTCTGTATTGATACATAACTTTCATAGTCATTAGATGCACCCGAGCACTTATATTTCTTATAAGCCTGTCTCTTTTTAGCAATACTTTTTTCAGTTTCTTTGTCGAGCCACTTTGGGCGAGCCTGATTTGGGGGACGTCTGTCCTTAAAAGGAATGTAAGTTTGAATCATCTTAGTGAGCGTATTTTGAAATATTTCCCACATCTGATCTACAGGCCTTTCGTTTAATTTTTCCTCCCAATCTGTAAGCTGAAGCTCCTGACGTAGTTCTATGAACTGAGCTTTACTGAAATCGGGTATTTTAGAAGCACAAGTATCTATTCTAAAATTGTTTAGGAGTTTGAATCTGACTAAGTTGTGATCGCTATTTGCAACAGATTCACCGACTTCTACATCAGTTGCCATGCTTTCGCGGCTAGTGATCAATAAATCAAGTAAGTTTCCATATCTTGTGGGCTCTTTTACATGCTGAATTAAGTAATTGTCACCAAGAAAATCAATCAAGCGACTACCTATATGGCCATGTTCAAGGGTCATCCAATCAATGTCAGTAAAATTGAAATCACCCATTATCAATAAATCCCGGTTGCAGAAACTAGACAGTTCTTGAAATAACAGTTTGTCGTCTGCTAATGATAATGTCTTTGGCCTATATATTACACCTATATTCATTTTTTGTCCATTTGTTTGGGTTAACTCAACCCACAAACTGTCATATGCATCTTGTTTCACTTTCTCTAAAACACAAGCATGAACATTGTTTTTAACGTACAATAGAACACCCCCACCTTTCTTGTGGTTTCTATCCTGATGAAAGTGTTTAAATCCCGCAATATTAAATTCAGCTTCGAACTCTGTACCATTTAACCATGTCTCAGTTATTCCTATCATATCGAGATTTTCGCTTTTGACATACGCCTGTATTTCTTGAAATTTGTTCCTAATACTACGAGCATTAAAGTACATATATATATGTATACATATACTTATATACATACATATGTACATACATGTATGTACATATATATATATACATATGTATACATATATATATACATATATATACATAAACATATATATATATATATATATATATATATATATATATATATATATGTATATACATACACTGAATGGCTCCCAGTGAACAGATTAACATCTTTTCAACGACAATTCACTTTTAATTCCATGCCATCGCAGTCGAGACTGACGAGTAGCTGGAAGGAAGCATATGTTGGAAATTGAAACGTGGTCGAGCCGAGGACTCGAACTCAACCTGGACGTGACTAAGTGTCAGTGACTTAGCCCATTGCGCTAACAAGAGAGATATAAGTTGAGCACAATTTCTTATATTTATATGCTCGAGTTACACATACACGAAATTTTGCGTTCAACCCACTTCCGCCATGATAGTGCGTGCGTGTTTAATTATATTACGTATATGAAATTAAATAAAAAAAGTCAAAAGTGCATTAGCTTATCTCACTTGTTCTCGCGGAATCCTTAGGGACCGTTTGCGGAACCTTAGGGTTCCCCGGAACCCTAAGGTTGAGAAACGCTGGTGTAGAGAGTGAATGTGTATTTGATGTATAGGTATGTTAGTACACTGACTTGCTCCGGTTGTATACACTGACGTGTTCTCTCCTCCCACAGGTCACATGTGGTTGTGGGCTTTCTTAGTCTGGTCCTCGTGGTGCTCACCGGCTCTGTGCAACCTGCTGAGGCTCTCTTTTCCCCCAGGGAGTCTGCTCCCCCTGCGTCCAACCCAGTTGCAGGTAAGTCAGGTGTTGTTGCTCGGTTTAGCAAGTTAGGATAGGGAATGACTCTATGGATTTCTGTTCATGTTATGTATGTATATGTATACCACGCAGATGGTAGCGCACACATACACAGACACACACACACACACACACACACACACACACACACACACACACACACACACACACACACACACACACACACACACACACACACACACACACACACACACAAGAAAAAAACAAGAGGATATGAAAATAAAATAAGATAAAAAAGGATAGTTATAGAGGAGATCTGAAAAAAGAACAGTTTCCTACACAAAGTGGTGGACATTTGGAGGAAATTGGGTGAGCCAACAGTGTGTGCTAAAACTATACAAGAATTTAAGAACAAACGTGATGCTGAAAGATACAAAGACGGGTCACTACGAGCATAGCTCCCTTCCCGTATAATACAACTAGGTAAATACAAACAATCACACACACACACACACACACACACACACACACACACACACACACACACACACACACACACACACACACACACACACACACACACACACACACACACACACACGAAAGCGTTGTCACTTGAGTGTGATGGCTTTGCACAGCTATGTGTTTAATGAGCTAACAATGTCTTTTTCTTAACAAACACGTTCATTGGTCATAATAGATGAGAAAAGTGTAGTTAACATCACGTGAGGGAAATTTGGTTAAGGGGAAGACCAGAGGCAGTCGAGCAATTGACCGTATAGGATATTTACTGACTAAGGTTCCTCTCCCTCACACTTTCCGAAGGAGTCAGGGAACCTGTCTTGGGAAGAGGTGTCCCTAGTAGGTAGTTCACCGAAGTGTATAAAAAAAAAAAAAAAAAAAAAAAAAAAAAATATATATATAGATATATATATATATATATATATATATATATATATATATACGCACACGAGTATATATATATATTATATATATATACAGTATATATATATATATATATATATATACATACATATATATGTGTATATATATATATACATATATATATATATATATATGTATATATACTCGTGTGCGTCTATATATATATATATATATATATATATATGTATATATATATATATATATATATACGTATATAATTGTGTGTGTAGTAGTAGTTTCAGAAGGATCAGTTTGTTGATTGTAGTTGGGAAGGCTTATGGGGAGCTTTTAATTGAGTGGATTAGGAGAGGTACAGAGGGAGTAATTGGTGAGGAACAGTGTGCATTTAGGAAAGATAGGTATTGCATGGATCAGATTTTTGTGGTAAGACAGATATGTGAGAAAGCTTTAGGATAAGGTAACGATTTTGTTGCGCCTTTATGGATTTGGAAAAGGCTTATGACAGAGTAGAGAGGAAAACACTGTGGGAGGTTTTGCAGATATGTGGGATAGGAAGAAAGCTGTTAACAGGAGTCAAGAGTTTTTACAAGAGTATTAGAGCCCGTGTTAAAATGGTAAATGGAGAAAGTGAGTGGTTTAAGGTAAAGGTGGGACTGCGTTAGTGATGCGTCATGTCACCATGCCTGTTCAATGTGTACATGGATGGGTTGGTGCATGAGGTAAAGGCGAAGGTAATGGGTAGGGGACTGGAGATGGTTAAAGAAAATGGAGAGAAGTGGTAGGTGAGCCTGTTGTTGTTTGCTGACGACACTGAGCATGTAGCAAGGTCAGAGGAATGATTAAAAGTCAACTGAAAAGGTTTTGGATTTCTTTATTTTTTGTTATTTCATGTATGAAAATATAACTTAGAATTTAGAACACTAAAATGCACGTTTCTAACATTTTATAGTCTTGATTTTATCCAAATAGCTTGATCTTAAAAGGGCCTGATAACAGACGAACTTTTCAATGTCGTAGTTACGTTTTCCATCGCTAGGGCAAACTGATGACGTAAAATTTGTTGTTTACATTCTTGGACATGGTCAGCAATACGAAAGTGATTTCACTTCGAGTGAAGAAGATTTATCGGGTTTGGATGTCAAGCTTCATATTTACAGGCAAAAGTTTCAAGGATTCATGAATTGCATTTTTTTTTTTTTTTTTTATCTGTGCAGATGGGAGGTGAAAATGGCTGTGCGGAGATGGTATGGACATACAGAGAAAATGAAAGGAAAAGGACTTGTACGTAGTGTATGGATCAAGGGGAAAGTCATCATTGTGATGGGGGAAATTTGTCAGTAGTAAACAGCGCTTTTATCCTTGGGGTCAATATCACATCAAAGAGGTGGAATCATAAAGTTGGTACAATCGAGATTTAGTGGTGTTAAAAGGTTACAGGAGAGATAGTAGAAATTAAAGATTATTAACATTCATTTTTTAATTAAATTTTGTCTCCGGTCATAACAGAAATTCGAGTGACAAGTTCCGTAGGGATATTACAAAGGATTACAAAGGGGGAGCATGCCGACAGGAGACCTTTTGGTCCATATCTAGGTCGGATGCGAAAAAAATCATAATAATAAGTTAATAAATAAAAACTACAATAATGTAAATAACAAATAAAATACATAAATAAATGCATAGGTATAGTTGAATAATAAACAAACAGTAATACAAACAAACAGTGCCTAAGATATCGACTGGTTAAAATATGCAGCAAATACTTTGCACGGAGGAAGATCTTTCATGGAGAAAATGGAAATAGAGGAAGAATGTA
>NC_134801.1:23403342-23405842 GCF_046742065.1 Oratosquilla oratoria
CGATCTTGAGTTGACACAATTAATTGTTCAAACTCGGCTGATGTCGCCGTGGCGAAATCGTAGATATTTCGTCAACAATAACCATTATTTCTATCCTTGAGGTCAAGTTGAAAGTGGTCAGCATTTTATTTATGTTTTTATGTATTATCAAATTATCTACTTATCAATTTTTCTGTATATATATTTTAATTCATTTATTTTTTATTTAGTTATTCATTAATTTATTTATCTGTTCATCCCTAAGATAACGACTGCACAAAAGACGCAGTTGTTATCCCGATACGAGGGGGAAAGTAACAAACGTCGGCTGATTGTATTGGTGGCATAGAATATTCCTTGTGTGTTGTACATACGTATTTGTAATATTGTTTATTTATTATTGTATATCTAATGTATTATTGTGAGAACCAAGCGTTCTTATTAAGCGTGTATAATTTTCCCGCCAAGCCTGAGCTTGGTGGCGTGGCTTGGCGACAGAGTCCGTCTTGGTTCCGCTTTCGAAGCGACCGCACGCTTGTTTCTGTAGTGCTTTGTCACATTGTGACTAATACAGTATTTTGCATTGTTGATACGTTTTCATTGGCCACCGTACATGATAGCGATAATGTCATTCACTTGTTTGAATTGTCAACGTCATGCGTACTTTCTGTTTTGGCCAACATCAGGCAAAGTTATCCATCTAAAGGGGTTATCACACTGGGCTATTTTTTTCTCCAACCTCCGATTAATCGGCGGTACCGCCCACCTCCAGCACTTTTTCCGCCGTCAAATCACTCTCTGGCAAACTACTTTGTTTTCTCAGCAATTAACATAGAATGTCATTTTATGTGCTGGAGGAAGATAATTTTACTCCAGCACTGTCAGATTCCTTCCCGTAAGCTGCGGGCCGCAAATTTGTTCCAACAGTCGGAGGAAAAATAGCCCAGTATATGATAAAGCCTTGAGGATCGATCTCGGGACAACATTGGGGGGGTGGGAGGTTCATCTGAGTGAAATCGTTTGATGGAGGCCAGAATAGAATATATAAAGGGAATTACAGGATCAACAGGGTGACTAATATAACATAACCACCATACATAACGCATACTGAATACGACGATGGTACTGTCGCTGTTAACCTAGTCAGTTTGTTAGCCTTTTGTCGGTGGTAACTAACGATTGTGTCCCAAACATTTTCATTTTATTACCCAGTTTATCACGTCATATTAAGCGAGTTACCCCTTTCACAAAATATTGTCAACATTGATATATATATATGGCTAAATTAAAACACTAGAGATATTTTCGTTTATTTATTGTATTTGAACATTGTGCATCTCTAATGACTATTGCCAAAGATGTCAAAAACATCAGTGGGATGGATGGAGTAGCATGCTTGAAGTTAATTGAGGAATTCTTGTCTTCTTGATTTTCAGAATTCTTAACTTCTTTTCTGCCACCCTTCCATTAACCCCGGAAAAAAATTAGATTACCCCCAGAGGGTAATTTCCCCCCAGTTTGGGAATCACTGCCTCAGGGAATAGTTTAGCTCCGAAAAGGGGGAGTCATATATATATATATATATATATATATATATATATATATATATATATATATATATATATATATATATATATATATATATATATATATATATATATATCAACCACAATACACTTTAATTCTAAGTCATCAACATCGAGAGACTCGAGGAGGCCAACATGCAGAAATTGAAACGTGGTACAGCCAAGGACTCGAACCTGT
Source organism: Oratosquilla oratoria (assembly GCF_046742065.1). Taxonomy (NCBI): domain Eukaryota; kingdom Metazoa; phylum Arthropoda; class Malacostraca; order Stomatopoda; family Squillidae; genus Oratosquilla; species Oratosquilla oratoria. The sequence goes on from NC_134801.1 coordinate 23,405,086, forward strand.
GCTAGCACGTGACATGTGATAGTGAGAATGGAGGGACATCACAAGGTAAAAGTAATCAGCTGCGTTGCTCTGGTCCGTAGGGATGTCACTAAAGTCCCTAAAATTATGCAGTCAATATTCCATACGGCATTAGACAATAGCCACTTATAGAGTCTGATAAATGCTACGTAATTATCTTTTTGTGACTTTGCCCTCGACAGCTATCTGTGATTTTTTTTTATATTATTACTATTAATAATAATAGTAATAATAATAATGATAATAATGATAATAATATTATTATTATTTTTATCATTATTATTATTATTATTATTGTTGTTGTTGTTATTGTTATTATTGTTATTTGATTTTATTAATTTTATTTATTTTATTTATTTATTCTATTCTATTTATTTTATTTATTTATTTTATTTATCTTATTTATTTATTTACTTATTAATAAAGCACTTCCCGAGTACTGTGGCTTTTTTTGATATTTTGAGACGTCTGCCATTTACCAAGAACCTGTACTCTCAATTAACCATGGGTGTCTATGGGTGCTTTCACACGTCACGACCACGACCACGTGTGAAAGCGTCCACAGACATCCATGATTATTTGAGAGCACGATGCCGTGTCGTGGACGGCGCACGGCGAAAAGTCGATACGTGTGAAATGAGCCTCAGCCGGCTTAGCGTCGGTTATCGTCAGATTCTGTATTCTGGTCCTCATTTTTGTCGCAGGCAGCCGGACGCAGCAGAAGCCAGCCACCCAAGCC
>NC_134801.1:23413342-23425842 GCF_046742065.1 Oratosquilla oratoria
TTTACAAGGGCTGCAGAAATTAAATCCTAATTTATCTCCAGTCAGTATAACGGTCGACTTTGAGAAAGCCATAATCTATAGTCTGCTTGCTGTGTTTAACCATACAAAAATAAAGGGCTGGTTTTTTCCATTTTAGCCAAAACATTTACAGAAAGGTACAAGCTTCAGGCATGCAGCAAAAATGTCTAAATGACCAGCAGTTTGCTCTTAGCGTGAGAAAGCTCGCAGCATCAGCTTTTGTGCCGACTGTTGAAATTGAAGAAACGTTTGATAAATTACTGGAAATTATGGCTCCGGACAGTCAACCAGTACTTGATTATTTCGAAGACACTTATGTTGGACGTCCCTTAGGAGGAGAGGGCGACGAGAACCAATCTTGGACATGACTCTATGGGGCTTGTACGATAGAGCCAAGGAATTTTTTTGCCAGACACTACGAATGACATCCATCCTACTCAGGTACCTTTTCAATGTTGTTTTATCCATGTGAACAAGTTGCATAAACACGGCGTCAAAGGAAACATGGAGGACTGGAAGTGAAGCGTTTATTCCTGACGTTTCGTCTATTGACTTCCTCAAAGGAATGAGTATATTGGATACGTGCAGAGTTTATATACATGCTTTGCGGCTCAAGGGGGTATGCGAGCCGTAAAGCATGTATATAACCTCTGTACATATCCATTATGCTCATACCTTTGAGAAAGTCAATAGACGAATCGTCAGGAATAAACGCTTCACTTCCAGTCCATGTTTCCTTTGACGCCGTGTTTATGCAATGTTGTTTTACTATATCCCTGTCGTCTTCCTCTTCCATTAATCCTCTTTCTAGCTCCTAACTATACCTGTTCTTTTACTCTAACCTTCATTCATTTCACATACGTCTCTCTGCTCCTCTAGGTGTTCCTACTCCTTTTGATTTTCATCAATTTGATAACTCTCATCACCTCTCTACTTTTCTCTCTTTTTCCTCTTTTCCATTTATCCACCACTCGCAATTTCGCTTCCATAAAAGATTATTTGACACTCCCTCACTCTCTCTCCTGAAAGCATGAAGGTCCGAAATTCTTCCTATCATGAGATGGGAAAGAACTATTTGAAAAAGATGCAGTGTAGGAAAGAGGAAGGAATAAGAGATGATGTGAGGGAAGAAAGTCAAGATAATGTAAGGTAGGTAAAGTGAAACGAGATTAGGCCGTCTTATGTAAATAGCATGGGAAGGGAAGAGGCAGGGAGGGAAAGGGAGGTAAGGGGAAGGAATGAATGCGTGAGCAAGATGCTGTAATGATTATAATCTATTTTATATTATTTGTTTTTGTTTTTTTATCATTTGTCTGTCTGATTTTCATTTATTATTAGTTATATGTCAATTTATTATTAATTACTATTTACCTGTTTGTTTATTATTTAACTGTACCTATGCATTTATTTATGTATTTTATTTGTTATTTACATTATTATAGTTATTTATTTATTATTTTATTATTATTATGATTTTTTTCCGCATCCGACCTAGATATGGACCAAAAGGTCTCCTGTCGGGATGCTCCGCCTTTGTAATCCTTTGTAATTTGTAATTTGAGAAAGTGATTCAGAAAGCCATGCAAGCCCTCAAGTTACATGGGTAAGAGTTAGAAGGAATATAGGCTGAGTTCTAAGGGAGGGAGTCACGTGGTCTGACGAAGGTGAAGGGTGGAAGACACGAATGAGAAATGATCGTGAGAGACGTGAGTAAGGGACCACAGACGTCTCCTGCAGTAATACTTGATCACCGCACGAAGACGGATGGCTTGGACGTCGAAGTTCCTTCCGATCTTCCGACCTTCCGTATTTCCTTCCGATCTTCCGACCTTCCGTATTTCCTTCCGATCTTCCGACCTTCCGTATTTCCTTCCGATCTTCCGACCTTCCGTATTTCCCTCCGATCTTCCGACCTTCCGTATTTCCTTCCGATCTTCCGACCTTCCGTATTTCCTTCCAATCTTCCGACCTTCCGTATTTCCTTCCGATCTTCCGACCTTCCGTATTTCCTCCCTATCGCCTTGCCTTCAGTCATTTTTTCCTTCCTTCGTCCCTTCCATACGTCCTTATCTTTTCATTCTCATACTTTCGTTCCTCACGTCCTTCTTCTTTTTATTCTTTCTGTTATACTTTAACTCCTTTTCTTCCCCTCTCTCTCTCTTCCTCCCTACCTTTGTCTTCCCCCTCTCTTCCTCCCTCTCTTCTTTCTCCTCTTTCTCTTTTCCGTCCCTCCGTCCTCCTATATCTCCCTATATCTTCCTTGCCTCTCTCCTCCTCCTTCCATCCACGCAACCTTCCTTTGCCATCTGATGCCTCTCTCCCTCCATCCCTCTCCCACTCTCTCCCTCCCTTCCTCTCTCACACCTCCTCTGCCGCTTCTTCTCGTAGTGTTGCCATGCTTATGCTCGTGAGCATCTTTTTGCCATCGTGCAGGACACCATATCTTCAGCGTCCTCTCCTCTCGCTCCTATTACCACATTATTATCTTTCATTAGCAACAGCTTCTCGCTTTATTGCCCTCCCTCCTCCTCCCCCTCCCCTCCTACTCCTCCTCTTCCATTGCATCTATTATTCCTCCTCCTCTTCCTTCTCCTAATTCTCTTGTATTTCTCCTATTACTCTTTCTCCTCCTCTTCCTTCTCCTAATAATTCTCTTTCATTTCTCCTTTTACTTTTCCTCCTCCTCCTCTTTCTCATGCATTTCTCCTTATCCTACTTTTCCATATCTCCCTTTCCATCTAATACTTCTCTTTCACGCCCCTCATATTCCTCCTCTTCCTCCTCCTCTTCCTCATCTATTTCTTCTTATACTCATTTTCTTCTATGTCTCATTTTCCACGTTTTCTCTTAATCTATCTTCTACTCCTATTTCCATTCCCCCTTCTCCTTCTTTCTCTAGCATATCTCCTGATACTTCTCTTCCATGATTCCTCCTCTTTATTTCATTCCTCTTCCTCCTTGTCTCCTCTTACTCCTGTCACGCTTGCACCTCCTCCCCTCCTCTTCCTACTTCTGCTACTGTTCCTCCTATTCCATATTCTTTCTCCTCCTTCGCCTCTTCCCATTCCTCCTCCTTCTTCTCCTGTTCCAACTTTTTCGCCTCCTTCAACTCCTTCGTCTCCGCGTCATCATCGTCCTTTTCCCTGTTTCTATCCTCTTCATCTACTTCGTCGTCCTGTTTCCCTTAACCCTCCTCCTCCTACTTCCCGTCTTCCTCCTCCTCCCCTCCTCCTCCTCCTCCTCCTCCTCCTCCTCCTCCTCCTCCTCCTCCTCCTCCTCCTCCTCCTCCTCCTCCACTTTGCCTTCATTCCTCATTCCCCTCTCCATTCCCTTCCTCCTTCCCTTCTTCCAACCAAAGACGACTGACGATAAAATTCAATTGCTTGCGTCTCTTCTCCCTGCCATCCTTAAATATTTTCTTTACCACTATTACGACTCCGAGGATAGAAACGCAGGTTATCGGCAACTATATACAAATCTCCCCCCTCCTCCTCCTCCTCTTCCTCCTCCTCTCCCTTGTATGTATTCATTCTCCTGCATCTAAACAGTTTTTAATTTTTTTTTCCGTCAGCGCTAACGGGGTCACTATCTTGCTCTTTCTCCCGTCTCCCATTCATGTTCTAACTTTCAAGATTATCCTCCTCCTTATCTATCGCCCTGCTGCTTCCTCCAGGGTGTCAACTGCAAAATCCCCTTCCCTCTGACCCAATGGCCTTCACAGTACTTACAGCGATTCCTCTTGATTAATCTCCATAAAAAACAAAAAACAAAAAAACAATGCTGATCAGTTGTAGCTTCTGTCCTTCCCTCTGAATTCCTCTTCGACTCCCCACTGTCCTTTACAGTATTTACCACGATTCCTCTTGATTAATCTCCACGTTAAAAAAAAAAAAAATATATATATATATGCTGATCAGTTTTAACTTCTGTCCTTCCCTCTGTGCTACCTTCTCTGAATTCCTCTTAGACTTCATCTCTTTAATGCCAGATTACCCCTAAGGAGAGAAGCGAGCTGGATTTTGCTATTGCTCCCATACGTCTATTCTCTGTTATCTTACAATTCTTCCTCCTCCTTCCATTCTTCTTCTTCTTCTTCTTCTTTCTTCTTCTTTTCTTCTTCTTTTTCTTTTTATTTTTCTTCTGCTTTTTCTTTTTCTTCTTTTTCTTCTTCCTTTTCTTCTTTTTCTTCTTTTTCTTCTTCTGCTTCTTCTTCTTCTGCTTCTTCTTCTGCTTCTTCATCTTCTTCTTCTCCTTCTGCTTCTTCTTCTTCTTCTTCTTCTTCTTCTTCTTCTTCTTCTTCTTTTCTTCTCCTTTTCTTCTTCTTCTTCTTCTTCTTCTTCTTCTTCTTCTTTTCTTCTTCTTTTTTCTTCTTCTTTTTTCTTCTTTTTTCGTCTTCTTTTTTCTTCTTCTTTCTTCTTCTTCTTTCTTCTTCTTTTTCTTCTTCTTCTTCTTCTTCTTCTTTTTCTTCTTAAGGCAGCTAAAGGGGTTATCACACTGGGCTATTTTTCCTCCGACGTCCTACCTCCAACCTCCATCTCAATAACTAGAATATGACTTCGCTTACAGAAATCTAGACTTCTCTAAGAACATTTCAACAGTATGTCTAACATTCGTATAGATTTACAATCTCTTACTTCATCATTCAGCTTTGATATAAATGACGGAAAGAGAAATATTTGATATTTGGAAATTTGAAAAATAAAGTGTTGTAACCGAAGTCGTTTTTAACTCAAACGAAATCTCAACTGTCGGCGCTGGTGAAGTCCGTGGGAACTGCCCAGTGTCATAACCCTCTTAACCCAACTGTATCGATTGTATTCTACGGAAAGAAAGGAGGAGAGATAGTAAGACCTTGTCCTTTATTGTTTAGATCAGAACTGGTTTTACAAGCTGCCCGAAGCCGCATATATACCGCATTGGGCAAGATACCTGCAGCGCATAATTACGTTTAATTGTATTAGGTTGGGTCAGCCCCGCCGTCATTATTTTCGGGGCCCGTCGTCGACCCGCCAGGTGGGCGTCACGATTCACCGCCGGGTCACGCGTCCTTTACCGGCCGCCCCATCGAGTAGAAGTCCAAAAGGAGTGCTGCGTGACTCTGGTCCGTAGGGATGTCACTAAGCATCCTAATGTAACACATCTATAAATGTTATGGAGCACACACTCCGTACCCTTCTCCTTTCCTTTCTCCTCTTCTTCCTTCTCCATATAATCTCTTTCTCTTTCTCTTTTTTCTCCTCTTTCGTCTCCTGGTCTCGTTCCTACCTCCTTTCCCTTTCCTACTCTTCTATTCTTCTCCTCTTCTTTCTCTTCCTCTTTTTCTTTTTCTTCCTATTTCTCTTCCTCTTTCTCTTGTTTTCTCCTCTTTCGTCTCCTGCTCTCGTTCCTCCTCCTTTCCTCCTCTTCTACTCTTCTCTTCTTTCTCTTCCTCTTTCTCTTTTTCTTCCATATTCTCTTCCTCTTTTTCTTTTTTCTCTTCCTCGATTTCGTTATCTTTCTCTTCCTCTTTTTCTTGCTCGGAAGAGAGCAGGAAGGGAAAAAGGTTAAGAGGAATTGGAGGTGAAGGTAAAGAAAAATAAGAAAAAAGAGGAAGGGAAGGAGGAGAAGGAAGAAAAGGGAAAGGAGAAAGAGGAGGAAAAGGAGAGGGAGGAGGAGGGGAAGGAGGAAGAGGAGAAGGAAAAGGAGGAGGAGAAGGATAGGAGTAGTGGGTGGAAGAGGAGGGTGAGAAGGATGAGAAGGAGAAGGATGAGAAGGAGAAGTAGAAGGAGGAGGGGGAGAAAAAGGAGGAGAGGAGAAAGAGAAATAGAAGGAGAGGGAGAGGGAGAGGGGAGTGAGAAGCAGCAGGGAGGGTGTAGTGGAGGAAAGGAAAGGGGAAAGGGGAAAAGAGAGGAAATGGAGAGGCAGTGGGGGCATTTTTTTGGGGGGGGGGAGTGAAACGTCACTCCCACGGGCCTTGTTTGAGCCCGTGCGGTGGTGTTTATGTAAGACACACCTTGTGGAGAGGAGATGGAATGGTATAGCTAGTCAGAGGAGCAAGGAGGGGGCAGTGGACAAGAGAGGCTGCAGCTGTTAGCGCGGCGGCGGTCGCTCTAGTAGTTGACGGAGCTCTTCGGGGCTTTGGAGGCGGCAGAGGCAGCTCAAAAGACCTTCATGGGATGCCGGTGGTCCTCGTCTGAGGACAGAGGTGGAGGGGCAATCGCCAGGGGAAGAGGTCAGAACAGCGCCGGGGTCGTGCTGAGTGTGAGGAGAAGGAGGAGGTCCTGACCTTCACGGTTCAAGTGCCAAGGATGTGAGGCAGCTCAGGGTAGAGGTGCTGATGAGGGTTGCCCACAGACGATGATGGCAGGTTGTCAGGAAGTCAGTCATAAAGAAGCAGTGCCAGTAAAGAATTCGTGCGAATATGTGGAGATACATTTCATCTGGAAGTACTACAGGGACTTGTCTTCTCCGAAGTCGGAGGAAATGAATATCTTTACCTAGCACAATAATAATACGTCTGCGACGTTGTAGAAGACTCGTTTACGTCGTAAATCTACGATCCAGAGATATGATAGGCCACCTGCAGCTCCCCAGAAAACATTAGTCTGTGTAGCTCTCTAGACTGGAGCCTGTTCGACATCACAAACTAGACACGTACACGTACACTGTGGTTCACAAGACAGTGTAATTGAATGATAAGGCCGAGGGTTTAATACTATCTGTATACGTGAGTGTATGTGTATATACTGTATATGTAAATTTATATGTATATGTATATATGTATATCTATATGTATATATGTACAGTATATGCATATGCATATGTATATATAATTGTAAATGTATATGGATATGTGTGTGTAATTGCAAATGAAAATGTATATGCATATGTATATGTAACTAGATATAAATGTAAATGTATATGCATATGTGTATGTATATGTACACACACACACACACACACACACACACACACACACACACACACACACACACACACACACACACACACACACACACACACACACACATATATATATATATATATATATATATATATATATATATATATACAGTATATACATATAACAAGTGGATGGGAAGAGGCTCGGTGCTGTTTGAGATTCGACAGGGGGTGGATTACTTTCCTGGAGCTCCGCGCTTTCCCTTCGATTTTACACAAATTCTCAGTGGTTTGGGGTCTGTGTTGCCAGGTATGGGTACTGGACGTGAAATCGAACGTGACGAGATTGCTGCTATAATGGCCCTATTTAAGGCAGGGCATTCTGTGCAGGAAATCTATGAAAATACAGGAGTTACAGTGCATTCTGTGCAACGCTGGTTGTTACGTTTCAAGGATGATAGAGGGGCGTCACTACCTACCCCACGTCAGCGCTGTGGCAGACCCAGGAAACTCATACCACGCAACTTAAATGTTATTAAGCATGATATAGATAAGTCTCCTCGTAAGTCTGCTAAACAAATTCAGCCGGAAAGCCGTCGGTTATTAGGTGGTGTGTCTCTTCGCACAGTGCAACTCTGCGTCCCACACCATTCTGGAAACGTAACAACCAGCGTTGCACTGAACGCACTGCAACTCCTGTATTTTAAGAAATTTCACTAATAGAATATATATATATATATATATATATTATATATGTACACATATATTATATATACTGTATATATATGTGTATATATATATACATACATATGTATATATATTATATATATATACAAATGTATTTATATATGTATATATATATATATATATATATATATATATATATATATATATGTATATAATTAATGAATTTATGCTTATGTTATATACTACCTTTCTGGAAACCCTAATTTTCTTCATTTGTATAACTAGAGTTTGTACGTAAATCTGTGACAAATTTGCACAATGTCCTATTTCTTGTATGAATGTGTGATAAGAAGTCTGGCATTCCTTGAGTACTGAGTGCACTGGGCGAAACTTTTGCGTTTTTTTGTCTTCATCTCGAGTACATAATTAGTTGATTGTAGCCATTCGCGGCGGCCATAAATCACACATCCCTAAACGCACGCTGCCTCTCGGCTTTCGTCCTCCGTCAAGCGAACAGTCTCCGCATCTAAACAAGTTTCATAAGAATACGAGAGCATACGAATAGAGGAGACTCCAAGAGACCATATGGCCTACACTAGGCAGTTCCGTGTCCCTTACCACCTGTTATCTCGGTCAATATAGTTGTCAAATCCTCTCAACAGCTAATTGTTCGTCCTCCGTCAAGCGAAGAGTCTCCGCATCTATACAAGTTTCATAAGAATACGAGAGCATACGAATAGAGGAGACTGCAAGAGGCCATATGGCCTACACTAGGCAGTTCCCTGTCCCTTACCACCTGTTATCTCGGTCCATGTAGTTGTCTAATCCTCTCAACAGCTAATTGTTTCAGCGTTACTTACATGGTTATTAGTCTTTTCTTATCTTAGTTCTTCTGTTGAAGGTCCGACTCTTCATTACAGATGCCAGGACATGGTAACATCTGTTTCCTACAGCTATTCGTTCGTTTATTTCTATGTCCAGTTCATTTCTCTCACTGGCAATGGATCCCAGGTGCTTGAACTTATCCACTTTCTTTACACATAGTAATACAACTTCCTCTTGTCTTGGTGTATAATTGTCATTTCAAGTAGAAATATGTATATTTTATGTATATATATATATATATATATATATATATATATATATATATATATATATATGCAAAGTAGACCACTTGGAAAAAAGAAACTAACGAAGCAGAGCGCTTTCGTATATTACATCCAGTGCAAGATGTAATATACGAAAGCGCTCTGCTTCGTTAGTTTCTTTTTCCAAGTGGTCTACTTTGCATAAGTGAACACACGTACCCGTGTTCTTATTAGCATATATACATATATATATATATATATATATATATATATAAATATATTTATGTATAGACATAAACTCTCCCACTGGGATTCGAACCCTCGCCTGAGCGGCTTGCTTCTTATAAGGCGAAGACCGTGCCGTCACGCCATCCTGACCCTTCGAGGTCATATTATAATTAAAAAACAGCAGATCAGAAATTAAAAGTGATCGTCATTTTTTCTTCTGAGGATTAGTCCGTAAGGATGTCACTAAAATCTCTAAAATCTTGACCTTATAAAAATATCTACTATTCTACACGGGTTGCAGGAAATAAATAGGAAGTATAGGAAGCACGTTTTCGAACTGGCGGAACACTGTGCTTATAGGGATCGTCTCAAGTGCTCCTGCATCGCTGAGGTCTTCACAAGTACAGGGGGTCCTCGAGTTACGTCGGAGATTCGTTCCTACGGACGGACGCAAAGCGATTTTCAACGCAAGACGGAACAGCTTGAATTGATTTACCCAACCCAAAACACCTTAAATTCATGTGTATATATCAAGAAACAGAACTAGACAAGAATGTACAGTACAAAAAAATAACAAAAATGAAATTGCAGTGAAAATAAACATATAAATGAGAACAATCCCCGAAATGACAAATGATACTATACGCTCTCTAACACCGTCAAGTCGAATCGACGCATGTCGAGGACGACGTAGGTCGAGAACACTTGTCATATTGCATGGCCGGCGTCAGACATGACAGTTTTCTTCAAGCTATTGTGGATTCGAATGATGAGATTCTCTAGATTTTTATGATAGTGTATTGTGTAAAAAATATTCATTGTTTCAACTTTATTCGGTTTATGATGTTGGTTAAAACGAACAGGGTGATTAGGAAAAATATGTTGGAAATTAAATCGAGTGACGCAAGTCCACAAAATTGGCGGAAATTCTTAGTGTGATGACGCCATTAGAATAATTGGATGGGGCTGAGTTGACAGAGGTGAATAAAGAGTCACTGATTTTATAAGTAATAAAAAATACTTCCATCCCATCGAGGAAATGGAGTAAATGAAATATTGAAAAGAGTAACACAGAGGATGATTAGTAGAAATTTAAATAAATCATCATTATTTTTGGAAAGCAGATGGGACGAATATAAGAAAGGCACAGACTAAGATATCATAAAGGACATTGCCCTGGTTCTCGCCAAATCACCCAAGATTTGTGAATGTGTACACTGACATCACTTCTTGTATAAAATTGTTTATATTTCACACGTCATCTCATATATATATATATATATGTGTGTGTGTGTGTGTGTGTGTGTGTGTGTGTGTGTGTGCGTGTGTGTATTTATAAGTGTTCTAACAAGAGACGACTCTATTCAGATTAGGATCGGAATTAGGACCAGACGAGGCCACCGTTGATCAGGGCATCATATCACCCTTAATCTGCTCTTGACCTGAACAAAATAACCTGAAATTAACCAGATTAATAAGCTGAAAATTAAATCAGTGTAGTGAAGAGAAAAATTATAGAACACCCTCGCATTGCGCTCCTGCATCCTCGGGGCTGATTGCAATGATGACTTAGATCCTTAAGCACGAGGACTTCAGGATATCCAGCTTGATGATTGGTCAGGGTGGGGAGGGGCAGCTTTGGATGTACAGCTGCGCGACCTAGACTACTCAAGTGGCAGTCATGAATACTGTGCCTTCATCTGTTGCGTATTTCCACGCAGGGAGACACCCCCCACAAACACAAATATACACCAACGCCTACAGAAAAATTGTACTGACCGATTAATCTTTATATATTCAATATCTCATGGACTTTGATGAAATCCTTACAGGCCAGAGTCACTCACCATTCTCTTACGATTAAAGAATAATTTCCACTGAATAGAGAATGCTGATCGCTTTTAAGTTCTGCTAGCCCTTCTTTCTGCTGCCCTCTTCAAATCTCTCCTGTGGCATCTCTACGACACTATTTCTTCGGCGCGATATCGTCTGCTTATCGTGTATGTAAATCAATTCTCAACCATCTTGCCGCCGAGTCGCATTGTTCTGGGACTTGTCTTTATATTCTCCTGCAGCCTTATATTTCAGCAACATAAGAATCATAATCAACTCCTTCACCCCGATGATATATTCAGTGGAATTTGTTAAGGGTATCGGCCTTTACCTTAAGGGAAGTTTCGATCGACAGAGATCTTCTCGGTTGCATAATATATATATATATATATATATATATATATATATATATATATATATATATATATATATATATATATATATATATACGAGTCCACTGCTAAGCAAAGATCTCTTTCATAGCATTCCATGACTCACACGACTGCGCCAGTCTCTGCCACATCACTCCTGCAAACTACTCTATCTCATCTCTTCATCTTCTGTCTGGTCTCTCTCTTCCACGTTTCCCATCTCGCGGCGTCCACTCACTAACACACTTGCTCCATCGCTCATATTTCCTTTGGGATAATTTACTTACCCAATTCCACTTCATCTCTTTTACTGCCTCCACAGTATCTTCCACTCTAGTCTGCTGTCTTGCCCAACTTTCTCTCTTTCGGTCTCTCAGCGTTATTCCCATCACTGATCTCTCCATTCTCCTCTGTACACTCCGAAGCTTTGTTTCCATCGCCTTCCTCATTTTCCAAGTCTCACATCCGTAGATTATTGCTGGAAGAACGCACCGATTGTAAACTTTGCATTTCACTATCATGATCTTTGGTCACTTTCACCATCTGACCTAAATAATTTTACTCTTCAACTTCTTCAAAACTTTCACCGTCGATTATAATTGCTTTACTTTGAGCTTTTGTATTGAACATTACTTTGGTCTTACTATTTTTCATCTTTAAGGCTACTTTGAGACTTTCCTTGTTCAGATTACTCAGCACATCTTGCAAGTCTTCTGCTCATTCTGAAATAAGGAAAATGTCATCCGCAAATCTTAGATGGTTAGAATATTCGCCATTAATCTTCAAACTTCTCTCTACCCAACTCAACCTTCTGAAAATCACTTCCAAGCAAGCTGTTAATAATTTGGGAGAAATTGTATTGCCTTGCCGTACTGCTTCCTCTACCTTGCTTTTTTTTTGTACCCTTATGTAGTGGAATTACAGTAGTACCTTCCAAATAAATCTTGTCTAGAACCCTTATAATCTATTCGTTTGAACCCTGTTTAGTATTGCTATTTGTTCTACCGAGTCATAGGCCTTCTCGATTAATTGGTCCATTGCCTATAAATGGTCTAGAGTCAAATATCCATTCCTAAATCCTGCCTGTTTTCTCGGTTGGTTTCCACCTAAACTTGATTTAGTATATTTGGAAGGCTCTTGGAGAAAACTTTATACATATTTGATAGCAAGCTAATCGGGCCATAGTTACTAAGGTCTTTCTGGTCTCCTTTTTATGAAGGAAAATCACTATAGCATTGCGCCAGGATTCAGGAACGTTTTCATGACGTAAGCACTGGGTGTACAACTGAGCTAATTTACAATGAACTTCTTTCCCTGCATCTTTCAGAAGATCTATCGATATACCATCTTCCCCAGGTGCTTTTCCTCGTTTCATATTTTTAGAGCAAACTCT
>NC_134801.1:23428342-23430842 GCF_046742065.1 Oratosquilla oratoria
AGATACAGAGTTATTTAAATATAAGTATCAGGTAGCAACAGTAGAAAAGGAGGGGAGACAATACAATGCGCAGGAGAGGCCTGACCTCCATCGACCTGACTAACATAAAATGGTTCAATTTGGCGGAAACATCTTGGTCACCATTTGGGTTACCAATCTATCATACTTAAAATACCCATAGCTTAAGTTTATATTTTGATCAAATGTGCCTGATATCAAACAAAATTCTATTACATCTCTTTCATGTAGGTTCTTTCTTTTGGATTATATTGTTGCCTTGGAGTAATCAATATGATGGTTGTATAATCCTTTGTGTTGAAATAACGCATTGTTTTCCTGGGCAGATCTCGCACTATATTTATGTTGGGAAATCCTTGTTTCCAAGTTTTTCTCAGTTTGTCCGATTCCAATATAAATTTTGTTACAGTCTTGGTATGAAATTCTATAAACAACACTGTTGTTGTTAGGCTGGCTATTCTTAATTAAAGTCTTCATAATGGTGTGGTCATATTTAGAAATTACTTTGATATCTAATTTCTTGAGTAAGTTGATAATACTAAGAAAGCTTTCATGAAAAGGAAGAACAAGTGTATTAAGTTGTTCATGATTTTCTTGTTCTTGACTGTATGCTTTGTAAAAACGTTTCTTGGTATCATGACATTGGTTAAGAATATGAGTGGGATATTTGAACTTTTCTCCAATATTCCGGATAGTTCTAATTTTATCATAAAAAATTCAGGATCTGAAATCCTGTAAACTCTCAAGTACGTGGAAATAAAAACTGATCTTTTTACATTGATATGGTGATTAGATTAAAATTAACATGGGTGAGAATGTTGTTAGGTTTTCTAGACTTTTGTTTTCAGAAAGCCATTATCTCTATTTTAACATCCAAAATGGGCAAGCTGTTGTTGTTTTCTATTTTAAGAGTGAAGTTAATGGGGGATACCAGTGAATTTAGATTAATAAGGAAATCATCAGTAGATAAGTTATTAGGCCAGAAACACAAAACATCGTCTACATATCTGAGCCAAATAATCTATTCATCTTTAATAGTTGGTAATAAATATTTTTCAAAATATTCAATATAGATGTTAGCTAAAACAAGTGAAAGAGGATTCCCGACAACCATCCCGAAGGTCTCTTTGTAATATTTCCCCTCAAAGACAAAAGAAGAATTATTTACACACAAACTTGTTAATTTTACAAACCCTTATGATCTGTTCGTTTGTACCCTGCTTGCGTAGCGAGTTTAGTATTGCTATTTGTTCTACCAAGTAAAAAGCCTTCTCGTAATCTACAAAAGCTAAGCAGAGGTATATTGTATTCTGTCGTTTTTTCGATTAGTTTGTTCATTACCTGCAAGTGATCTAGAGTCAAATATCCGCTTCTAAAGCCTGCCTGCTCTCTCGTTTGTTTTTCATCTAATGACTTATTCTATTTGTAAGTATCTTGGAGAATACTTTATATACATTTGATTGGAAGCTAATCGGTCGGTAGTTTCTAAGGTCCTTCTGGTCTCCTTTTTCATTAAGGAAAATCAGTATAGCAGTACACCAGGATTCAGTAACGCTTGCTTGACGTATGCACTGGGTGTACAACTGAGCTAACTTAATATATACTTCTTTCCCTGCGTCTTTCAAAAGATCTATGGATACACCATCTTCCCCAGGTGCTTTTCCCCGTTTCATATTTTGGAGCAAATTCTATCTCTTCCTTTGTAATCTCTGGTACACTACTAACGTTTACAGATGAATTTACTGACTCAACTATGGTCTTCGACGAGCAAAGCTCTTGGTAAAATTCTTCTGCTCTTTTTACCATTCTGTCTCTGTATTTAATGATCTCTCCATCTCTATCTTACAAACATATCATTTGCTGTCTTCCTAAAGCATGTCTGCGCTCGGTTCCTTTAACAATATTTAATTTCCGAATAGTTTCCTCTATTTCATCCATATTTCTCCTTCTTTGCTCTGATCTCTGCCTTTTGTTGATAAGCGATAAATGACCTCTTTCTTCCCGGAAGGATGAAAACTGTGTTGATTAGACCTACCTACTTCGGTTAACGCCTCTCATACTTATCCTGGCTGGTAATTTTATGCGTATGAAATATCGTCGGCAGCGAGGGCCTATCTTACTAACAACAAGAACACTGTGTATGCGTCAAGGAGATCCAAGTGGAATCTCCACGACCTCCACAACGTCGAAGAGGCACATTTAACGTCTGTTGACCTCTTGTTCTCAAGGACGTTTGATTCTTTTACATTGATGGCGCTATTCGTAAATTTGGTTTTAATTAGCCCCAGAATATTCTATTCGTCCACGTTTGAAACCCGTTTTGGAAGGACGACAGATATTTCGATTACAAATCTATGTAGGGCAAACTATTTTGATGAACACTTTCATGACGAAATTTTGTCATCGTTAAGGATTGGGGTCTGGCCAAAGATGGCCGGCTTTATTTATCTGGAAGGGTCTCTTTATTGCCAGATATTTGATA
>NC_134801.1:23433342-23438342 GCF_046742065.1 Oratosquilla oratoria
GGGGTATTCCCTCAGCTGAATAAGAGTACCTCGTGGCAGGAAGAACTACATCAACATCTATAAGGGGGATCTGACGGTCTGGAAAGCCATATTTTTTAATCGAAATTTTGATTTGGCATGGATTTAAATTCCAACTTTATTCATAAACACGCAGGAAAGGTAATTTTAGCCGTTGGCGCTCGCTAACATGTGCTAAGTAGGTTTAAAGGGACAATGGGTGTATTAGCCACATGCAAAAATGAACCCGTGTACTTTTCTGCGTGTCATTTTCTGGATATTTCCCTTTGTTTTATGTGTGAAAATCTAGTGGCGGCAATTGGCATCTTTTTTCATGGTTGTCGTACAGACTCGGGCAAAAATTTGCGGTTTTTGATGAAATGAACCTTTTGCAATGGGTGGCACTCAATTGTATATATATATATATATATATATATATATATATATATATATATATATATATATATGTATATATATATATATATATATATGTGTGTGTATATATGTGTGTGTGTGTGTGTGTGTGTGTGTGTACATATATACATTTGCAAAGACAACGAATATTTCCGTCAAAAAGTCTCTCAAATAGTACTTTTAAGATAAAGTATTTGTTTTAAACATGGTTCTCGTGAAAATGAACAACATTACAAAAAAGATCATGCAAAGTTGTTCTTGGTCGTTACCCTTTTAGGAAGGCAGCAGAAAGGAGAATTAGTGAAAAAGTAAAAATTATAGATACTTATTTGTGAGTAAATATTAGTCTCCAAGCATAAAAGAATACTGGACAAATTTAGATTTAAGAAGGCAAGAATTGGTTTACAAATAGAGTGATTAAGGAATGGAATAGACTTAGTAACCATGTTGTGAGCGCTGAAACTATCAGTTGTTTTAAGAAACGGTTAGACAACTTTATGGATGGATATGACAGGATGTGAGGGATATGGAGCTGCCTAGTGTAGGCCTTATGGTCTCTTGTAGTATTCTTCATTCTTATGTTCTGAGTGACTTTGCCAGTAGAGATGTCACCAAATTTCCTAAAGTAATGATTGCATAAACCTTAAAGATGGTTTCGAGAGAAATTGCAAGTTGCAGAAGTGAATGATCAAGACAGAACCCCGTGTACAATGAAACCACTAAAACTCTCAGGATTGAAGTGAAGGAGAACAGATCGAGGCTAGCCAATCCACTGAGGGCGTAGGGTAACTCTAAACCTGAATATGATATCTCCAACAGTAGCCAGAAGAAAGTCATTAGTAAAGCTTAAAGCTTAAGGACTTAAAAGATAAAGTCGACTGTCAGTATACTGTCATGTGGCCCCGGATCAAACCATCACAAAACAATACTTTGTCCAAGGACCTCATGCCTGGGTTTCTTAGCTCGCACCATGCAATGATGTATATACATAAACACACACACACACACACACACACACACACACACACACACACACACACACACACACACACACACACACACACACACACACACACACACACACAAACACACACACACACACACACACAAAAATATATATATATATATATATATATATATATATATATATATATATATATATATATATATATATGCTAATAAGAACACGGGTACGTGTGTTCACTTATGCAAAGTAGACCACTTGGAAAAAGAAACTAACGAAGCAGAGCGCTTTCGTATATTACATCTTC
Source organism: Oratosquilla oratoria (assembly GCF_046742065.1). NCBI lineage: Eukaryota > Metazoa > Arthropoda > Malacostraca > Stomatopoda > Squillidae > Oratosquilla > Oratosquilla oratoria. Next base: position 23,435,025 of record NC_134801.1, read on the forward strand.
AGTGCAACAAGTACAAAGTAAATAGAAATGCATACATAATATATACATGAAACAAAGGAACAAGGACAGTTTGAATAAGGGTAGCGGCCAATTACACCCTGGAGGGCGGAAGGTCATTGTCAATTAACTTATGATGGTGGGGCGACATCAGGTCACAGTCGCCAGGGTCACATAGTCGCAAGGGTTACATTCTACCTGATATCATCTTACTAATTTCTTGACAAATAAAATTATCAAGTTTGTATAAACCCTTGTGTAGATTGGTATTTTGATTACTAGTGGTATGAATCAAACTACACTCTATTAAATTTCTTGCTATTATGTTGTTGGTATAATAGATTGGTTGGGCATTACCCCAATCAACTGGATGATTATTTAATTCAATATGCTTGAATATACCACTAGAATTATTGCCATCCCTAAAAATTTTCTTGTGTTGTTCAATTCTAATGTTTAAGGGTTTGGCAGTTTGACCTATGTAAAATTGATTACACATTTTGCAAGGAATTTTATAAATGCATCCTTTTTTAATTTCAATACTATTGTTGATGAGTTTATGTTTTACTGTACTATCATTTTTAAAAACTACCTTTACGTTAAATCTTTTCAATAATTCTGTGATACTTAACAAATTTTCTTGAAATGGTAAAATTAAAACATTATGATAATTGAAAGGTGATTTAGGCTGAGGAGTTAAAAATGATTTCCTTGCAAAATTGTAAGCAATATCAAGGAATTGCTTAGGGTATTTTAATTCTAGCCCAATGTCAAAAACATTTCTGATTTCTTCATCAATAAATTCAGGACTACAAATACGAAAAGCTCTTAAAAACATAGACGCAAAGACTGTACGTTTAATATTATTTGGATGAGAATAATAATAATGGATATATGAACTTACATTGGTTGGTTTACGATATACTTTGAATTTAAGGCTATTGTCATGACGTAGGATAGTGCAATCTAAGAAAGGTAAGGTACAATTTTTCTCAATTTCTAAAGTAAATTTAATAGAATCAACAAGGGTATTCAAATTAGTTAAAAAATCATGGACATTTTTATCTTCTGGTCAAGGACATAAAATGTCATCAATATACCGAAGAAGATTTTGTGTAATATTTTAGTTTCGAAAAATTCCATGTATAAATTACTTAAAACTGGGGATAAAGGGTTTCCCATACTCATGCCGAATTTTTGGGAATAGAAATTACCATTGAATTGAAATTTACAATCTTTAACACATAACTTAATTAGTTCAATCAATGTAGATGATGGCAATGGAAGAACATGTTTATTAAGTTCATCTTGAAGGTAAAATAATAAATAATTTATGGGAACTTTTGTGAATAAACTGACTATATCAAAACTAACCAATGTAAACTTATAATTAGGTTTAATATTATGGAGTTTGTCTATTAAATCAGAAGTGTTTGTAACATGAGAAGAAGAGATTGTACCTACTATAGGGCTAAGGATAGTAACTAGCCATTTGGAAAGTTTGTAAGAGGCAAACCCAATTGACGAAACGATAGGTCTAGCGGGGTTGTTACATTTATGAGTCTTAATGAGACCATACATATGTGGCAAAGGGGGACTGATTGAAATGAAATTCTGTAAGAGGTCTCTATTCTTATGAAGTAGTTCTTTTAATTTGTTATTATAATAACTATTAACTGCTTCTGTAGGATTTTTGTTAAGAAGTGTGTAAGTATTGTTATCATCTAATAAATCATTCATTTTTCTAAGATAATCAACCTTGTTTAAAATAACAACTGCATTAGATTTATCTGCTTTAGTGAAATGTAAATGATTATCTTTTTTAAGACTAATAATTGCCTTCTGAAAACGTTCTGGGCAATTAGAAACAACCTCTTGTGATATAGCACCATAAACAATTCCTTTACATATAAACAATTCTTTATATATATATATATATGTATATATATATATATATATATATATATATATATATATATATATATATATATATATAAAGGGGGAAATAAGGAAAACCCAAGAAATTATAGACCGGTGTCCCTAACAAGTACAATGGTCAAAATTTGTAAGAGAATCATCAAAGATAGATGGACAAAATATCTGGAGGAGAATAATATTCTGAACCCGAGGCAATTTGGATTCAGACAAGGAAGATCATGTACCAGTAATTTAATTTGTTTCTATTCAAGATTGATAGCTATATTGTTGGAAAGGGATAGCTGGGCAGACTGTGCATTCCTAGACCTACAAAAGGCATTTGATAAGGTACCACACAGAAAATTACTATATAAACTGGAAACAATAAGAGGCATACATGGAACACTTTTGAAGGAGGACTACCCACATGGAAGGAAAATGAGTGGTGCTCAGAGACAAATATTAAAAATGGGAAGAAATGAGTAGTGGCGTCCCACGGGTCAGTACTAGCTCCGATAATGTTTGCTATATATGTAAATGACATGGATGAGGGCATTGATAGTTACATGAACTGCTTTGTGGATGACGCAAAATTATTAAAGAGAATAAACTCCGAAATAGACTGTGACTCATTGCAGAAGGATCTGAACAAAGTCTCAGAGTGGATCAAGAGATGGAAAGTAGAATTCAACATCAAGAAGTGCAGTATAATTGAATTTGGAAAATGCAAGAAGAGAATAAGAGGACAGTATAAAATTGATGGGAAAGAAGTAAAGAAAGTGAATTCTGAAAGGGACCTAGGAGTAATCATCACTAAAGACATGTCGCCGGATAAACCTATAAATAAGATAGTCGGAGAAACATAATTTGTTGAGATAAATAAAGGTGGCCTTTAAATACCTGGATAAGAAAAAGATCAAGAAAATATTACAAACACTGATAAGGCCAAAACTGGAATATGCGGCGCTGATGTGGTCACGCAGTACAAAAAAATAGAATACAAGAAAATTAAAAAGAATACAGAGAGCAACGACAAAGTTGGTTCCAACATTTGCAAACCTAACATACGAACAAAGACAGGCCGAATTGGAATTACCAACCCTGGAACAAAGAAGAGAAGGAGGGTACCTAATAACCATCTACAGAATTATGAAAGGAAAAGAATGCCTTCATAGAGAGGACCTATTGAAACGGGACAGAGGAAAAAACAAGAAGACATGCGATGAAACTCAAAAAGGATAACTACAGAAGAGACCTGAAAAAGAACAGCTTCCCACATAGAGTGATAGATGTATGAAACAAATTGGATGAAGAAATAGTGTGTGCAAACACAATACAACAATTTAAGAACATACTTTATCTTACGAGATACAAAAACGGGTCATCACGAGCATAGCTCCCCTT
>NC_134801.1:23445842-23450842 GCF_046742065.1 Oratosquilla oratoria
CATAGTGTTTTGGAGATTGACCCCCATAACCACATATATTTTGATAACCTAGCTCTCCAGGTACTTGGATAACTTTATTTTATTTTCAAAAAAATATTGTTTTGGCCAGGGTTAAAGGTTAAAGGGGTATGGTGGGGTAACACGTCACTACCGTAATGTCCACTTAATATGATTGGTATTTTGTGACAAAAATTACTATGATTAGACAAACCATTGTATGTGTTCATAAATATCATATATGTGAAATTAATATTGCCACATACTATGATAGCGTTTGTAAGGAGAAAGCATATAAATGTAAAATGATTGTATAATATTTCCAAATGTTAAAATATTGGTTATTTTTATTTTACTTTTTCGCGGGCGGTAATATACTCGACAAACATAATGAGAGGTTATTTCAATTTTTCTCCTACGGCCAAATATTTTTGATTTCCAAAGGATGTCTCCCTCCTCAAATTGATTTTTTCTTAACATTTTGTTTGCGTTACTTTTCCATTGAGTTATATTGATACGTGTAACTTTTCTCCTCAATTTCTGTCAAAATTAGAATGATCATTTGCCCTCAGCAACATGTGGGTAATTTGGTAGTATATATATACAGTATATGTATATATATATATATATATATATATATATATATATGCATATATTTATGTATATATATGTATATATATATGTATATTACGTATATACATATGTAAATATATAAATATATATGTATATGTATATATATATATATTATGTATATATATAAATATGTATGTATATATATATATATATATATATATATATATATATATATATGTATATATATATGTATGTATATAAATATGCCTATCCGAGAGCTGACACCTTGACGTGGTGGATGGGCTTGAGAATCTTAGTGACTACAAAAGCTATGTCGATAGAGAGACAATCTCTGCAGGGTCACCCATATCGAGCAGGTTTTGTAAGAAAGATCAGACAAAGAGCAGCTCACACGCACAGTCGCATGACCCACTGCAAACTGGCACGTCCCTGATGGGGAACAGGGAAACTCCTCATAGATATATGGGGTACCGTCATAATGACGGCGTGGATCATTGGGCACCCTATGGATACAGGGCTTCACCGAATATAATGAATAAGGTGACACTAGAGAAACATCTCTCCTGAAACCAGTTGGCACGGAGGTGAGATTACTGCTAACCCCCTTGATAGACAATATGAACAGGACAACCAAAACAAAACCGGGCGTTCCTCTTGGATCATCGTCTCCTAAAGGTCCAACCGCATTGCCTCGTGTGCTTACGGGCAGTGTGCCACCGAATGTGAGTAAGCACTGTCCAAGCAGATCTAGTCTTGGACATTAAACAACATGAAGAAAATGAAGATCTATACTTACAACGTAAGAAGTTTCTCAGAAGATCACAGGCTGGAGAGTTTAATGGAAGAATTAGACAACATCAAGTGAGACATCGTGGGAGTGAGCGAAGTCCGAAGAGCGGAAGAAAAGCTGATACAATTACAAGATTGTCACCACCTTGATAAACCGAGAGATTGCTAGTAACGTAGTCAAATTCAGTAGTTTCTCAGACAGGGTAGCTTGGATTGTGATTAGGCTGTGTAAAAGGTACACTCTAAAAATAGTTCAGGTTTACGCACCAACTTCACAGAGCTCAGACGATGAAATTGAGTGGTTCTATGATGATTTAAGCCAGATAATGGATCAAGAAAAAAGTAAGTACACGTTGGTAATAGGCGACTTTAATGCTAAAGTGGGGAAGAAGATGGGTGATGAGACGTGCATCGGTAAGTTTGGAGTAGGTGAAAGAAATGACAGAGGCGAGATGTTTTCAATTTTGCAGACAACTACAGCATGAGGATAATGAACACTTTCTTTCAAAAGCGTGTAGGTCGTAAAAGGACGTGGAGAAGTCCAAATGGACAACAAAGAACGAAATAGACTTCATATTAGGAGATGAGAGCAAAAGCGTTAACAATGATACTGTCATAAATAGAGTCAACATAGGTAGTGACCGTAGAATGGTAGGTTGCACAGCTAAATTCAATTTTAGAGCCGAGAGAAATAAACTAATTTTAAGAAAGAAAATAAGCCTTGCAAAGGTTAAGGATAATAATAAGAAATTTCAGTTAGAAATGAAAAATAGATTCGAAGCTCTAAGAGCTAATGAGGACACCGTGGAAGATATTAATTTGAATTTAGTGAATATCATTAGAGAATCGGCAGAGAAAGTAAGAAGTACAAAAAACATTAGAGAAAACAAATACTCCTAAGCTACAAATGACCTTATTAAAAGAAGAAGGACCATGCAGATTAAAAGCAGGAGAGACGAAATAGAAAGAATAGAACTAAACAAGCTTATCAACAAAAGGCAGAGATTAGAGAAAAGAAAGAGAAACATGGATGAAATAGAGGAAACTATTAGGAAGGGTAAAAATATTAAAGTGACCGAGCGCAAACATGCTTTAGGAAGACAGCAAATGATATGTTTGAAATATAGAAATGGAGAAATAATTAAATTTAGAGACAAAATGGTAAAAAGAGTAGAATAATTTTACTAAGAGCTTTACTCGTCAAAGACCGTAGTTGAATCAGTAAATTCATGCGTAGACATTAGTAGTGTACCAGAGATTACAAAGGAAGAAGTAGAATTTGCTCTAAAAACTATGAAACGAGGAAAAGCACCTAGCGAAGATGATATATCGATAGATCTGTTGAAAGACGCAGGGAAATTAGTTCATATTAAATTAGCTGAGTTGTATACGAAGTGCTTACGTCAAGAAAGCGTTCCTGATGCGTGGTGCAATGCTATAGTGATTTTGCTTCATAAAAAAGAGACCAGAAGGACCTTAATAACTATCGACCGATTAGTTTGCTATCAAATGTATATAAAGTATTCTCGAAGATCCTTATAAATTGACTAAGTCAAGTTTTAGATGGAAACCAACCGAGAGAACAGGGAGGCTTTAGGAGCGGATATTCGACCCTACACCATTTGCAGGCGATAAGCCAACTAATCTAGAAAACGACAGAATACAATATACCTCTGTCTTTAGCTTTTGTAGATTACGAGAAGGCCTTTGACTTGGTAGAACAAATAACAATACTAAATTCGCTACGCAAGCAGAACACAAACGAACAGATAGTAATTTTTTTAGAACAGATTTATTCGAAAGGTACCGCTATAATTCGACTACATAAAGATACAGAAAAGATCAAGATCGAGAAAGGAGTACGGCTAGGCGATACAATTTCACCCAAACTATTTACAGCATGCTTGGAAGATATTTTCAGAAGATTGAGTTGGGAAAAGAAAAGTTTAAAGATTAATGGGGAATATTTGAACCACCTAAAATTTGCGGATGACATCATTCTTATTTCAGAAAGAGCAGAAGACTTGCAAGATATGCTGAGTGATTAAAAGTGTGAAATGTGATTGAAAGTGTTAAAGTAGGTTTAAAAATGAATAAAAGTAAAACCAAAGTAATGTTCAATACGAAAGTTCAAAGTAAAGAGATTGTAATTGATGATGAGAGTCTTAAGGAAGTTGAAGAGTATAATTATTTAGGCCAGATGGTGAAAGTGACGAAAGATCATGATAATGAAATAAAAAGAAGCATTACAATTGGTTGGAAAATGTTTGGTAAGTATAAGATCCTGAGAGGCTCTCTACTTTTATGTTTGAAACGTAAAGTTTACAATCAGTGCATTCTACCGGCAATAATCTACGGTTGTGAGACTTGGAAACTAACGAAGGCAATGGAAACAAAACTAGGACAGCACAGAGGAGCATGGAGAGATCAATGATTGGAATAACGCTGAGAGACCGAAGGAGAGCAAGTTGGGTGAGAGCAGACTAGAGTGAAAGATATTGTGGAAGCAGTAAAAGAGAGAAAGTGGAATTGGGCAGGTAAGTTAGTGCGAACGACTGATGAGCGATGGAGCAAGTGTGTTACTGAGTGGACGCCGCGAGATGGGAAGCGTGGAAGAGGGAGACCAGGCAGAAGGTGGAGAGACGAGATTGAGAAGTTTGCAGGAGTGACGTGGCAGAGGATGGCACGGTCGTGTGAATCATGGAATGCTATGAAGGAGGCCTTTGTTCAGCAGTGGACTCAGGATGGCTGATTTGATTGATTGATATAGATAACTATGTATATATATATATATATATATATATATATATGTATATGTATATATATATATATATGAATATATATTTTATACACATATATATATATATATATATATATATATATATGTATATGTATATATATATATATATGAATCACATAAACTCGTGATTCTAAATATGCGGAAAAACCACCAATGAAAAAGAAAAACTGATGACCAAGCGCTTTCGTCTATTCAGACATCCTCAGGGTACATGTACCCTGAGGATGTCTGAATAGACGAAAGCGCTTGGTCATCAGTTTTTCTTTTTCCTTGGTGGTTTTTCCGCATGCACATATATATATATATATATATATATATATATATATATAGATATATATATATATGTATATATATATATATATATATATATATATATATATGCAAGCAATCACATCACCGTGATACAAAAATGCAAAATAACCACAGGAGAAAGGAAACTTGTAGACAATAAGCACTTTCGTGTATTACATCTTCAGACTAAATGACAGAGAACAGAGTTGGGTTTTAAATATAAGGGTCAGGTGACAACCATAGGGGGGGAGGGGGGGAGACAATACAATGTGACGAGGGGGGATGACCTTACCCCTATCGACCTGACCAACACATAAGGGTCAATCTGGCGGAAAGATCTCGGTGACCATTTGGGTTATCAATTTATCACATTTAAAATGACCATAGCTAAAGTTTATGTTTTTGTCAAACGTGCCAGATATTAAGCAAGATTCTATTATATTTCTTTCTTGCAGGCTTTTTCCTTTAGCTAAAATTGTTGCCTTAGACCAATCAATATGATGGTTGTATAATGCTTTATGTTGGAATA
>NC_134801.1:23458342-23503342 GCF_046742065.1 Oratosquilla oratoria
TAATAAATTGACATATAACTAATGATAAATGAAAATCAGACAGACAAATGATAACAAAACAAAAACAAATAATATAAGATAAATTATAATCATTACAGCATCTTACTTAGGTATTTATCTAAATGATTCTTAAAGCTTCGAACTAAACTACATTGCACTACCTGTGCAGGAAGTTTATTCCATTCATCAACTACACGGTTGTCAAAGTTGTTTCTACCCACTTCCAAATTGAATCTATTTCCGGACAGTTTGAGACCATTGTTTCTTGTCTGATTCCCATTCAATGTGAAAATTTGGTCACTTTTGATGTTGTCAATTCTCTTTAAAATCTTAAAGACCTGTATCAAGTCACTTCTGGGTCTACGCTTTTTTTTAGGGAAAACAGATTCATGTGATTTAGTCAATTTTCGTATGATTTATTTTTGATATTTGGAATCAGTTTTGTGGCTCGCCGTTGTACTTTTTCCAGTCTGTCAATGTCTTTAATGAGATTCGGTGACCAAACGGAAACAGTTTATTCCAAATGTGGACGAACTAACGATTTATATAGCTTGTTAATGAGTGATGGACTTTTGAAATCAAAAGATCGCGCAATCAGTCCCAGAATCTTATTTGCTTTCTCAGAGGCTGAAATACACTGCTTGGATGATTTGAGGTCGTTACTGATAATTACGCCGAGATCTTTTTCACTATCCACTTTTGTTAAGGAATTTCCAAATAACTTGTAATCGTACTTACTGTTATTTTTACCTATGTGCATTACCTTGCATTTACTTGTGTTAAATTTCATTAGCCACTTTTCAGACCATTGCTGTAATTGATCTAAATCTTCTTGAATATCTAATTGGTTTGAGTGATCATTTGCCACTCCGCACAGTTTTGTATCATCAGCAAATTTGGAAACAGTAGGTTTTAGTCCATGGCCCATATCATTTATATATACTATGAATAGAAGTGGCCCAAGAACGGAACCCTGAGGAACTCCACTTGTAATATTTTTCCATCTAGAAGTTTTTCCATTTAAAACAACTCTGTTTTCGACCATTCAGCCAATTACTAGTCCAACTTGATAGGCTACCACTTATTCCGTGTAAAGCTAATTATATATATATGTATATATATATATATATATATATATATATATGTATATATATATGTGTGTGTGTGTGTGTACATATATATTTGCAAAGACGACGAATATTTCCGTCAAAAAGTCTCTCAAAACAGTACTTTTAAGATGAAGTATTTGTTTTAAACATGGTTCTCGTGAAAATGAACAACATTACAAAAGAGATAATGCAAAGTTGTATTTGGTAGTTACCCTTTTAGGAAGGCAGCAGAAAGGAGGGTTAGTACAAATGTAAAAATTATAGGTACGTATTTGTGAGTAAATATTAGTCTCCAAGCATAAAAGAAAACTAGACAGATTTAGATTTAAGAAGGAAATAGGCAAGAATTGGTTTATAAATAGGGTGGCCAACGAATGGAATAGACTTAGTAACCATGTAGTGAGTGCTGAAACTATCAGTTGTTTTAAAAAATGGTTAGACAGCTTTATGGGTGAGGATGATAGGTGGTGATGGATACGGAACTGGCTAGTGTAGGCCCTATGGTCTCTTTGTTTGTCGGTTTACGGTATACCTTGAACCTAGCGCTGTCGTCCGATCTGATGACGACAGTGTCTAGGAAAAGCACGGAACCGTTGGTTTCTTCCACTACTGTGAATTTAATTCTTTGGTCTACGTCATTCAGTTGTTCCAAGAAACCTACTGGAACAACTGAATGACGCTGGTTTCTTCCTCCACTGTGAATTTAATTATTTGGTCTGCGTTATTCAGTTGTTCCAAGAAACCTACTGGAACAACTGAATGACGTAGACCAAAGAATTAAATTCACAGTAGAGGAAGAAACCAACGGTTCCCTACCTTTCCTAGACACTGTCGTCATCAGATCGGACGACAGCGCTAGGTTCAAGGTATACCGTAAACCGACAAACAAAGACGACTTCATCCACTATTTTAGCGCACATGACGAAAAGACCAAATCAGGAGTTACCACTGGGTTTTATCTTAGGGCTCTTAGAATATGCAGCGAAGAGTATTTACAAGAAGAAATTAAATACATAACCGCTGCATTCAGGAACCTAAGGTACCCAGAGGGCATGTTAGGGACATCACTACGGAAAGCCATTAAAATCAGACAGAGGAAAGAAAGTGAAGAGAGGACAGATTTACGATACCTTGTGGTTCCTAACTCTGGCCTCTCTCACATGCTTTCCAAAACGTTGAGACAGACAGGACTTATCATAGTAAATGACACAGGGAAGAAAATAGGACACTTGATCACAAGCAAAACCAAGACGAACCGTGACAATAGCATCGTATACAAAATTCTCTGCAATGGATGCGACAGTGTATACTACGGAGAGACATATAGAGGACTTAACAACAGACTCAGGGAACACAAAGCGGACATTAGACACCACCGAGAAACCAACGCTCTAGTTAACCACATAGACACAGAAGGACACCTACCAAACTGGGAGGGATCCACCATTCTAGCCAAACAACTACACAAGAAACAACGGAAAATAATTGAATCACTTTACAGTGCCAGCCACAAAAACACAAACAAGGGAACTGGTGACAAAATGGACAAGATCTACCGCGACACTCGCCCTCCAAGAATGGCTTCCCATAAGTAGATACCCTTTTCCCACTTCTGCTTACCCTTTCCAGCTTTCTTCCTTTTACTTTGACGTTTCTTCTTATACCATGCTACCATACTTTATTTCACATGCTACCAATTCACATATCCTCCATTATTTCTACTTTGTTCCTTCACCACAATATTTTCATCATTATCCTTACTATTCTCTTCTTTTTATCATGATTATTTTTGTTATATTCTTAATATTATTAATCACTATTTATTTTCAACATTATTATTACTATTATTATTATTATTATTATTATTATTATTATTATTATTATTATTATTATTATTATTATTATTACTATCATTATTATCATTATTACTATTTTTGTTATTTTTGTTATTGTTATCACTGTTACAATTACTATCAATATTTTCATTGTCATTATTAGTGTTGTCATCATATTTACCACTTGTTAAACATTATCATTATTATTACATTTGCCTCAATGAATATGTAATGTTCACACTTGTCACCAACTATGGTAACACGGGGAGGTAGTGAGGTCCACCCCAAGTATAAAATGCCCACAGCCTGTTTGTACACCATTCCTTTGAAAAAGCATACCTGCGAAACTACTGAGGAGTAAACTCAAGACTAAGACTCCTGTGTTTTCTACTCAGTATATATATACATACATACATATATATATATATATATATATATACATATATATATATATATATATATATATATATATGTAATATATATATATAGGTAATATGTATATGTAATATATATGTATATATATATATATATATATATATATATATATATATATATATATATGTGTGTAATATATATATATATATATGTAATATATATGTATATATATATATATATTACATGTATATATATATATATTACATATATATATATATATATATGTATGTATATATATATATATTTATATGTATGTATATGTATATATCTATCTATATATATATATATATATATATATATATATATATATATATATATATTTATATATATATATATATATATATATATATATATATGAGTGGAAGGGTGTCTTCCATTCTTCAATATATATGTATATATCTATCTATATATATATATATATATATATATATATATATATACATATATATATGTACATATTCCTACACACGATGGCAATACACGATTTTATTTGGCATGAGGTTCTTCTTTCATTTAAATGACGATATGATCGCATCATCTGTCACGAAACTTTATATGTATCTGGTTGATGCGTCTCTCCCCGAAGGAACATAATGTTGTGCTTTGCGGGAACAATGATCTTCACACTGTCCTTCTTCGCTCTCTCTTTAGCTGCCATCTTCAAGATTTTCCTCGGATTTCCCCTGATTGTCGTTCTTGGTCTCCTTTCCCTCTGTTTGGACTTCGTGGTCATTCCTCTTGTGATGGTCTTCGTCTTTGTCGTCAGGAAACGGGAAGTTCACCATTTGGAACATAATTTCGAAGATGTTTATGTTGACAAGACTGAAAAGGATTTCAATGAGCTCTACAACGAAGAAGACATTTGTTTCGAATTCTTTGATTTTGAGGCAGAAGGACTAGAAGACATTACTGACGAAGGCCTCTTTGACAACGAAGTTATAGGCTCAGTCGACGAAGAAATTATGTCGGAGGACCTCAATGAAATGTTCAAGTATTTCGAATTCGAGTTCGACTACATTTTCGGCGAGTGTCTGGAGGACCAGAACGAGGACGTTCTGGTGCCAAATGAAGACCTCGAAGAAGCCGAAGAAGTTTCCCGCCTGCTCTCTGAAGCCTTGATGTCGCTCAGAGAGTGTACTAATATAATTCCAAAAGTCCCCAACGTCCAAATTTATTTCAAAAGTCCAGAACGACCAAGAAGACGGGGCAGAGGCAAAAGACGTTGAATAAGCAAAAATGATTTGCTTCTATCTTTCGCCAAATTTAATTTTAAAGGAAACACAAACCAGAAACGGGAAAAGTTCTTCGTGTGCAATTGGGTCCAAAATATTTTTCTTTGAAAGTATTTGGGTTGTACCTAAATTCTTCTAAGGGTATTTTAAGTTGACCCTCTCAATCGGAGGGGGTATTCCCTCAGCTGAATAAGATGACCTCGTGGCAGGAAAAACTACATCAACATCTTTAAGGGGGATCGGATGGTCTCCTTCATTCTTATGTTCTATGTTCTGAGTGACTTGGCCCGTAGAGATGTCACCAAAGTTCCTAAAGTAATGATTGCATAAACCTTGGAGATGGTTTTGGAGAGAAATTGCAAGTTGCAGAAGTGAAGGCTCAAGTCAGGACCCCGTGTACAATGAAACCACTAAAGCTCTCAGGATTGAAGTGAAGGAGAACAGATCAAGGCTAGCCAATCCACTGAGGGCGTAGGGTAACTCTAAACCTGAATATGATATCTCCAACAGTAGCCAGAAGAAAGTCATTAGCGAAGCTTAAAGCTTAAGGACTTAAAAGATAAAGTCGACGGTCAGTATACTGTCATGTGGCCCCGGATCAAACCATCACAAAACAACACCAAGGACCTCATGCCCGGGTTTCAACCGGACCTGGCCATGCTTGAGCTCCCTGATTCATGATTTATTTTTACGTCCTGCGGCCGCCGTCCGTGCTCTTCAGACGGCGGAGGTGGCGGCAGCGGCTGTCCCACACCCACACGCCCCTCGTGACCTCCAGACAGTAAACAGAAGCGACCCGTTTAGTACTTCGCGTTTAGAGAAAAAGAATTTGACGCGTGATCCTTTGCAACAGGAAGATACCGACGCTTTGACATGCTTCTCAAGTTCCTTTTCCATAAATCTTCCTCTGCCTCTCCACCTACTCCTCTTCCTCCCCCTTCCTGTTGTCCATTCCTCTCCCTTCCCCTCCCCCTCCCCCTCTCCTACCCCCTTTCCTTTTCCCTCTCCCCCCCTTCCTTCCCTCTGCCCTTCCCCATCTACATCATAACCTTTCCTTCTTTTCCCCTTCCTCTCCCGCTCCATCCCACCTCCCGTTCCACTCCTATCTCCTTCCCCTCCCGATCCACCCCTCCTTCTCGAGCCTCTCGCATCTCTCCCCCTCTCACATCTCTCCCCCTCTCACTCCCACACACACCCTCTCACCCGCTCCCACCTCTTCCTGCTTCCTCTCCCACCCTTCCACCCGCTCCCCCTATGTCCCCTTTCCTCCCCTCCACTTCCTCTTCCCTCTCCGCTTCCGTCCCAAAAATCGTGTCGGGGAAACAAGTCTCAAATGCGAGACGAAAATCTCTCCGTTTCCTCATATCACCAACCACTTAGCTTCGGTGGATTATTGTATAGATTTCGTTTTATACCAATAACAGGCAGTTCTATCTTTGCAGATAATATCACACCGAAGAGGTGGAATCAAAGAAGTGGCATACGAAAAGCAGAGGTTAAATCGCAGGGACTGTACAAGTTAAAATGATCAGCATTCTTCTTCGAGTGGAGGTCTGTCTTCAGTTATAGAGCGCTAAGTGACTCGGTCCGTGGGAATATCACTAAATAGCCCATACGAGGATTTTATGGAGGGCAGTGACCATTCGTAGGGTTTCCATTGGGATACATCTGAATGGATCTAAATCCTAGACGGAACACACACACACACACACACACACACACACACACACACACACACACACACACACACACACACACACACACACACACACACACACACACACACACACACACACACTCTCTCTCTCTCTCTCTCTCTCTCTCTCTCTCTCTCTCTCTCTCTCTCTCTCTCTCTCTCTCTCTCTCTCTCTCTCTCTCTCTCTCTCTCTCTCTCTCTCTCTCTTTCTCTCTCTCTGATGGATCGTGTGGCCTAGGGGATACCAGCGTGTCTCACTGGTCAGCAAGGGCCCATCGATTCTTGAGGCTTCGAGTCTCAAGACGTCCGTACAGAGGCCGGAGGGTCAAGATGAGGCTGTGCGGTGTCTGGGTATTTTCTCCACAGTGACAATCGCCTCTATCATTGAGGGTGAAATGTCACCTCGAAGGGGTGCAGTCATAGTGGCTGTAAATGAGAGATTTAAGGAGGGCAGAAGAAAGGAGGAACAGAAGAAGTTAAAAAGTTATTGGTATTCTTATCTTTTTGAGTGGAGGTGAGTCTCCAGTCATAATGGTGTGTGACTCTGGTCCGTAGGGGTATCACTAGGTCCACAAAACATTGACTGCATGAAACTTGTGCAATCGTTACGCCATACGGGGCGGGAGGATTTAGATTTTTATTTAACCAGTTGCTCTGGTTTTATATGTTTGGATCTGGTTCGAACCAGGAGGACTCGGAAATTTACCTTACGAAGAGAGGCTTAGGGGACTCAGAAATTTACCTTACGAAGAGAGGCTTAGGCACATTAACTTACACTCTCTGGAAAGACGCAGAGTGCGGGGTGATCTAATAGAGGTGTTCAAGTGGATCAAAGGCTTTAAAAAGGGTGATGCAAACAAGGTCATCATATTAAAACAACAGGGCAGGACTCGCAGTTATGGTTATAAACTGGACAAATTTAGATTTAAAAAGGAAATAGGCAAGAATTGGTTTACTAATAGGGTGGTCGACGAATGGAATAAACTTAGTAGCCATGTAGTAAGCGCTGAAATTATCAGTTGTTTTAAGAAACGATTAGACAACTTTATGGATGGGGATGACAGGTGGTGATGGATACGGAACTGCTTAGTGTAGGCTTTATGGTCTCTTGCAGTCTCCTTCATTCTTATGTTCTTATTTTATTCAGGAGAGGGTCCGATCTCATGGGGTCTCGATCGATTGGGATTTTCATCAGTCAGAGGTCCACCCTTCAGGTGAATAAATCTCCTTCCACCTCATAGACTTTCTTTTTAATCAGAACATTTTACACGCTTACAAATCTCTTGTACTGTAAATTGCGTGAATTATAA
The DNA here is from genome assembly GCF_046742065.1 of Oratosquilla oratoria. Taxonomy (NCBI): domain Eukaryota; kingdom Metazoa; phylum Arthropoda; class Malacostraca; order Stomatopoda; family Squillidae; genus Oratosquilla; species Oratosquilla oratoria. The sequence continues at coordinate 23,465,960 of NC_134801.1, forward strand.
AATCTGTTGTTGTAACGACTTTTGATACGAAATTCTCACACAGATTTTCCAGGGGGAACATCTGACCTATTGCCCCCCTCCTCCACACCGTATGCCAATGCCCAAGAGCATAACTTATGATTCTGTGCATACACATACAGCACTACACACAAATGCAAGAATATGACATGGCTTTACGTTACCAAATATGCAAACACAATCATAGTATATATATTTGAAGATCGGACCTCCTCCTGGCCAAAGCATTATGCTTTTTTTATCAGATGAGTTGTTAATACAAAACACGAGACAAAACTTGAGACAACGATAATGGCGGCGGCTGTTGTCGGCTCCCGCTTGCGTGAGTGCGCATGCGCGCGCAGCTCGACGCGCGAGTAAATAAACAAAACAGACGACTTAGACATTCGCTCTGACCACGTTTTCATCAGGAGCCGTGGGATCGAGACTTGTCGGGTATTTTTAGCTTTCCTGCTGCCTGCATCAACACCGTGCAAGTTACTACTGAAATCCAATAGACTGCTATCACGAAAGTACAGTAAGAGGGTTTCAGGAAATTATAGTAATCAAGATGAGATAGATGAGGAGGAGGAGCGGAAGGAAGAGGAGAAGGAGGAGGAAGAGGTGGAAGAGGAGAGAGAAGAGGAGGAGAGAGAGGAGGAGGAGGAGGAGAAGGAAGAGGAGAAGCATGAGAACAGAGAGCAGGACCAGAGGGAAGAGGAGGTGGAAGATCATAAAGAGTGACAATGACAGATATTGGTGGAGGTGGAGGTGGTGATAGTGGTGGTGTTGTTAGTAATAGTGTTGGTGGTGGTGATGGTGGTGACACTGATGGTACTGAATACAAAAAAGAACTAATTTAGTCATACCTGCTATCATTACTGTCGCTGTTACTATTAACGTTACTGTTATTATTATTACTGTCATTATCGTTATTGTCGTCGTCGTCATCGTCGTCGTCGTCACCGTCGTCGTCGTCGTCGTCGACGTCATCGTCGTCATCATCATCATCATCATCATCACCATTACCATCACCATCACCATCATTATCATCATTTCAACATACCAACCTATAAGATAAACTACAGAAGTGCAAAGAAAGATTTTTTTTTTTTACTTCTATCTGAAAAAAAAATTAAGGTTTACAATCAATTCCATTTTTTTTCTTTCTTTTTTCCACGAATTCTCCCCTTCCGGATGTCTTCAAACCATCAATTGTTCCTTCGTCGTCTTCTTCACGAAATCTGGTTCTGGGAATCGGAGAAGTCTGTCGACACAGAACCCGATACAGGCTACTGACTGCATATTTCATGCAATCAATAATCTAGAAACTTTAGTGTCATCCCAACAGACCAAGTCACTAGACGCCCATTCATGGTTAGACATTAGTCTTCCCTCAAGAAATGATTATTTTTTAATTTTTGCTGGCCCTTCTTTCAAATCTTTCTTCCATCACTTCTATGAGTATAATTCCTCAATGCGATATTGTTCTCAAGGATTGAAGCGCTGGTTATCGTTGACAAATCTGTCGACGCTGAAACACAGGCCATCCTCATGGGATAGAAGTGTTGGCGATTTAATCGTCGACCACAGAATACACTATTTTATGAAAATACGCCGAACCTTCAATGCTGCAGCGCCTTGTCACTGACAAAATCATTCTACATTCAGTTCTCTTCGATGTGGAACGAATATCATAACGTATTTAATACCACAGCGTACAGGAGTACTGACTTCGTTTTAGCAAAGTACAGATGATCTTGTCATAATAAAATGTAAACTCAAGATTTCAGGTCCAACGAAGAGTATCTCTGTTTAAAGGCGTTATCCCATTGGGCTATTTTTCCTTCGACTGTTGGAGCAGATTTGCTGGACGCAGCTTTCAGGAAGGAATTTGTTATGCTGGAGGAAAATATCTTTCCTCCAGCATATCATTCAACGTAAATTGTTGAGAAAACAAAATAGTTTGCCAGAGAGTGATTTGACGGCGGAAAAATTGCTGGAGGTGGGCGCTACCGCCAATTAATCGGAGGTTGGAGTAAAAATAGCCCAGTGTGATAACCCTTTATCCTGCTAGACGGACGTCAGAGAGAATCATCTCCTTGCCGTCAGTTATCGAAACTCGCCAACGCCCTCACCTTAAGGCCCGGACCCGAAGACCCGAGGGGCTGGCATTCGGTCTCCGGATAGGGGCCAAGGCCTCTACCAACTTCGACTGTTTTCGTTCTACGTTTTCACATAAGGAGAGCTGACAGCCAACAACTGTTCCCCTTCTGCTCCTCCTACTACTGCAAGTAGATGACACTAATACATTGTAAACAACAGTTCAACATTCTTTTCCTTTGAACGATCTATGGAAGAGCACGAGGACCGTTTCCGGCCGCTGTGGGGCCGGGGGTCCCTAGTCTTGGAGCAATCGTGAAGGTTTCTTTTTAGATCGGAGGACCACCTCCTCAGCAAGATAAAATCTCTCGGCGCTCAGACAAAAGAAAAGCAATGCAGTAAGCCACATCACAGAACAATCTTAAGACTACCAACTGAGGCTTAAGAATAGAAGATGAGATTAGCCACATCACAGAACAATCTTAAGACTAACCAGCATGAGGCTTAAGAATAGAGGATGAGATTAGCCACATCACAGGACAATCTTAAAACTACCAACTGAGACTTAAGAAGAGAAGCTAAGGTTCTTATTGTCACGTCTACTTGAAAAAGCTTTTAAAGTTCCTGAGAATTATTCCCTTTTTGTTCAGAGGAACGATTTCTTATCCACCTCAGTTCCCACCAATGTTTTGGTGCTGGAATAGTTGCTGAAACCAGATATTGAACATTATTTTCTAACGCAGGACAGTGACAGTCAGGCTGATGCCTCTTACCTCCTCTTTCACATTTTCTCTCTTCGCACTAAATGATATTCTTATTTTGAATGGACCGTGACTGCTTCTAACGCAGGACAGTGGCAGTCAGACTGATGCCTCTTACCTCCTCTTTCACATTTTCTCTCTTCGCACTAAATGATATTCTTCTTTTGCACGTACCGTGCCTGCTTCTAACGCAGGACAGTGACAGTCAGGCTGATGCCTCTTACCTCCTCTTACGCAGGACAATGGCAGTCAGGCTGATGCCTCTTACCTCCTCTTTCACATTTTCTCTCTTCACATTAAATGATATTCTTCTTTGGCACGTACCGTCACTGCCACGGTTCAGCTTCTTTTGCACATTTCCCCTCCTCCGTCCCCGTATGGCAGTGGTTCCTCTGGCTGCGACCCAAAATCCTGTCCAGATCGACCATGGCGACCCTAACTTCATAAACACTTTTATCGAAATTATAAAAAACTTGTGCTTGTAAAAATGTGTGACAGAAACAATGTTTTGCTTAACCTTAGATAGTAATTATTTGGGAATTTTACAATCAGGATTAGTGCTTTGATAATATTTTTAATAGGAATTTTGGAGAAATATATAACAAGTCCACAAATTCTTGGTGACCCATTCAAATGGCTTGGTGACCCATATGGCCTACTGACTGCATGCTTAATGCAGTCATAAGAGCTTAACATAAAAAAGAAGACTACAAGAAACCATAAGGCCTGGACTAGATAGTTCCATACCCATTACCATCTATCATCCCCATCCATAAAGATATCTAACCTTCTCTAACAACCAAAAGGTTCAGCGCTCACTACATGGTTGCTAAGTCTATTCCATTCGTTAACACTCCAATGATTAACCAGTTCTTGCCTATTTCCTTCTTAAAACTAAACTCATCACATTCAAATCCATTACTGCGAGTCCAGTCCAGCTGTCTTACCATAGTAGGTCAACATTCTAGGGAATTCAGTAACACCCCTAGGGATCTAATCACTTATCATTCTTTTATGATTGGGGACCAGTCACCTTCCCCCCAAAAAATATACATACATACATACATATATATATATATATATATATATATATATATAATATATATATATATACACACACACACACACACACACACACACACACACACACACACACACACACACACACACACACACACACACATATATATATATACATATATAATGCAAAAATATCACAAAACCACGTGATCCAATAAATTGCTGATAACCACAAATGAAACCAGAAAAGAAACTAAAATTCCCAAGCGCTTTCGTGATATTCCCCTGAAGATTTGAAATATCACGAAAGCGCTTGGGAATTCTAGTCTCTTTTCCTGTTTCCTTTGTGGTTATCAGCAATATATATATTATCTTTTACCATCCCTCCTTTCTGCTGCCCCTCTTAATTCTCTCCTTTACTAACCTAACCTAACCTAACCTAACCTAACCTAACCTTTCTTCGGTGCGTATTGCCCCCAAGGACGGAAACACTGGTTATTGCTAATGAAACAAAATCCTCTTCCTCTTCAGTACTGTCCACTCTTCTACATACAGTAACAATCAAGGGCTATACGGCCTTTTAATTCATATTTTGTGTGTATGTTTTTCCCTACTCCATATCTCGTGTTATTTATATCGACTTTTCTTGTATGCATTTATATATTATCCATTTTCTACTCTATAGTCTGTCTGTTACGTTAGTTGTCGCCTTTTCAAGTTGATTTCTACATATGATAAGCAGGTCCCACAGAAGTACTGTGATGGGCCCATACAATACTCAGTCTGCGTTCATAAGGTCTCGGTTTGGAGTTCTTACGCAAGAGGAACTGTGATAGGCTCATACGATACTCAGTCTGCGCTCATAAGGTCTCAGTTTGGAGTTATTCCGAGAGAGAATTTCTACTTCTGCACTTAATTGATTTGCCAATGAATCACCTCCATTCTCTTCTTCGTGTCGTGTGGACAAAAGCCATTCCTATGAACATGGTCTCGAAACTCGTTAGGGAAAGATTTAAGATGACGGCACACTAGGTATTTCTTGCTAGCATGCTACTTGCCTTTGCTACTTTGAGTAGAAACGACTTCGGTTACGATCTTTTGTTTTTCAAATGTCGAAATACTCTTGCGACATATTGTGAGAAGCTGAACGACGAATTAAGCGAAGTTAAACCTATACGAATGTTAGACACATTGTTGAAATGTTCTTACGGAAGTCTAGAATATTTGTAACAGAAGTCGTTTCTATTCAAACGAATTAGCATGCTAGCCTACAGAAGTGTTACCTGGGCAACAAATGTCAACCGAAGTACTCGATCTCGGTTCTTGGAGCGGCCGTCGTTTACTAAAGTTCCGTTTTCTTTCTTTCTACGTGTGATTCGTCCTTCACCTCTTGCCAACCTCCCTTATGCGTTGCTGTTGTTTATCACCCTAAAGACAACTTCAACACTGAAGGAAAAAGTCTTTGGGTATCTGGTGACTGACACAATTTTTTTTGGGTTATGGCTCCTCTTGCAAACTCTGTGACCTTTCCTTCCTCCCTAGCAAGGGCTCCATTGATTGTAGGTAGAGAACCACTTCAGCAACCTACCTCCTTTCCGCCTTTACCTGCTGTACTGTGTAACAATAACAACAGATTTTCTTTCCTTCGTCTTTTGTTTTCCAAATATATCTATCCTTCCTACGCTTGTTCTGGCTGTCACCAGGGCCAGCAATTTCAGTCAAAGGTAATTTTGCCTGATTCTTTTATATTTCTTTATATTTTGTTTCTTGCTGGGATTTGTGGTTGTCCTCGAGTCTTCCGACTGTTTTTATGCTTCCACAGCACTGTAACCATAATCCCACATATTACAACATTTATGGAAAACTACACCGCAACATACATACGAACATACACACACGCTTCTAACCTCTTCCTTCACGTGACCAAACCGTGAAATACCCCTGATTCCTAAGAAGACCTTTATGCGAGCATATGCGGTAATGAGCCACATGACGAAGAAAAATCGAATCACATTTTTGATATTTACTCAAGGAAGCTGCTTCGATGGCATTGCTCCTGAAGGCGCTATCACACTGGACTATTTTTCCTCCAATTAATCGGCATTACCGTCCGCCCCCAGAACTTTTTCAACCGCAATATCACTATTGCAAACTATTTTGTTTTCTCAACAATTTACATAGAACGTCAATTAATATGCTGGAGGAAAATGATTTTTTCCAGCATACTAGATTCCTTACCGAAAACTCCGAACTGCAGATCTGCTCCAAAACTAGGAAGAAAAAAAGCTCAGTGTGATAGTCGGAAGAAAATAAGCTCAGTGTGATAGTCGGAAGAAATATAGCTCAGTGTGATAGTCGGAAGAAAAATAGCTCAGTGTGATAGTCGGAAGAAATATAGCTCAGTGTGATAGTCGGAAGAAAAATAGCTCAGTGTGATAGTCGGAAGAAATATAGCTCAGTGTGATAGTCGGAAGAAAAATAGCTCAGTGTGATACTCGGAAGAAAAATAGCTCAGTGTGATATTTGGAAGAAAAATAGCTCAGTGTGATAGTCGGAAGAAATATAGCTCAGTGTGATAGTCGGAAGAAATATAGCTCAGTGTGATAGTCGGAAGAAAAATAGCTCAGTGTGATAGTCGGAGGAAATATAGCTCAGTGTGATAGTTGGAAGAAAAATAGCTCAGTGTGATACTCGGAAGAAAAATAGCTCAGTGTAATAACGCCTTAGTAATCATAGACGATTCAAGATGTCGGCGAAGGTGTGGTGGTCATTTGTAGCATTCCTTCTTTTTCAGACACTTTTTTTTTTCTTTTTTATCAACAAGAAAATCCTCGCCTTGGTCAAACCCAATTACCTTGGCGTCAGTCATGTCGCGTTCATGTTGTGACAGAGTTCAATCTTCGTTTCAACGAAAGCTGTGTGGTAAGATATAACTAGATTAGAAAGTCTAATTATGATCCTGAATGTAATCAGTGGTATCTAAAGGTAACGATTTGTTCATGTAATTCCGTTTGTGAAACATTGCATATATATGAGTCTAAAATGATAAGAAGCCGAAAGTAAAACAAAGACAAAACTTGGTACGAAGAACAAAATTAGGCTAAAACGACCATTGTAAAAAATGATGTTGTTGCGAAATGTAGACAGCAAATGCGGAGTACAACAAAATAGCCCGTGTATTAAGCCCTTTACGTTAATTTTTAGCTTTTTATTGCCATTCACGAATTGTGTCTAAGTGCGCCAGAATATTTTATTCACTCAAGATATACTGTGCGCAGCAAAATAAAAAATACATAGATGAAATAGATAAAAAATAGGAAAATGATTTACTAGATAAAAGAGTAAAGAAATAAATAGATAATTTTGGGGTGAACAAGGGAGGGAGTGGATAGCTTGATGGATCACGAAGAGATCCACCTTCTTAAACAGCAGGTGCTACATTGGTACACATCCTCACGAGTTCCAGCGGTAAAGTCGTTTAATCCAATTCTCAAAACTTCACAAACTTGTCGGGTGGCTCTCCTAAGTAAAAGATTCGGTGCAACAAGTCTACGTACCACGTTGCGCGAGCCGGCGTCGGGGAATGTGGAGGATAAGTTCCGAAACGTTCCTTTTAGATGCCCGTCCTAACGTGGTGAGTAGCACCCTTGTCATGTGATAAAACGAAACATAGTCAGGTGTTCGAATCCCGGTAGTAGACGTGCTGAATTAAATTATCAAAACTTCACACACACATTTGTCTGTGTGCAGGTATGTATACATACATATATACAGCATATTGGATCATATATGTGTTCATACATGTATACTGTATATATATATATATATATATATATATATATATATATATATATATGTACACACACACACACACACACACACACACACACACACACAGAAACACACACACACACACACACATATATATAAATATATATATATATATATATATATAAAATAGTGAATATTTGGAGTCTGAGATCCATATTGATGAAGAGTAAAGCACCAGACTCGATTTGAAGGGTTTATCAAGCCCGACGTTTCGATTCTCGTCCAGGAATCGTCTTCAGGGGAAACATTTGGTTACATACAGTGAACTCGTCTTTCTGTGGTCTGGGATGCAACTGGGAGAGGACCTTGGTGATGTACTCGTTCCGTTTATCATGACGAAATGTGTACTAAAATACAGAGAAATACACCAAGAATGAGACAAAATAACATCAATAAAAGTGAGACAAAAAGGTAACACGAGAAACACAACTACCAAGGTGGCGGACCAAATCTTCCATCTGAGGGGATATACGGTCACACGTGCAAATAGGTAACTCTAATGTGAACACGTATGGAAAATTTTACACGGATGAGCAATGTGAACAACACAATCACCGATATTTCAACCAAATGGACGAGGGAAAAGGTAATGTTGTAACTGAAAAAAGAGAATGGCTGTAGCTGGAAAGGAACTGGACGAGTTGTCACCCTTGTGATCAAATGTCACACAAAGCTGAATAGAATAGCAAGATGCTGCAATAATTATGATTTATTTTATATTATTTTTGTTTTGTTTTGTTATCATTTGTCTGTTTGATTCTCATTTATTATTAGTTATATGTCAATTCATTATTATTTACTATTTACCTGTTTTTTTATTATTTAACAATACCTATGCATTTATTTATGTATTTTATTTGTTATTTACATTATTATATTTTTTATTTATTAATTTATTATTATTATGATTTTTTCGCATCTGACCTAGATATGGACAAAAAGGTCTCCTGTCGGCATGCTCAGCCTTTATAATTCTTTGTAAATAGGCAGCAAAATGGTAACTGGGACCTGGGCAAAACCAACTGTCATTCATTGGAAGAATATTGGGTAAACTATCTCTTTCAAAAAAGTCCATATACAAATGACTCAAATTTGGAGACAAGGGATACCCCATTCCCAATCCGAAATTTTATACATAGAATTCACCAATGAATGCAAATTTTGAATTGTTTACGCATAATCTAGTAAGACTGATTATTGTGTGGGGAGGGAGAGTCGTATCATATTCTTTTAATTAATTTTCCAAAAATCATAAATCTAAAGCTGGAACCCAAGTAAATAAACTGGTAACATCATAACTAAGAAGTTTAAAATCAAATGAGACATTTTTTCCACGTAATTTATCAATGAGATCAATATTATTTTCAATATGAGTATGGGCAATATTTCCAACAAGTGGACTCGAAATTGACACCAGCTTTTTTGATGATTTATAAGTGCACGGCCCAATTGAACAAATGATTGGTCTAGGTAGATTATTAATTTTGTGGGTTTTTACTTAGACTATCCATGTACGGAAGTGAAGGAGATAACGTTACAAAAATGTTTGGTGAGGGCAATATCACCATCTAATATATTTTTTTTTATCAAAATCGCTCTAAACTTTTCTAATGTGTTCTTATTGAATTTAACATAGGTTTCTTGATCACTTAATAATGTCTCCATTTTCTTAAAATAATCGACTTTGTTGACTATGATTACGCAATTGCTTTTGTCCGCTTTCGTAATATACAAGTTTTTATCTTTCTTTCATGCCTTAATAACTGTGACGGACCTTTTAGGACAACTTAGATGGCTTGACACACACACACACACACACACACACACACACACACACACACACACACACACACACACACACACACACACACACACACACACACGCACGCACGCACACATATATATGCAATAAAAACACTAGGAGCGTGTGTTCACAAATGCGTAAGTAACCACTAGGAAAAGTAAACTAACGAAACAGCGCTTTCGTATAATTACATCTTCAGTGCACTGAAGATGAAATTATACGAAAGCGCTCTGCCTCGTTAGTTTACTTTTCCTAGTGGTTACATACGCATATATATATATATATATATATATATATATATATATATATATATATATATATATATATATATATATATATATATGTATGTACTGTATATGCGTAATATTGCGAGAGTACATATGTACAAAAAGTTACAGATCATCTATTCTGTATTATGGATTTTGCATTCAGAGGTTCTGCACACCTTGTCGGTGAGTCGGGGACTCACCACTGACCGCGCCGGCTAGCGGGAGCCCGCGTTCTCCTCAAAGTAAGCAACCAATTAGAAGCGACCACGATTTCGAGGAACTGAGTCGACGTGAGGACGACAGCGGAGTGGAAAGGGAGGTAGGTTTGGGTGCTGGGAAGGGGGATGGCCTTGAGAGAGAGGGAGAAGCCCAAAGCAAGGAGGATCGTGTGACGGGAGAGAAGGGGTAGAGGTAGATGGATTTGCAGAGTATACAGTGTTTAGATGTGGTTAAATAATCAGGAATGTAGCATAATAGATGGATAGTAAATATTAAAACATAAGAACATAAGAATGAAGGAGACTGCAAGAGACCATAAGGCCTACACTAGGCAGCTCCGTAAAATGGCAAGTATTTTTTTTAGGTTAGTTTCCAATCATGAAATAGTGTCTTGGTTCTTAGGGATGTCCCCAAAATCCTGAGAATATCGAGTGCATAAATCATGCAGTTGATAGCCCTCAAGGTGTGGGAGAGAATATGCTGGTGAGCAACTTGGAGAGAGCGGGGAATAAGGGCGAGAGAGAAGATAAGGGCGAGCAAACACAGGGTTCAGAGTGATTTGGGTAGGAGGGATGAATGTTTCCAGAGTTAGAGGTGATGGGATATTAGCGCGTCCTGTTGGAAGTAAAGAAGAGAGGAAGAGATGCAGACGAAAGGGAGAACTAATGAGAAATTATGTGAGAATCGTTAAGGGAAGAGAAATGGAACAGAATGAGAGAAGAGAGAGAGAGAGAGAGAGAGAGAGAGAGAGAGATGAAGGAGAGGAAGGGTGTCAAAAAGAGTAATAGGAAATGAGTAAATAGTAAAAGCAATAAGAAGGTAGGAGAATAGCTCATTCTTGTTTGTGAATGTAAGAAGTCTTTAAACCTAGCATGATCGGCTGTGATCTGTAAACCTATCTTCATCGCTAGTGACCTTACAACTTACCGTCATTGGTAGACCTTCAAACCTACCTTCATTGGTAGCGACCATTGGGTAGGTTAACTTTTTCATTGGTAGTGACCTTGTAAGGCAGAGGGGATTGGATTGGGTTTGGCAGAGGTCCTGCGCCCATGCTACCCGAGCTGCCCAAGCATAAGGCCTCCGGGGTCAGGGGCGCGGGACTTTACTCCGTGACGGTAATTCACACTCTCCCTCCTGGACCGTAGAAAACGATACCGCACGTTACCACCCTTGGCTCATACAGCCATACAACGTAAATCCTACCCCCTTTTCCTTGCATCAACATTTACCATCTCTCCGACCCCAAGAGGACACAGAGACCCTGTGTGTGTATTGATATCCATCCACTTAAAACCTCGACCGCGCATTACCATAGAAGCATACCTTGGGTTTCATGTCTTTTACTACAGTATATATTCATACCGAGGTGTATGAACTTTAAGAAATTTTCTACGACAAGCTTGACTCTTTAGCCGACTGGTGCCCCCCACGAGACACACTTGTTTTTGGCGATTTCAACACGATCACTGTCTCTAACTAAATTATATATTGGTCCTCATGAATAAAAAACAAGGAACACTAACAGATCTCTTTATTTGAGTTTTATAAAATCCAGAAGATTGAGGACTGCTGGTTCCTGAATCTAGAGAAAGGGCTCCACACTGCTGGACTTAGTATGACAGTGCTGGAGAAGTTGCAAAGGAGATTGATCACATATTTGTTAGTGCTCGTTCGAGAATTCTACAGATTTGCAAGAGTTACCGGAATACAGAGTTCTTTGAGGCTTTTGGTTCCAAAACTCAGGCTACGTGTTAAGTTCAGGAGAATCCCGAGATGTAATTCACTAGATTTCACCTAGAAAAGCTCAGGGCTATACGGTAGTAGTCTCTAACCAATGCGAAGTATTTGACACCCTTAACGCCTTCAACACAGCGACATAGTCTGTGCCCTTTGTTCCCGTTATGGACAAACTATTCTATCCAGCTGAGGGGACGACCCCCTGAATGAAGCTCCTCTCTTCCAACCGTGATCCCTTATCCGCTAAAAGCAGACCCTTCACATGCATAAAATCGTCTGTCGTTAGTCAGAGCAAAGGCGAGAGAAGGCGCTACTGTATTGAAGAGATTAAGGGCCCTGAAGAACTGAAGAATAATTTCAAACGTGAAGACATGAAGCACGCTTCCTTGATGCTGATCCCACTTAGAGGATTATCTACACAAGAGACAACCCTCAATAGAGATTATGAAGGGAATGCTCGCAGAACATTTGAGTGGAGCAAGGCGACCGATTCTACCAAGAGTGGCTACATGTGGACTTGCACGGGGAAAGGGCTGGGAATGACGTCACCGTGTGAGGAAAGCGTCGAGTCCCCCAGCATATCTCCCCATTGATGATCAATTGATGATGAAGAAAAAAATCTAGGCAGTGTTAAAAGAAAACTAACTTGGTACCTCTAGAGTCTAGATAGGTAGGTCAAACACCACCAGAGGCGCCACCGTCGATGAGGAGCCCAACAGAGCGTCATTTTATGCGCACGCCATGCAAACGGCCAAATTTACATACCGCCGGATATTTCATTCATACAAATGTTATACGAGTGTATTTACTACGATCGTAGTAAATTTCAAACAATTACATCATCAGTTACATGTCGGTACATAAAAACATAAGATAAACATGGCGGCTTGCATTCAGCAGTAAATCGAAAATTGGTTTATGTTTCAGCGTAAAAAATGAGCTAAATAAATTCAGAGTGCGGGCAACTAATCAAAAATAACGAAAACTACAAGTCTCGCGAATTATTCTTATACCAAAATAAAGGCAGCGTGATACGGTAGAGCTGAGAAATCGGTGGTACTAATTAGTTTTTTATTCTATCGGGTCGGATTATCGGATAACAACATCAACATCCATCCCGCCATCTTATCAAACTTCACTCTATTAAGTTTCTTACTATTATGTTATTAGTGTAATAGACTTATAGTTGCATTATTTGAACTATTTTCTTTAAAATGTGTGATTTTCATGTAATTTGATCAAAGAGAAGTTACGTTTTTATCCTCCGTAATATTACGGACCACAGCTACGATTCGTCCTGCCCGCTATGATCACTGGTGGTATGGATCAAACTACACTATTAATTAAGTTTGTTACTATTGTGCTATTAGTGTAATAGCTTGCATATAGTTGAATTATTCAAACTATTTTCTTTAAAATGTGTGATTTTAATGTAATTTGACGGTATTCGTAGCTGTGGTGGGTAATTTTGCAAAGGATAGAAACGTAATTCTATGATCAAATTACATGGAAATCACACATCTTATAGAAAATAGGTCAAATAATGCAACCATATATTAAATTTTTATATAAAATTGTGCCTGTCAGTAAAAACCGTCATTGTTTACGTTTGATCGGCGATTAGTCAGACCGCACGTTTCGGCCCGATTTTCTGGGAAAAAATAGGCCCGATTTAATTCCATTCAAAATGCAATATCTCGAGAACTAGGACAGCTAGATGGATAATTCAAATTGCATTATACTCATAGCGACTTTTTGCATCCCATGAGAACTACTTCAGCTCAAATATCAGGAATTTCATTTTCATGTTGACCTAGCTAATCTAGACTAGAGTTGGGTAACCTTTTTAATTGTGGGTGCCAACATGAGCTAAATCTTTGATACAAAATTTTCTCGCGTGTCAACGTAGTAAAATGATAGGCCTACATATGAGTATGGACCCCCCCCCCCTTCCTCCCTTCACCTCCTCCGAGGGCCCAAATCCGCCGCCCAACGCAACATGCGGTTACCAATGATCCTACAAAAAAAAAAAAAAAAAAAAAAAAAAAAAAAAAAGAGAATATTTATCAATTATTTGTTTTAAGGTGAGCTCTGGGTTTCGAGTGCCGGAAAAAAGTAGTTAGTGTGCCAGTACTGGCACGCGTGCCAAGAGTTGCCCATCCCTGGTCTAGAGGATTGTTTCTTATAAGTTATCTGCCAAACACCGGAAACTACCTTTTTCTTAATAAATCGAGTTGTGGCATAAACCCATCTCAGTTAACCTTTGGAAAATAGCGAAAGGGATAGAACCTACCTCGACTAGCAAAGGTGTCTTTCCATGTCTTAGACAGGGAATCGGCGAACGTTTTTATCCAGCGGAAAAAAACAACTTATCGTTTCAGAGTTTGTTCCGTTGTCTACATGTGTGATACAGGTACAAGGTTGTCCAACTTGCAAGATGCATTTTTTAATGTTTCTGTGTGATTTCTCTAAAATCTACGTTGACTTGTATAGCCTTTCTAGAACAGGAGAAGACGTCGTGATGAGTTCCTTTTTATTCTCATGCTGGCTCTGCCTGTACCACGCATGGGATATTGAATGTATAAAGGTTGTGCAGCAAATACTTTAGGGGTTATAGTGTCACCCCTACGGACCACACTCACGCGATTCTCTGATGATGAGAGAATAATCTCCACTCAAAAGAGAATGCTGAACAATTCTGACTACTGCTATCCTTCCATGTACATCTCTGCCACGTCTATGACTCCATTGCCTCCAAGGATAGAAACGCAAGTTTAAATTACAATGAACATAGAGATACCGTGGACGGTGAATCCTGACAGCAATCTGCAATTGCATTGTTGTTTCCCATGTTGCCTCCGACTCGTTTAATTTCCCCTGGTAACTCTGTTACATTCCCTCCGTAACTGCATTTGCCCCACGATTTCTCTTCATTATCCTTTCCTTCACGGATTCCCTTTTGGTCAAAATCTCAACTTGGTTTCCTCAAGCTCAGTTCCTTCCGTAACCAGCAGCACACTCATGTTAAGTCTGGTTGCCTCTTCGCGATTCTGTTCATTATTGTCACAGTAATGTAGTGAGCACTGAAACAAATGGTGGCTTTAAGAGAAGACTAGATAACTTTATGGAAAGGGATGAAGGATGTTTAGGAATTGGAACTCCCTAGTGTAGGCCTTAGGGTCTCTTGCAGTCTCCTCCATTCTTATGTTCTTATTCATCCTCGTGTCACACTCTTTGGTAGTGATATTGCCTCGGAAACGTAGGTTATATTTGTTAAAAAGAAAATAAATAAAAAATAGAGCATTCCATTTACCTGAAAGTTCACCTCCCGGAGGAAAGTGTTGAATGTATTTCGACTAATCTTTTGATTCATGAGTATTTGACATAGTTTGAAGAAGAAGAAAACCATTTATATATTATGGTTATCGAAATGTAACAACTTTCACCCAGTAAGGTACGTATTCACCTTCTAGGTGGTGCTGATCTCCACCATTGACGCTGTCCGCAAATCCTTCCGTTTTCTTGATGGTATTCAGCAGGTTTCTTCTCGTCAGTGATTTGCTCTGTCACTTGCCGCTTACCAGCTGCTCCAACAACGCAGCTGAGCGTCGCCTATGCTTCACTCCCTCACTCCCTCATTTCCCAGTGACTCACTCCCCATCAGATGGTTACACTACCTTGTAGGCTGGAGACATCCTGGGAAGACCCTACGCTCCAGATTTTCTACTCCTGAAAATACTCGCGGAATTTCCCAGTGTAGAAAAGAGAACAGATCCTTATTGTCACAACAATGTTAACCTCAACGAAGGCATCCCTAGTCACTGTCGAAGTTTTCATTCAGAAGGAATTGTAGGAAGATCTGTTAAATGTTATTCTTGTGTAACACTAATTCTGAGGTTGTGGCCCTCAGAAGAAAATACAAACAAAACAGTCTAGAAAGGTTAATTAAAAGAGGAGTTTAAATAAAAAACGCTCTAGGAGACGCTAAGCTACGCCCAAAGCCGTCACTACTGCCGTGAGTTTGGTGATTCGACGGACTGCTTTATGCAGTTTATATTTTAGGGGACTCTAGTGACATCTACGGATCAAGTCACCCAGTGTTTTTTTATATCTGGAAAATTACATCCACTAAAAAAATGCTGATCTCTTTTAAATACTACTGTCCATCCGTTCTGCTGTCCTTCTTAAATAGCTCCGATGCAATATTGTTCACAAAGATAGAATTTCTGTTTATTGTAGACAGGATATATTGCCGTGTGCGTTGTGACATGAGCGCCTAGTGGCAGCCACCAGCAGCCATGAGGAATCGAACCCGGCCTTGCGCATTTACGAAGCAAGATCGAAGCCCAGCTTGCAACAGTTTGTCCTCTGACCTCGGATCCCGTTGCAGCTCGTTCGGGCGAACTTCTGATGACTCCCACTTGCCACTTTTTTTTTTTTTTTTTTTTTCCCATTTCATGGTTTGTGGGGCTAATTTCAGCCTTGCAGGTGGTTCGGAACAGTTCATACACGAACGCAGGAGAGACGGTGTCCACGCTACAGCCACATCAGTGATGATACCCAGAAGAAGCTGTTGCAGTGACGTCACCAGGTCACCTTATGTCCGAGGTGAGCAACGGTTGGAAGCCGTTACTCAGAGTCGACGCCCTTCCGAACCTCTGTGCCGTGGCCAGTGCTCGTAAAGAGAAACATCTGTTGCCGTTAAAGTAATAACTAGAGTGTCCCAAGAACAATGGTACCCTTGCAGTGAAATATAGGGTGAGTCAAAAATAGTAGAGGACACTTTTAACATTGCAACTAAAACATCTTGATACAGTTTCTTAATCATTTTTCCCCATGTACATGATTAGACATATATGTCATACATCGATTTCTACTCTTGTGTACATTAATACGATTATCAGCCAACTAACAACCTTAAATACAGAAATGGGACGTTACTTTTGTCCCATTCTGTATAATTTTTTGTTGTTATTTTGAACAAAATACATAGGATATTCTACCACGATGACAGCCATTTCTTTTGCCTAAGGAAACATGAGCTCGATTCGGTGTATTTTCATATCTCGAATGTTTTCGTATATTGAGTTTCTGTTTTCAGTTCGTTTAGTTCCTTGGTTCTCAACGTGGGGTCCGTGGCACTTTGACAGGGGGCCGTGACAAACATCTGGCAACACTTGTAGAGTGTCAACCACCGACATTGTACATCCAGCGGCCGTCAGGAGTGTATGTACCATAGGTCGTCGGGTAAAAGACAAAAAATCTATTACATAAGAACATAAGAATGAAGGAGACTGCAAGAGACCATAAGGCCTACACTAGGCAGCTCCGTATCCATCACCACCTGTCATCCCCATCCATAAAATTGTCTAACCGTTTCTTAAAACAACCGATAGTTTCAGCGCTCACTACATGGTTACTAAGTCTATTCCATTCGTTGACCACCCTATTAGTAAACCAATTCTTGCCTATTTACTTCTTAAATCTAAATTTGTCCAGTTTAAATCCATAACTGCGAGTCCTGCCCTGTTGTTTTAATGTGTATTGATTGTTTCAGTAATTATATTCTTATTATTCGTATTTTCTCTTTGTGTGCGCCCCCCTTTTGTGTCAACCATCCATGTAAGGGGTCCTCGGTTTATTTTCTTTCATAAAAGGAGTCCTGGGTTGGAAAAGGCTTGAGGACCTCTGGTCTGGCCTAATTGACGCTCTAGGGGTCGGCTGCATCATCATTTTATCCAATGTAACCAGCGCTTTTATCCTTAGAGACAATATCGCACCGAAGAAGTAAGGTCATGGAAGAGGCAGAGGTTTGGGAAGGGTAGTAGAATGGAGGATTAGAAGAAGCAAAATTTAATCAGCAAAATTCCTGAAATATTAACTGCATGAAATTTATGTGAATAGAAGTGTCTGGCATTATTCGTAAGAGAAATCTATAAAGTACCTTACGACGTTGAAGAAGTTAACACAGCACTATAATCTAAGCGTTAACTTAAATGTCAATTTTCCTCTAGACAGTGATCCTCATTGTGTGGTCCGTGGACCCCTGGGGTGGGATGGGGTTGGGTGGGGTGGGGTAGGGTAGGGTAGGGTGACGCAAGTAGGTCCACAAACCAAAAACTAGTTAGTTAGTGAATGCATTACGATTTTATGTAATACTTAGGAGGTCTTCACGATGCTAGAGAACAGCACAAGACAATAGGATACATGAAAAATGGATTGGGAAATCGTGGTTTAGGATCTCCTTTAATCCTACCGGGTCTATAATTCCTTTCTCAAACCTAGTGGTAGCTACTGGATGCATAACGATTTTATGTAGTGCTGAAGAGGTCTCCACAATACCAGAGAACAACAATACAAGAATATGGAATACATGAGCCTACTGGGTCTTCATTCCTTTTAAAACATTCATTCTGACGTCTGCTAAAAGGTTTCATTAAGCTGAAGGAAGCCTTGTCCAGTAAAATGGCCATCATGGACCATTATATTGTTTTTCGTAGGCACCTATAAATGAACCTTCTAACCTCAGCATTGAGCAGAGTGATCCCCTGATTCATGAAATTCGCAGGGCGTCCAATTACAAAAACGTTATGATCATGGGACATTTTAATTATAGAAACATTGACTGGGAGATTTTAGTAGGAGATCAGGAAGCGCAGAATTTCTTAAATGTGGTGCAGGATAATTTCCTAACACAAATTATTACCGATCCTAACGAGAAACGTACTGTAAAAGTTGGAGATAGTTTAAGCTCTAGCGATCATTAAGAAATAAGATTTAATATTATTCGGGAAAAAATAAATAGTACGAATAACGTTCTTGTATCGGAGTTCAGGAGAGCAAATTTTGATGAGATTTGGTCACTTACGAGACCGACCCAGGGGGCTGTGACGAGGTAAGATACACGGTCAGTCCGGACGTCATTAGCGCAGTCAGGTGTCGGGTCACGGAGAGTAATATGCGTACCTTGGGTCAGGTCACTTATAAGCTCGAGGTAAACAGCCCAGTCAGCGATTTGGATGAAATGTACAGTAACCTAACAGCTTTAATTTTAAATGCACACAATGAATTTATTCCCCACAAGTCAGTACGGAAGAATAGTAATACTCTTAAATGGATGGCGTACAGGCTGAATTATGAGATCAGAATGAAAAGAAGACTTTACGCAAGAATAATAATAATAAAAAAGGGGGAAACACACCTTGGATCCAAATATAACAATATAGCAAGGCTGGCTAAAAAGAACGCACACAACGAAACGTACATATGAAATTCAGGTTGTCAGACAAGCGAGATCCAACCCAAAGGGCTTCTTTCATATCTACAGAACAAAAAATAAGGAAAGGATAGGTCCAATTCAAAATGATGAAGATGTCATGATAGAATCGGAGGAAAAATGAATAAGGCGTTTAATAAATATTTTATCTCTGTGTTTACTAAGGAAAGGTTAGATAAGGTACCTGACTGCGATTCGATTTCCAGTGGGGATGAAGAAAGTAGACTATCTAATATCAGCACTAGTAAAGTAGTAGTCAAGCAGATTGAAAGACTTAAAGCTACAGAGCCCCCGGGTCCAGACGAAAATTTTCCGAGAGTGCTTAAAGAGTGTAAATTTGAAATCTGCGACCAGTTAACAGAAATATTTAATAAGTCGGTAGACACTGGTTTTGTGCCTATTGCTTGGGGGCAGGCAAACGTTGTTCCTGTTTTCAAAAAGGGAGATAAATCGTCTATATGCAACTACAGGCCAATCAGTTTGACATCAGTTATAGGTAAAATGCTTGAACATAAGAACATAAGAACTTAAGAATAAAGTTAATAGACTCAGAGATCACATCGAGAGACATAATTTGATTCGTGACTCACAGCATGGTTTCTCCAAGGGTAAGTCATGTGTGACTAATCTATCTTTTTACACTAAAGTATATAAGGCGTCAGATAACAATGATAGTTACGATGTTATTTACCTTGACTTTAGCAAAGCGTTCGACAAGGTGCCCCACCAGAGACTATCAAATAAAATCAAAGCCCATGGCATCGGAGAAAAAGTGTTATAATGGATTAGAACTTGGATCAGTGACAGAAAACAGAGAATGACCAAAATGATACATGGGCTCAGAAATTTTTCTTACGAAGAGAGGTTTAGGCACCTTAACTTGCACTCTCTGGAAAGACGCAGAGTGCGAGGTGATCTAATAGAGGTGTTCAAGTGGATCAAAGTGACGCAAACGAGGTCATCATATTAAGACAACAGGGCAGGACTCGCAATAATGGATTTAAACTGGACAAATTTAGATTTTAGAAGGAAATAGGCAATGATTGGTTTACTAATAGGGTGGTCAACGAATGGAATAGACTTAGCAACCATGTAGTGAGCGCTGAAACTATCGGTTGTTTTAAGAAACGGTTAGACAGATTTATGGATGGGGATGGCAGTTGGTAATGGACATGGAACTGCTTAGTGTAGGCATTATGGTCTCTTGCAGTCTCCTTCATTCTTATGTTCTTATGCACAGACCACTCAGTATTCGTGTGTATTATGTAGTGGTTGTGCTGGTGTCGCTACGTGGTCATTCACCCGAAGGGGGTTGCGGTATCAGGGATGATCTTTCATCCTCGAGGTGCTAAGATGAGAAGGGGGACGAATGGATTTTGTATGGGTGTGGGATAGGGGCAATGGCTTCCCCCGGCCTTGTCCTTATAAGTGGAAAAGGCATTTTGTTGTGTATATATCTCCTTTTCTGCATGGGGGGACGGAGAAAGGGGTCGCCGAATTTATGAAGCGGCTTTGCTGTGAATGTGCTGTGTCTTGCGACACTGCTTCTGACCCAGAGCAGTGGACAGGATGCAGGGATGACCCGTCATCCAGGAGGTGCCAAGATAAGAGGGAGGGAGGAGGGTGGAGGGGAGTGGAATATATAGGAAATGGAATGGGTGGGAGTGGTTTCTATGCCTTTTTCTTTTTGGCTACCCCCCGTGTAGGGGGAAGAAGCCTTTGGTATATGTATGTATGTATATATCATGGAAGCTTGTGCAAGAACGAGAGACCTACGAGGACAGAGACGCACGGAGAAGTCTCGTGAAGAGCTGCCGCTGACAGGATTCTTCCTACTTGGAGTAGGGTGAGAAAGGTGATTGAGAATATATCATGGAAGCTTGGTGGTTTTTTGAGATGGATGGCCAACGGGGGGCAGTTGGCAAGTCAATTGTGGTTCACAGAGTTGTAAGGAGTAGATTGCATGGCATTAGTACTCGCGTGTTTACGTATGCAAAGGCTTCTGGAAATTAATAGCATCATCTGTTCGTTTCACACGTACACTCGAACACGTGCACTATTGAACATGGAGTGGGTAACAAGGGCAGATAGATAAGAAATCTGTGTTTACATCTCGTGAAACAATGAATAGATGGATTTTATGAACTAAGTAAATTTTTAGTATGAATCGTGGCTGTACAAAAAGGAATATTTGAATAACCTGCAGCCCAGCTACTGAATAGAAATTATTGAAAAAAAAAAAAAAATCAGGTGGGAATGTATGCACGTGGTTCCTTGTCACAGATCTTAAGACGACGATTAAGAAAAAAAAGAAAAGAAAAAAAGAAAAAAGACGGTCCTCTCGGAAACAATTATTCCAAAAGAATTTTAATTTGGTTGTACTGAAATTTTATGCAAACATGTAGTAATACGTTACTTGTGAAGTAAATTGATAGAAAACGGGTCCCCCCTGATCATGCTGAGTATTTTAATTTGTTTATTCAAAATTTCTATTGATACATATAGAATGTAGTTTTTCTTGAAGACAACTTTTGATATGTCGTGTATCTTTCAAGCCCTTCAGAAAAGGCATTTGTATTTGTATAACACAATTAAATAGGTTCACACCAGGCTTAATGACCCCTTATGGGTCAATAGAGAAAAAAAAAAAAAAAAAAAAAAAACACTTCCGCACCGAATATCACTTTCTCTTTTTTCCTGCCTGCCGCCAGGCGATTTTATTCGTCTCCATGATATGGGTTTGATACAGAAAGGATTGCGGTCTATCTAAATGAAGTGTTTCATTACCGGGTGGCAATTATCCTTTTGTCCCTGCTGTCGCCAAGATATTCACCTCCGCGGCATCTAGCCCCTCTCACAAAGGTCCCCGCATTGGCTGCATATGTCTTATTAAAATACTAAAGACATTAGTGACACCCTTATGGACCAGAGTCACGTAACGTTCTATCATAATTGAAGACACACGCAAGAATGCTGATAACTTTGAACGCCCACTATCCCTCCTTTTGCCAAAGGGACGTATTTACGAAGGGATAATCGAGATCTGATCGAGGTTAACACTTTGTTCCTTGATGATGATGATGATGATGATGATGATGATGATGATGATGATGATGATGATATTGCGGTATTTCTGGTAACAATTGATGATGATAATGATGAAAATAATGGCGGCAATATTATTGGTGATGATGGTACTGCGGTATTTCTGGTAACGATTGATGATGATCATGATGAAAATAATGGCGGCGATGATAATGATGATGATGATGATGACGACTACGACGACAATGATGATGATGATGACGACGACAATGATGATGATGATGATGATGATGATGACGACGACAGTGATGATGATGAAGATGATGATGGTGGTTGTGGTGTTACTGGCGGTGGTGGTGTTGGTGGTGGAGAAGGAGACTGCGTCATGTTGGTGTTGAAGACAAAAGCCTCCCAGGCAGTTCTGTGCGATCGAACAGGTCCTCAACCCCTACTCTTTTCTTATTTATTTATTTCATTTTATTTTATTTTATTTTTTATTCTAAGTGCGGTGACAGAAGAGCGTGAATAACCAATCAACCCGTCGATCCGTTCAGTGTGTATAGACCAGGGGTCACAATTATTTTTTTTTTATCCATCAGAGTGTGTTAGCGTGGTATGATTGTATATCATACCATTATTATTGTACATTGTACTGGTGTGTTGCTTATTTGGGGAATTATATGTTTCCCCCTCTTTATAAAATTGTCATATGTTTTGTTGTTTGTTGTTTTATTATTTATTGTAATTATGTGTAATCATTGTGTATAATTGTAATTATATTGGATATCGCCCAATGCGATGCACGTCTTTTGGCGCGAATTGGCAGCTTGGAGTCAGTTGGGAGCCAGCTCTCTTTGTATTCACACGCATTAATTGTCAGTATTATCAGAGATTACAGTGTACTTCCCACTAGTTGACTTTCATTTCTTGTAGCCACCCGGTACAAGAGCGGGCCAGATAACTGAGTGTGGGCCGCATAACTGCCTTGTCTAATGCAATACAGCGAATACACACACAACAAAGAACAAAACAAAACAAAAAACACCCAACACATTTATTAACCAATACACACAATGCATGATAAAAACAGCAACAACAAACACACACACACACACACACACACACACACACACACACACACACACACACACACACACACACACACACACACACACACACACACACACATATATATATATATACAATTTTTTTTACAGTGCGGCGGCGGGCCGGATGAACTGATACCTCACCGGCCAGATCCGGCCCGCGGGCCGTTGTTTGGTGAAACACAAACTCAGTCTACACTTCTGTGAACTATGAATACAACGTTCCTCTGCGCCCGTAGGGGTATATAGGATGTTATTTCATGTTTCCTCTTCTCTCGGAGGGCAAAAAAAAAAAAAAAAAAAGAAATCGTAAATACATCATTCTCAGTGAAAAGAAGAGAAAGAGGAGACGGGCTTCTGCAAGCCGAACAGAAACCTCTGCCGTTTCTAGAATGTAGTCTTTAGGTCTTTAAGTTAGGCTGGTTTGGTTTAAGTTAGGTTGTCTTTGTTTAAGTTTCTAGAGTGTAGCCTTTACATTTTTAAGTTAGTTTGGTTTGGTTTAAGTTTCTAGAATGTAGTCTTTAGGTTTTTAAGTTAGGTTGGTTTGGTTTAAGTTTCTAGAATGTAGTCTTTAAGTCTTTACGTTAGGTTGGTTTGGTTAAAGTTTCTAGAATGTAGTCTTTAGGTCTTTAAGTTAGTTTGTTTCGGCTTAAGTTTCTAGAATGTAGTCTTTAGGTCTTTAAGTTAGTTTGGTTTGGTTTAAGCTTCTAGAATGTACTCTTAAGGTCTTTAAGTTAGTTTGGTTTGGTTTAAGCTTCTAGAATGTAGCCTTTAGGTCTTTAAGTTAGTTTGGTTTGGTTTAAGTTTCTAGAATGTCGTCTTTAGGTCTTTAAGCTAGGTTGGTTTGGTTTAAGCTTCTAGAATGTACTCTTAAGGTCTTTAAGTTAGGTTGGCTTGGTCCGCCACGCTGCGTACCATACGGTAACTAATGGTAATACGAAAGAAGTTGAAGATTTATTAATTATATTTTTAAGGTGGGGGTCTGGATTTCGCGTGTTGGAAAAAGGTCGTTAGCGTGTCAGGTGTTGCACGCTAACGACCGTTAAGCTATGCTAGGTCAAATTCGTCTTAGGTCAAAATCGCTACAGTAGTCTTGAGGTTTTGTCACCCATTAGAGTTAGGTTGAGAAACGTCTTAAAAGGAGACATACGGTGGTATTCTTAAAAAATTCTTCTCTTATATAAATCTTTCCTTAAATAAATCTTATATAGATCCTTGGAAGGGAAATATTTTTTTCTTAAGTGTGTGTGTGTGTGTGTGTGTATGTGTGTGTGTAAGTGTGAGTGAGTGTGTGTGTGTATTTGTATGTGTGTGTATGTTTGTGTGTCTGTGTGAGAATCGATGGAAGGAATTTCTTCTCATGTAAGGACAAAGTCTTTGTTGGTACAACGTTTCGGTCATTCGAACTTCATCGAGCTCATAAATGTACGTGGTAAAGCTGGACCAAGCGAAACCTTGTACTATTAACGACTTTGTTCCCAGTCAAGCGCTGTTTCTCCTAACATACTTGTCCGCAGTTGCCTTTCTCTTTCAGTTTCTGCGCCATTTACCTTTACGCAGCCTCTCTGTACATACATACATACATATACCGAAGGCTTTTTCCCCCTACACGGGGGGTAGCCAAAAAGAAAAAGGCATAGAATCCACTCCCACCCATTCCATTTCCTATATATTCCACTCCCCTCCACCCTCCCTCTTATCTTGGCACCTCCTGGATGACGGGTCTTTCTGTAGACCTTTTTGCAGCCTTTTTGTAGACCAAAGCAATTTCGAGTATTTCGTCAGGAATAACCAGCGGCTTTATCTCAGGAGACGATGTTGCATCGAAACTCTGGAGTCATATCAGTGACAAAGGAAAGATGTAAGGAGGGTAGAGGAACGGACTGAGAGTAGAAACTAAAAGTGAATTTTTCAAGTAAAGATTAATCTCCAGACACGTGAGAATGCTGCATGACTCTGGTATGTAGGGGTGTATCTAAATACCAAAGAATATCTGGTCATTCATCTATACCCCAAAGGTTTCTTCCCCCATATGAGAGAGGTAGCCAACCAAGGGATGCACACAACCCCACCCATCCCATTCACACATGTCACCCCCCTTGTTTCCCTTTATCTTAGCTCCTCGTGGATGAGGGGGTCATCCCTGTCTCCAGCCTCTCTTCTCATAGACTTACTTCCAACTTTCTGCCACACCCTTTCTTTGTACATCTCATCACCTTACTTTTACACACATTAACTTTTAACTTCCTCCTATCACGTACCTAACCAAACTCCGTCACTAACTCCTTTAGACCCTCTTCTGACCTTGCCACATGCGGAACGTCGTCTGCAAACAACATCTGGCTCACTGCCCACTTCCTTCCACTATCTCGCAAACCTGCCTTACCCCCCCACCAAAAAAAAAAAAAAAAAAAAAAGCACCCTACTTTTCATAAACCCACATTGCTCCTCACCAATATTTCCCTTTGTTCCTCTCCTAATCCTCTGAAGACCTTCATATATGCCTTTCCAAGTATGCCCAGCAAACTGATACCTGTAAGATTTCTGCATCTAATTTTTTTTTTTTTTTTTTTTTTTTTAAAACAGAATTATACTCCAGTTCTCCGGCACATTCCCGTCTCTCATTTTGTAAGACTCCGCATGACACCCAGAATCTTACGCAGTCAATATCCTGTAAAGTATCTTGCGGACTAAGCAAAACGACCATATCAATGAAGGGAACATTTTATTTCAAAGTGCGAATGATTATAAGCACAACGAAGCCCTCAAACTCTTCAGTGCGATGACGTCTTTATAAGTTTTGTTATGGCTGAGGCCAGTCGATCTTATCCAGCTCAGGGCATGGCTACGTGACTTATAGATTCTGCCCAGACTAGCGCCAGTCGATTCTCTTTAACAAAGCGGTGGACTTCAATAATGTGCATAACTATAATTGTTGAGACATTCTGACAAGTTGAAGTCAAGAATAAAACTCTGAATAAGACCCCAGTCTTTCCTCTTCCCAATCACCATAACTCTGATTAAGACTCCAGTCTTTCCTCTTCCCACTCACCATAACTCTGATTAAGACTCCAGTCTTTCCTCTTCCCACTCTCCATAACTCTGATTAAGACTCCAGTTTTTCCTCTTCCCACTCTCCATAACTCTGATTAAGACTCTAGTCTTTCCTCTTCCCACTCACCATAACTCTGATTAACACTCCAGTTTTTCCTCTTCCCACTCTCCATAACTCTGATTAAGACTCCATTTTTTCCTCTTCCCACTCACCATAACTCTGATTAAGACTCCAGTCTTTCCTCTTACCACCATAACTCTGATTAAGACTCCAGTCTTTCCTCTTACCACCATAACTCTGATTAAGACTCCAGTCTTTCCTCTTCCCACTCACCATAACTCGGATTAAGACTCCAGTTTTTCCTCTTCCCACTCACCATAATTCTGATTAAGACTCCAGTCTTTCCTCTTCCCACTCACTATAACTCTGATTAAGTCTCCAGTCTTTCCTCTTCCCACTCTCCCATAACTCTGATTAAGACTCCAGTCTTTCCTCTTCCCACTCACCATAACTCTGATTAAGACTTCAGTTTTTCCTCTTCCCACTCTCCATAACTCGGATTAAGACTCCAGTTTGTCCTCTTCCCACTCACCATAACTCTGATTAAGACTCCAGTCTTTCCTCTTACCACCATAACTCTGATTAAGACTCCAGTCTTTCCTCTTCCCACTCACCATAACTCTGATTAAGACTCCAGTTTTTCCTCTTCCCACTCACCATAATTCTGATTAAGACTCCAGTCTTTCCTCTTCCCACTCACTATAACTCTGATTAAGACTCCAGTCTTTCCTCTTCCCACTCACCATAACTCTGATTAAGACTCCAGTTTGTCCTCTTTCTATAACCATAACTACAATTGTTCAAGACTGTGTGATGAAATGGAGAATGACCTACAAAACCAATCTTTATTTAAAGATGTTTCCGAGACGTCGGTGTACCGATGAATATATCATACACCGTGACCTCCACGCCAGCCTTGTCACATGTCCGTCCGTGGAACGATTGTCTTCTGCGGGAAGAATCAACCTGTTGCTTGGGAAATAGATATCTGTGGGGGTTGTAGTCTGTCGGCTTGTCCGGTGGCCAATCTGCCGGCTTGCCTGTCTGCTCCTGCCTGTTCCTGCCTGTCATCTTATCCTCCGAAATCCAATTCTTTCTTCCTCGTCATGTTGGTAACTGCGGATCCTCTGTCCCCATTGTTCCTGGTTCACTTTCCCAGTTTCATTTCGTCTTCCAGTTCCTACATCCTGAGAGCGGGTGCGTCACTCTTTGGAATTTTCTAAAATCGGATCCTTTAGGTCAGTGTTTCCTGACCTGGGGATGCTGAAATCAATAATAGGGGGTACTGGGAAGTGATGCACACAAAAATCACATTGATGTATGTATAATTGATTACCTAGTTGTGCATATTTGACTTTTTCCATGGTATTTTATTTTTCTACAATGTTCTTATTTCTTCTACAAACAATATTGTCAATTTGTTTCAGTTCTAAGGAATCAGGAAAATAAATGATAAAGCGGTACACTTCACTTTCTTTTATCCTTCTAGTAACAAGATAGGGGTGCTGGACATGACAACAGGGGATGCTGTGGTCGGAAAAGGTTGGGCGTTTACGTGAACCTTCCCGCCTAGTATAGGGTGTTGACTGCATAGATTTTATGCAGGTGATATCTTAGGGACGTTAGTGACATCCCTATGGCTCAAACCATTCTTTTATGAGAGGAAACTAACCTCTACTCAAAAAATAATGAGTGTCACTGTTAATATCTACTGTCCCTCCGTTCTGCTACCCTTCTCTCCATTAGCATATCTTTCACTCCACCTGTTTGGTGGGATATTGCCCTCAAAGACAGAAGCGCTGGTTATTGACGACAAAATATCTGGACACTTCCACCCTCGACTCATCCTCTAAAGCCCCCGTCACACTTACTGTACGCGACTCGAGTGAGTGAGTTTGGGTAGAAATGACTTAGGTTACAGTCTTTTATTTTTCAAATCTCCAAATGTCAAGTCCCCTTTGCGTCTTGTATTGAGAAGCTGAATGACGAACTAAAAGAAGTTAAACCTAGACAAATGTAAGACACATTGTTGAAGTGTCCTAAGGCAAGTCTAGAATACTGAAGGCGAAGTCTACACTTAACAAGCTGATTCCTCTGAAACTACTACACTCACACTTGTCCCCCTTTCCCTTGTAAAGTGGAAAGGATAACATGTTTAATGTAGTATGTTAAATTGGATAACAAACTGAAAAAGTTTGGGAACCACTGCTTTATTACCATGGGGAGGTCGGCGGCATCTCAGCAGGCGTCCGGGACAGTCAGCGACTCAGCACAGCAGGAGGGGAGGTAGGCGGTATCTCTGCTGGCGTCAGGGACAGGGAGCGACTCGGCAGGCTGCTGAGGCGGCGACCAGCACGAGGTCCTACGGCTGGCGGCAAGAACGGCTACTCTTCGGAGTTATCATTTGTAGTAGCAGTCGGTGGAGTGCCTTTGTTGCCACTACCGAGCAACATACATACATATACCAAAGGCTTTTTCCCCCTACACGGGGGGTAGCCAAAAAGAAAAAGGCATAGAAACCACTCCCACCCATTCCATTTCCTATATATTCCACTCCCCTCCCCCTCCCCCTCCCCCTCCCTCTTATCTTGGCACCTCCTGGATGACGGGTCATCCCTGCATCCTGTCCACTGCCATGGGTCAGAAGCAGTGTCGCAAAACACTGAGCAACAGCTAATAGTGAATACCAGTATGAAGAATTTAAGAAAATTCATGCTTTTTTAAGTTTTTGTCCCCTTATCACTTAAAAAAAGACATATGTATACATAGACGAAACGACTCGCCGGTGAACATAATCTCTGGGTAAGAAAGGCATATTAGACAAAGACAAAGGGTGACTATAGGCTACACATGTCATCCTAGGTCAAGAATGATGGAGGGAATTGACAACATCAAAAGTGACAAAATTTTCACACTGAATGAGAATCCGACAAGAAATAAAGGTCTCAAACTGCCAGGGAATATATTTAGTTGGGAAATGGGTAGAAACAACTTCGCCACCCGGGTAGTTAATGAATGGAATAAATTTTCAGGCAGAGGCAGTGCAATATATTTCAGTTCGAAGCTTTAATATTCGTTTAGATAAACACCTAAGCAAGATGCTGTAATGGCTGCCATTTATGTTATATTATTTGTTTATTTGTTTATTATTTGTCTATTATTTGCTTGATTTTCATTTATCATTATCTATCTGTCTATTGTTTACTATTTACCTGTTTGTTTATTATTCAACTATACCTATGTATTTGTTTATTTACTTTATTTATTATTATTTATATATGTATTATTACAATTTTATTTATATATCTGTTTATCATTATAATAATTTTTTTCTTTTGCATCCGACCTAGTTAAGGACCAAAGGGTCTCCTGTCGTATGCTCCTCCTTTGTAATCCTTTGAGTCTGTTCGAACATCGTCTCGACCAAATGAGCGATTAGCTGCCTGGATGACCTTTGCTGTAACCTTTTGAAAGAACCATTCCTTAAGAAAATCATTCGGATTTTGTATTTTTGCACCTGACCAATATCACATCAGAAATATTCAACTACTCTCTCGATGTAACTTTTCTTATATGTTTCTGCACACAGTAGTCCGCTTTTTTTTCAACGAAACTAGATTAATGTGAAATTGAAGGTGTTTGTATTTGAATATTTCCGAATATCAAGACTCGGGGTAAGGTGTGCGCATGATTACAGTAAGAACCATTTTAATGTTTATTCGTTTTTTTTTTCTCAAATATTATTTCAATAGTTTTGTCCGCAACTAAAAATGTGTGATTAACATTTCGCTGCGCAAATATATTTCCTCGGCTGAATATTATCCCTTGACAGAAGTCGTCAGAAATATGTGAGCTGCAATGGAAGGATAAATGTTTCACAAAAAAAAAAAAAAAAGAAAAAAAAAAAAATGAGCGACTTATTGAATGTACATTTCTCAGCTTTACTGGCCAATTTGACTGATTTTATGTATAACATGTTAAATTTATTTGCAAACCTGGAAACAGCTGGCTTATATAAAGTCATCGTTTAATTACCATTATATACTCTCTGTTAAACATGATTTTTTGCTACATTGCAACGTCAGTTGTAATAGAAAAATCACACACACACACACACACACACACACACACACACACACACACACACACACACACACACACACACACACACACACAGGTTAGATGAAAATGTTGTGTGTGCAAAAACGATACACGAATTTAAAAAACAGTCTAGATAAAGCGAGATA
Organism: Oratosquilla oratoria; assembly: GCF_046742065.1. Lineage (NCBI taxonomy): Eukaryota > Metazoa > Arthropoda > Malacostraca > Stomatopoda > Squillidae > Oratosquilla > Oratosquilla oratoria. The sequence continues at coordinate 23,496,493 of NC_134801.1, forward strand.
TGGAGACGGGACATCACGAGCATAGCTCCTCTTCCCATAAAATACAACTAGGTAAATACACACACACACACACACACACACACACACACACACACACACACACCGACTCGGTGGCACAGTTGGTAGAGCGCTGAACTGGGAAGCAGAAGTGCTCCCAGTACCCAGTTCGAATCCTGCCCAGGGCCGAAATTATTTCGGTATCGCTGTGCCTCGGGTCGTTACTCTGACTCTCGTGGAGGGAAATAGCTGTCGATCACGAGTCCAACACGTGATCCAAAGACCAAGTGAATACACACACACACACACACACACACACACACACACACACACACACACACACACACACACACACACACACACACACACACACACACATTTAGAGTTGTTTCTTCGGATCCATCGTTTGCCACCAGAATGTAGATTTGTGTTTACTTTACATTGGGTTTGGAGGCGTTGAGACCAACGAAGTTGTATTTTGTCTTCTTTAATCTCTCCGTGACTCGACTGAGCTACATCTCAAATCATTGCGCGAAGAAAACACTGGCGGCTGGCAATGGTGCTATTATACATATAAATTCAAATGGTAGTTGTTCCCAAATAAAAATGTTATGTACAATTAATTCTCTACTATCTACTGCTTAATCTACTTCTACAATGTACAATACATGTACTGAATATGGAACTCAGTATTCATACATAGGTTTTATATATATATACATATATATATATATATATATATATATATATATATATATATATATATATATAAGCAATAGAAACGCTTAGAAAATTATATCGATCGTATGATGACCTGCATTAGGCAATGGCCGATACAAGTGTCCTTTCGCGCTCGGTCGAATGACCGCGGATGAGGTTTGACACAATAGGAGGTCCCACGCAAGTTTTCTGGAGAGGTCGTCATCTGACGTTCGGTTGCTAAAATGCGTGCGTGAGTGCGTGTGCACATTGGACATCTAATGGATTGAATATCTCACTCAACCATCTTGCAACACACACACACACACACACACACACACACACACACACACACACACACACACACACACACACGGACGCACGCGCCCACATACACATACGCACATACACACAAATACCTACATCCGCACGGACACATATATATATATACCCTGAAAAATATATGGGAAATGGCTTGCGCATAACTGCGACCAGCCATTTGGCCATGTTTACTGAAGACTAGAAACTGCAGACGCTCGGAAAGCGAATCCCGCTAGCAGCTGCTCCAAAAAGGATTTGCAGACTTGAGTTGCGTCGGATATGAAGCGAGCAGGGAAGGGAGAGAGAGAAGTGGAGGGTGGGGAGAAGGGGAGAGGTGGATATGATCGGGAAGGAGGGAAATAAATAAATTTGAGAGAAGAGAGAAGGAATCCTGTGTACAAAGAAGTCCGAAAATCGTGGATACAGAAGAAGAATGAAAACGAAAAGACGAGGGAAAAAACAAAAAACAACAAAAAACAACAACAACAGAAGTAATAAAGAATAATGCGAGTCTGGGGTATTGGCTGCATGTTATTGCGAGCTTAAAATCTACTCAGTGCCATGAAGCTGATACTTTACATTCTATATGGGGCGCCTGTACGGACCAGAGTCACACACCATTTTGTCTGGGATAGAGGAAATCTATATTCATAGAGAAATGATGATACTTTATTATACTGCGACTGCCTTTCCGTTATGCTGTCCTTCCACTCTTAATACTGTCCTGTACCACTTCTCTGAGTATTCTTTTCCCTTTTCGCCGAACCCTGTGGTAGGGGAGAAAGAATACTGCCACCGAGTATTCTCACTTGAGTCGTAAAAGGCTAAAAAAAAGCGGGACGGGGATAGGAGTAGGCATCCTACTCTCTGTAGTCCCAAAGATGGACATTAAAAAAATGGATAAGAAGGTCTGGGAGGAGTTTCCAAAGCAGAACCCAAAGGTTTGGGTCATTTAATGTGCCTGGATATGGTACAAATGAGAGTAAAAGGGAAGAGATAGGCAGTATGTTTGTGAGAAGAAAGCTGGATGTGTTGGCATTGAGTGAAACTAAGTTGAAAGGGAGGAGCGAGTTTGATTTTGGGAGTGTAGTTGGTAGGGTGCCAGGAGTGAGGAGAGGACGAGGAAAAGAAGGAGTGGCTATACTAGTAAGTGAAGGGATAGGTAAGCATGTGGTGGAGTGGAAGAAGGCTTCTTCAAGGTTAATGTGGATGAAGGTGAAACTTGATCTTTTGAAGTGCATATGGACCTGGTAGTGAAAAGAGTGTAAAGGAAAGGGAGGCTTTTTGGATAGATTTAAAATAATGAATAGAGGGTTTAGGGAGAAATGTCAATGTAGTGGTATTGGGAGATCTCAGTGCTAGGGTAGGAGACAAGCCAATGGACGAAGGGGTTGGGAAGTGTGGAGTGTCAGGAAAAAATCGTGGTGAAGTGTTGATAATAGCAAACACATTGTTTAGGAAGAAATTCAAGCATGGTAGGGTCGTAGGTAGGGCTTTAATGGACTGTATAGTGGGTTAACCAGGAGAAGAGTAGGAAGAGTTTTGGATGTACATGTTCTTACGGGAGAGAGTGGGGATATATCAGATATTTTTTTGGTGGAAGGTAAGTTGAGAGTGGACGATAGATGGAGAAAGAGGAAAAGGACAGAAGGTAGGGAGGTGCTTTGAGTAAACTGCTTAAACGAGAAAGAAAAGGAGGAGTACAAGAAGCTGAGAGAAGAGTGGGAGGAGTGAAGGATAGAATAGAATTAGGAGTGGAAGAGGAATGGGGATGGTTCAAGGAGGGAGTCATAAGGTGTCCAAAAGTGGTGTGTGGAACAAGGAGGACGGGAGGAAATAGAAGGAAGGGTAGTGAGTGGTGGGATGATGAAGCAAAGAAGGTTGTAGAAGAGAAGAAGCAAGCATTCACAGATTGGTTACAAAATACGACTAGAGAATCATCCGAGAGGTACAAAGAAAAGAGAAGAGGAGTAAAACATAAGATAAAGAAGCCAGAAAGGAGAGCAGATGTGAAATAGGGTAAGAGTATGACAGAAAATAAAAAAAACAAGATGTTTTGGAAGGAAATTAAGAAAGGAAGAAGAGGCGAATCAAGTAGAGAAGAAAAGGTAAAAGGTGCAAATGGAGAGATGATAATGGAAGAGATGGCAATAAGAGGAAGATGGGTAGGTTATTTTAGGGAGTTGCTAAATGTGAAGGAAGATAGGGAGATAAAGGTAGTTGCAGTGGGAAGCGCTAAGAAAATGACAGTAATGAATGAGGAAAATGGAGGAGAAATAAGAAAAGATGAGGTGAAAGCAGTTATTAAAATGATGAGAGCAGGTAAGGCACCTGGTTGGACGGGTGTCAAGCGGATTGTCTAAAAAAGTAAAGTACATTGATGGTGGGTTGGCTAGTGAGGTTTAATGTTTATTTAAAAGAGGGTAGAGTGACGGAGGACTGAAGGAGTGCCTGTATAGTTCCGCTTTACAAGGGAAAAGGGGACAGGTGTGAGTGTAATAGTTTTAGAGGGATCAGTTTGTTGAGTGTAGTTGGGAAGGCTTATGGGAGGGTTTTGATTTAGAGGATTAAGAGAGGAACAAAGGGAATAATTGGTGAGGAATAGTGTGGGTTTAAGACAGGTTGGGGTTGCGTAGATCAGATTTTTGTAGTAAGGCAGATATGTGAGAAAGCTTTAGGAAAAAATAAGGATGTTTTTTGGGCCATTATGGATTTGCAAAAGGCTTATGACAAGGTAGACAGAAAGGCACTGTGGGAGGTATTGCAGATATATGAAATAGGAGGAAAGCTGTTAAGAGCAGTCACAAGTTTCTATGACAGTAGTAGAGCCTGTGTTAGAATTAGAAATGGAGAGAGAGAGTGTTTTGAGGTAAAGGTGGTACTTCGCCAGTGATATGTCATGTCGCCATGGCTGTTTAATTTATATATGGATGGGGTGGTGCGAGAGGTAAGTGCAAAAATAATTGGCCTGGGATTGGAGAAATATAGGAGATAAGCCAGTTGTTTGCTGACGATACTGCACTTGTAGCAGGATTAGAGGAGGGAATAAGGAAGTTAGTGACAGATTTTGGAAAGGTGTGTGAAAGAAGGAAGTTGAAGATAAATGTGGGGAAAAGTAAGGTGATGAGATGTACAAGGGTAGAATATGGTAGCAAATTGGAAGTGAGTATTAAGGGAGAGAGACTGGAGGAAGTGAATAGCTTTAGATACTTGGGTGTGAATGTGGCGGGAAAGGGAGGAGTGGAGGTGGAGGTAGAATGTAGATTGAGAGAAGCAAGTAAATGTCTGGGGGATTAAAAAGTGTAATGAGAAATAAGCATTTGAGGATGGATGCTAAGAGGAGATTGTATGAAGGAGTGATTGTGCCGACAACACTGTATGGGGTAGAAACATGGAACATAAGAGAGGAAGAGTTTAAATGTGTTTGAGATGAAGTGCCTGAGAAGTATATTAGGGGATACTAGGCTGGATAGAATGAGAAACGAGGAGGCGAGGAGGAGAACGGGGGTGCAAAGGGACTTGGGAGGTAGGGTTGATGAAAGAGTATTAGGATGGTTTGGACACACGGGATTATGGGAAGAATGAGTGAAGAAAGATTAGTAAAAGATGTGTAGAAGGTAGAGGTGGATGGAGTGAACATGAGGGGGCGGCCAAGGATGAGATGGATGGATGGGATGAAAGGGTATTGGGAGAAAGGGGAATATCTGTTGAGGAAGGGAGAGAGAAGACAGATGATAGGGGTGAGTGGGGAATGGTTGTGTATTGATGATGCTGTGATGTATGGAAGGGAGTGGGTGGGGTATGGGGTGAGGGATTTCTCCCTATCTTTTCTTTTTCTGCATGAGGGGACGGAGAGAATGTGTGAGGGGGTCGCCGAATTAATGAAGCGGCCTTGCTGTGGATGTGCTGTGTCTCGCTGCATTGCTTCTGACCCAGGGCAGTGGGCGAAATGCGGGGATGACCCGTCATCCAGGAGGAGCCAATAAAAGAGGAAGGGAGCGGTGGTGAAAGGGAGTGGAGTATGTGGGGATCAAATGGGTGGGGGTGGATTTATGCCTTTGACTTTGGCTACCTCTCTTGTAAGGGGGAAAAGGCCCTTGGTATACTGTATGTATGTATGAGTGTATGTATGTATGTATGAATGTATATGTACATTGACGTTATATATATATATATATATATATATATATATATATATATATATATATAAGAGAGAGAGAGAGAGAGAGAAAGAGAAAGGGAGAGAGAATGAGAGAGGGAGAGAGAGAGGGGATAGAGCTCTGATTGTCTTAAAATCTGTACAAAATCACTCAAGGGTCAACCAATACAGATATAAACCCCTAGACAGCAATGGCTCTTACCTCAGGTGAATAAAATTATTTGGCGACAATCATAACTTCCTCTGGTCGTTGAAGCTGAAGGATATGATTTTCACAAATGGTACGAAACTTGATTTGGTCAACTTGTCCAACACATTAATTCTCCATTAAGGTTTTTCCTTTCTCTTCTCTTCTCCCAGAGGACGAGACTTGATTAATTCTAATTCCTTTAGTCTCCAGAGAGACGAAGTCAAACCAGCGGAATTTCGATAAGAAATGGAAAAGAGAGGGGGAATGCAGGGACGCTGGGTTGGAATTTGAAAATTCCGTTTTCCTCGAGTTCTCGAAACTATATATATATTTTTAGTTAACTGACGGAATTACTATTTCGATTCTTATAGTGCTTGAAAGGTCCTTCCGTCGATAATTCTGACGGAGAACAATACTGACGTCTGTAAGGAGAGAGAGAGAGAGAGAGAGAGAGAGAGAGAGAGAGAGAGAGAGAGAGAGAGAGAGAGAGAGAGAGAGAGAAAGAGAGAGAGAGGATAAAGGCGTGAGCGTACCCATAACTTTGCAATAGACACTGTCCACTGTAGAACTTGTGGGTAGTTCCTTTCTTTGAATTGATGACACTCTTCACAATTATTGTTCTGACTAAGGCCAGACGATTCTATGTAGCCAAAGGGGTTATCATACAGAGCTATATTTCCTCCCACATCTAACTCCAACTTCCATTTGAGTAACTAGAATATTATTTCACTTACAGAAATCTAGACCTCTCTGAAGGCACGTGTACATATGGTAATCCGTGACACGAACCTGAGGCGTATCTAAAACGCAGAACATAAGAACATAAGAACATAAGAATGAAGGAGACTGCAAGAGACCTTAAGGCCTACACTAGGTAGCTCCGTATCCATCACCACCTGTCATCCACATCCATAAAGTTGTCTAATCGTTTCTTAAAACAACTGATAGCTTCAGCGCTCACTCTATCAGGGTTACTAAGTCTTTTCCATTCGTCGACCACCCTAATAGTAAACCAATTCTTGCCTATTTCCTTTTTAAATCTAAATTTGTCCAGTTTATAACCATTATTGAGATGGGCTGCAGAATGTCCTTGAAGGTTCTTATTTAAGATCCTCACCTCGACAACTTCAAGTGAAATATGGGAACATATTCAGAGGAACAAATGGAGAACTTCCATCAAGAAATAATGAACTTTGAACAGATATATCAGGGATCCTTCAATGAAAATGTGATGGGAGACTACATCTGGGGGTACGTGAAAGTGATTTGCTGTATTCACGCAAATTAAGAATTTTTTTTTAGTTTCTAATCCTAAAACTTAGTTTCAGAAGCTTTAGAATTATTTTTTGTCATTTGGATTAATGTTTTATATCTTCTGTCCGAAAATGGTGAAAATAGTTAAATTGAGCAAATTTGGGTCAGAAAATACTTTTAAAAAACACAAACTCAAGTTTTGACAGGAATAATGGACACTTTCTATTGTT
>NC_134801.1:23508342-23510842 GCF_046742065.1 Oratosquilla oratoria
TGCGAGTACTATAAGGCGACGAAGTGGAATGGAGTGAAAGGGCTAGGTATTCTGCTCTCTGTAAAATTATCCTGTGAGAAGTCAAGACATAAGACGGTCTGGTAGGAGATTTTCAACCAGAATCCTAAAATTTGGGTGATTAAATGCACGTGGTTGTGGCACAGATGAGACTAAAAAGGAAGGGATAGGCAGTATGTTAGTGAGAAGGAAGATGAATGAGTTAGCGTTGAGTGAATCTAGGTTGAAAGGGAGGGGTGATTTTGAGTTAGGGAATGTGGTGGGAGTGTCGGGAGTGAGGATGGGTCGAGAGAGGCAAGGGATAGCTCTGCTGGAAAGTGATAATATAGGGAAGCGTGTGGTGGAGTGGAGGGAAGTATTTTCAAGGTTAATATGGGTGAAGGTGAAAATGGGATATGAAATGTAGGTGTATATATAGGTATACTTAGGGCCTCTTTCCCTTTTATAAGACACGCGCTCACTCCCACCCATTCCATTCCCATCCATTACCCATTTTACAAAGGATTACAAAGGCGGAGCATGCCGACAGGAGACCTTTTGGTCCATATCTAGGTCGGATGCGAAAAAATCATAATAATAATAAATGAATAAATAAAAACTATAATAATGTAAATAACAAATAAAATACATAAATAAATGATGAAGGGTAATCCCTGTCTCCTGCCCAATGCCTGGGCCGGGAGCAATGCAGCGAGACACAGTATATCCAGAGCAGTTGTGCTTCATTCACACGGCGACCCTCCCACATCGTCCCCTCATGCGGAAATGAGATGATGGGGAGATATCCTGTCGGGCTGCGTTAACATATCCATACAAAACCATTCTCTACTCATACCAATCCCCATCTTTCTCTATTCACTGCTCAACATACATTACGCTCTTGTCCAAAGCCCCTTTCACTCCATCCATCCAATTTAATTTTTGGTCGTTCCCTCAAGCTCACTCCATCCACCTCTATTTTTCACTCTCTTTGCTAATCTTTCCTCAATCCTCCTAACACTACTATATTGGCATTCTTTCCAAAACTCTCTGATCACTCATTTAAATCTACCCAAAAGCCTCCCTTTCCTCTACACTCTTTTCACTGTCAGGTTCATATGAGCTCACAAAAACCAACATTTCCTTCCATTTCACCACACATTTTCCCTTCTCATCGCTTACCAGCAGAGGTACTCCTTCATTCCCTCACTCCTACCTCACTTCCAACACTCTCCCCACCACACTATCAAACTTAAAATAACCTCTTCCTTTCAACTCAGTTTCACTTTGCGCCAACACATCCATCTTTCCTCTCACAAACAAACTGCCGATCTCTCTCCTTTTACTCTCATCTATGCTACAAGCACGCACATCTAATTACCCAAATTTTTGGTTTCTGGTTGAAAATCTCCTACCAGACCCTTTTATGCCTTGATTTTGATGTAGGGTAAGTATGCTGAGAGCAGGATACCTAGTCCCATCACTCCTTCCCAATTTAGTGTCTTATACGACTCACATGGAAATGACGGTGGCAAAATTCTTTTCTCCCCCTACCAAAGAGGACGCAGGGGAGAAGAGAAGGTGTACCTAAAGAAGTGGTAAAGAAAAGTTTCAGGAGAACAATGCATAGGAGGGATAGTTGTAGTACAAAAGTAGTATCATTCCTCTAGGAGCAGAATTTTTACTCAAACATAGAGAAATGATGTGAGGCTCTCGTCCGACGGGTGGCCCAAAAACAGTCCCTAAAGCATTGGGTGCATTTTGCTATGCAATTGATACTGAGCGATAACATGTAGTAAACACCCCAGTACGAGGTATTGACTGCATGTCATACGTATGACATTTGTGGCCGCGGATAAGCGTAAAATCCACAAGTAGCCAAGTCAAGAGTTGAAAAGGTCTAGATGATAGTAACTGTGGCATCAATATTTTTTCGTTGCCAACCCACGGAAAGACGGACGGCTCCGACTCGCCACAGAAATGCAAGAAAACTCGGGGGCTATGAGCACGAAAGAGCAAAGAAGGGCCTTCGATGGACGGGCGGAAGGAAGATGGTTGAGTCTTGAACGACGTCTTCCCGAAGATTTCTTCTCCTTCCAGCACGCGAGAGGCTTCCAGTAGAAAAAAGAACCAAGAAAGAGTTCGGCAGCCGAAGTGACATTTTGGAAATGAACTGACCCTGGGAGTCTGAGGCCTGCCACGACGGGGCTCTTCTCTCTAACGTCGTGAGGAGGAGGGAAGGAGAGGGTCGAAGGGAGCGACAGCCCTACAAGAAGGAGGAAATGAGCTGACGAACCGAATCGAGAAAAAAGAAAATCAGTTAAAGCGGTGGGTTGACCAAGAAAGACGCGGCACCGACCCGTGATGAAGTACGTGCGTGCGTGCGTGCGTGTGTGTGTGTGTGTGTGTGTGTGTGTGTGTGTGTGTTCACCTTGGTCTTTGGACCACGTGCTCAACTCGTGATCGACAGCTATTTCCCTCCCGGAAGAGAGCTCAGAGCTTG
>NC_134801.1:23518342-23565842 GCF_046742065.1 Oratosquilla oratoria
AAGCGAAACCCGCTCCAGACATTGATTGAGATGTGTTACAAGAACAAGAATGAAAATGTAGGATTTTTGAGTCGGTATGGTTCTCACCCAAAAGAAGTGAAGCCTTTTTATGTTTTGTATTTCATCAGCAATAAACAGCGCTTCTATCCTTGGGGACAATATAACACCTAAGCCGTGTTGTTGTCATAGAAGAGGTAAAGCAAATTTTTAAGGAGAGGAGCCGGACGGGATGAGAGAGATTAAAAGCGGCGAGTTTTTTTTTTTTTTTTTTTTTTGAGTGGAGAGTTGTCTCCAATCTTAAAAGAATGCTGCGTGACTCTGGTCCGTAGGGATGTCACAAAAGTTCCTAAAATATCGCCTACATAAAGCTTAGGCGGCCAATACGGTATAATGCGAGAGTGCCTTAACATGTTATATCATGTTGGTGTAGTCAAGACTGCGTTTACATTTCTATTCTTGAAAACGAGCCTCACGATGGCACTGAACAACTTCGACTCCGCTGAGGTATGTGTAATTACACCCTAGATTCGCTCAACCTAGGTTACGTATTAAAGTTAAGTTGCAGAGATTCAGGGACAGAGCCACCTGATAGGGTGTTAGGTTAGGTAAGGTTAGGTTAGGTTACGCTGTAGTTTCCAAGGATAGAGCCACCGTCCTGAACGTTCGGTCAAGTTAGGTCACATTAGAAGGAGAGGTCACTGGGGTCTGACCTCGGCTAAGGAGCTGGGTTAAATTGGAACAAATTAAGATTTGATTACCAGGTTTAGGGGACAGAATCTCCGATTTAGGAGTTGCATTATGGTAGGTTAATTATAACAAAGTTTACATAAAACATATGTTTACCTACAAATACCTTAGGATACAGTTGAAGGTTAGGTTACCTGAATCTGGGGTGGGGGGATACGGGAGCATCGACCTCCAGCTAAGGCTCCTTTCACACGTATCGTCTTTTCACCGTGCGCCGTCTACGACACGGCGTCGTGGTTTCAAATGACCTAACCTAGCTTAACCTAACCTTAAATCTATCTCAATCAACCCCTTCCGAAACTAGTGACACTTAGGCTTCTTTCACGCGTATCGACTTTTCGCCGTGCGTCCACGACACGACGTCGTGCTCTCAAATACCCATGGGTGTCTACGGACGCTTTCACACGGGGTCGCGGTCGTTGCGTGTGAAAGCGTCCATAGACAACCATGTTAATTAGAGAGCACGACGTCGTGTCGTGGACGCCGCACGGCGAAAAGTCGATACGTGTGAAACGAGCCATAAAGATTCTGTGGCGGTTGTCTGTCGGTCTGTAGTGTTGTTATCATGTCAAGTGGCTTTGCGAAGCTTCTGCCCCTGTGAACATTAGCACGCCGCCATCCTAGGTCATCTCAAATTTCACGAATGGATGCGGTTAGTCAAGGGTGCTTATAGTTTGATTAGGAGTCCGGTTTTTTGTTGGAAGTTGTGGAGGGATAATTGAGGTAATAGTATTTTATCGCCCAAAACGTGGTGTCGTATGATTGTTGTTTGAGGTCGTAGGGTTTGTCGTGTTTCCTTTTTTTTTTTTTTTCCATCGCGAGGGTTGAGCTCTGTCAAGTTCCCTTTGTCAGGACCGGCGGGCGGGGAGGTTGTATCAGAGAAATGATGCATTTGTGGACGAAATGAGGGTCAGAATATTTGAATGACATGAAGACCCGACAGATAAACCTGGTCTTATCCACAAAATTCGTAATTGACCTGAAATGAAAAATTTACCATCCCCCTCCAACTTTTCCACTCCGTATCGAAATATTTTCTGTGAACTTGGGGAACCGCTGTGGACCAGTGGACAGTGAACTCCTCATATCTTGGGGTGTTTGAGTTTGAGAATCGTAGAGTGTTGTACCTGGAATGAGCTGATTTGTTTTTGTAGTTTCTACAGAATTCATCTTCGTGCTTGAGATATTGGGACTGAGATGGTTTGTAACAAAAATAGAGAAACCATTATGGGAAAAATGAGGGGGGCGAATAAGGCATAATAATCATGTATATTACAAATACGCATAAGACCATAAGGAAGATAAGAATGGACGAGACTGCAAGAGACCTTAAGGCCCACACTGGGCAGTTCCATGTTCCATATTACCTTTCACCCCTATCCATAAAGTTATATTACCTTCTCTTAAAAAAAAAATAAAAAAAAAAGAAAAAAGAAAAAAAAAAAATCAGCGCTCATTAAATGGTTACTAAGTTTATTCCATTCCTTAACTACACTGTTGGTAAACCAGTTCCTGCCTATTTCCTTCCTCGTGTGAATAGATCCCGGTCACAGTAAAAGAGCTTCTTTATTTTTCCACTACGGAGACGGTTTCCTTTTTCTGGATAAAAATCACCCTGCGGCAGCTAGAATGGTAGACTACAATTGTATAACACAGCAAACATGTCAAGAAAGAAAAGTTTGAACTTGGTATTTGCAATCCTCTCTTATCACTCAGCCCTTCCCTCCCCTTCCTGACACAGTCAATTATTGTCATGAACTATCCGAATATTCTGTAATCCATAAGCTAGTCTATCCTCGCTTTTTAATCAAGTGTCACACTTTTTTTTTTTTATATGCTTTTTCCATAATGGACACCTGCTCTGGTCCGCTGTTTTCCTTGTCTGCTCCGGCCGAACGCCGTCCACCCCATTCAGCGGCGTGGTGTTTCTTATAGTTTTTGTTCCAGTGAAGAACAAGAGATGTTGATGTTGTCGCTCTCTACACCAGCGTTTCTCAGCCAGGGTTCCCCGGAACCCTAAGGTTCCGCAAAAGGTCCCTAAGGGTTCCGCGAGAACAAGTGAGATAAGCTAATGCACTTTTGATTTTTTATTTAATTTCATATACGTAATACAATTAAACACGCACGATATATTCTTGGTTATTGTAATAATGTAATATAGACATCATCCTATCAATCCTATTATTACAATAAAAATAAGATGAGAAAGGTATTTTTTTTTTTTTTTTTTTTTTTGCGCAGGGGTTCCTTGAGACAAGCAATTTATTTTAAAGGTTACGCGAGGGTAAAAAGGTTGAGAAACGCTGCCCTGGACCGTGTGGCCGAGCAGCCTCGTCTACCTGAGGAATTCCATGACTGGAAACCAAAGCGGCTTCCAGGTATTAGCACCATCCGCAGGGGTGGCAAGGTTTTCTTCGATTCTGAAGAAAGTGGCGGTGATTTTGGATTTCAACCTGCAGGAGTCTTTATGGGTCAAAACCCCTTTCAAATCGGAGGTCGCCTCTTGAGCTGCATAAAAGTGTTTATCCTTAGGTGGAGTAAAAAAAAAAAAAAAAAAAGAAAATAAATAAATAATTAAACGAGGACATCACTCCTGAGTACTACAGTATCCATACTATAACGGGAGTCATTGCCAACCGTGTTTCTTTGCGTCAAACCGTTACGACACGAACATGTCTACGAGGTCGTAGAGGACTCATTCATGTCGTAAGTTTACGATGCCGAGATACGAACGCCCCTTGCGGCTCCCTACAAGAAAACAGCCGATGTCGTAGCGAACTTAGCAGTGGAGGCAACTGAGCCTTGGCTTGTATCTGCCAAATGTTCCCTTACCTTGTGAAAGAGTCTTACGGTGGTATTCTTAAAAAAAAAATTCTTTCCTTATATTATTCTTATATAAGTCCTTGGAAGGGAAAGATTTATACAAGGGAATGTTTTTTTTAAGAATATCACTATAAGATTCTTACGGTGGTACGCTTAAAAAATTCTTTCCTCAAATAAATCTTTTACATTCCAAGGCTTTATATAAGATTTATACAAGGAAATATATTTTCTTTAAGAATACCACCGTTGGATTCGCAAAATTTTCACACTTGAACTATTTTGCTGGATGATGCTCCTAGCAAGCCTTTTCCTCTGCTGTAGAGAGTTGGTTTCAACTTCACTTCGCAAGACGCGGATCCAAATTAGATTCCAACAACTACCGATGACCGCTACTTATTCTGGCATTCCTAGAACATCAGGCAAAGGTGACGCCTGCGGTCGTAACTTAATAATTCCTATCTTTTTTTCCAAACGATTTCATTCGAAAGTGGGTGGAGTGCAAACCTCCTACAAAATTGGCTCTAAATATTTAATTGCACCCTCCTCCTCCTCCTCCTCCTCCTCCTCCTCCTCCTCCTCCTCTCCTCTCCCTCCCATACCCCTTCCCTCCTTCCTCTCCTCCTTACCCTCACTCCCTTCCTTCCTTCCTTCCTTCCTTCTTTCCTCCCTCCTCCTCTCCCTCCCCTCCCTCCTCCTTCTTCCTCTCCTCCTTACTCTCCCTCCTTTCCTTCCTTCCTTCCTTCCTCCCTCCTCTCCCTCCCCTCCTTACCCTCCCTTCCTTCCTCCCTTCCTTTCTTCTTTCCTCCCTCCCTCCCCCTCCCTCCCCTCCTTACCCTCCCTTCCTTCCTTCCTTATTCCCTCCCTCCCTCCCCCTCCCCCTCCCTCCTCTCCCTCCCCTCCCTCTTCCTCCCCTCCTTACCCTCCCTCCCTCCTTCCTCGCCCTCCACTCCCTCCACCCTCCCCACTCTTTCTCTCCCCCGCCTCTCCTACCCCTCCCTCTTCTCCCTCTTCCTTCATTCCCTTCCCTACCTCTCCAATCCCCAACTCTCCCATTCACCCTCCCTTCCCCTTTCCTTTCAAATTCTCCCTTCCCTTCCCTTCTCTCCTCTCTCTCCCGTCCCCTTCCCCTCCCCGCCTTTACCCTTCCCTTTTATTCCCGCTCCTCCTTCCTCTTCTTCCCCTCCTTCCTCCTCCCTTACCTTCTCACTTCTCCATTCCCAATTCTCTCCCCAATTCCTACGCCCCCCTTCCCTTTCCTACCTCTCTGATCCCTTAGCCTCACCTTCCCTCCCCTTCCTTCTCCCTCTCCCTCTCCATCTCTCCCCTCTTTCCCCTCCTCTCCCTTTCCCTCTCCCTCTCCCTCTCCCTCTTTTCCCCTCCTCTCCCCTCTCCCGTCTGCGCAGGCCCATTTCCATTCCTCTCCCCCTTCTTGGTTTATCGCTCTCTATACGTCTGTGTCATACCCTAATCACTTGACCTTTCCCTTTCACTCTCCCCTCCCCTCCCCTCTCTCGTATGGGGGTATTGACTACATAAATTTTATGATCTCAATATTTTAGGGAGTTTAGTGACGCCCCTGGGGACTATGGTCATTTTTTTTTCTTCAAGAATGTAGACTGTTCTCTACTCAAAAAAAGAATCCTGATCACCTTCAACTCCTATTATCTCGTATGGGGGTATTGACTACATAAATTTGATGCACTCAATATTTTAGGGAGTTTAGTGACGCCCATGGGGACTATGGTAACTGGTTTTTTTTTCAAGAATGTAGACTGCTCTCTACTCAAAAAAAGAATCCTGATCATCTTCAACTCCTGTTATCTCGTATGGGGTATTGACTACATAGATTTTATGAACTCAGTATTTTAAGGAGTTTAGTGGCGCCCCTGGGGACTATGGTAACTTTTTTTTTTCAAGAATGTAGACTGCTCTCTACTCAAAAAAAGAATCCTGATCACCTTCAACTCCTATTATCTCGTATGGGGTATTGACTACATAAATTTTATGAACTCAATATTTTAGGGAGTTTAGTGACATTCCTGGAGACTATGGTATTTGTGTTGTTTTTTTTCTTCAAGAATGTAGAATGATCTGTACTCAAAAAAAGAATCCTGATCACCTTCAACTCCTATTATCTCGTATGGGGTATTGACTACATAAATTTTATGAACTCAATATTTTAGGGAGTTTAGTAACGCCTCTCGGGACTATGGTAACTGTGTTTTTTTTTCTTAAAGAATGTAGACTGCTCTCTACTAAAAAAAAAAAAAAAAAAAAAAAAAAAAAAAAATCCTGATCACCTTCGACTCCTGTTATTCTTCCTTCCTGTTACCCTCTTTAATTCTCTCTTTTACCGTCTCTATGACTCCACTTCTTCGACAAGATACTCTCTTCAAAGATGGGAGTGCTAGTAATGGACATAAATGTAGTCTCTCTCTTTCCCTCAGTCCTTCTCCTCTCGTCATATTCTTTCTTCTCTCTCTCTTTCTCTCTCTCTTTCTCTTTTTCCCTCCCCCAGCTTCTGTCTTTCCCGACCCATTCTCATTCATACTCCGTCATTTTCCTGGTTCCTCTCTTCTATCCCCTTCCACTCGAGGGAGGGTTGGCATGGCGTCCCTGGTAACCATGGAAACGCAGTCGTCGGCCATTTTTGTGGTGTTGGATGAAGCATAAACAAAGTGGAACATCACCTAACTAGTGGTTTGCCACTTGTGGTCCATGAACCCCCTTGGGGGTGGGGTGGGGTAGGTCACCGTTTTTTTTGGATGTACGACGATTTTATTCATTCTTGTCCACTGTTGAAGGAGTCTCCATGAGGGACAGGAATACAGAAGTAGAATGAGGAACGAAAGAAAGAAAAAGAAAAAGCAGATTGAGACGCCATCTTAATTTTTTTTTACTTTCTTAACAATTCTATTTATCGATGTTATTTCTCTCAGAATGTATACATAATCATACATACATATATACATCCATACACACACACACACGCGCGCACACACACACACACACATACATATACATACATATATGTATACACACACACACACACACACACACACACACACACACACACACACACACACACACACACACACACACATATATATATATATATATTGCAGAAACCACAGGGAAATTAAAGTCGGAATACTGAACGTTTTCGTCTATTACGACATCCTCAGAGTACTCTGAGGATGTCATAATAGACGAAAACGTTAAGTAATCCGACTTTAATTTCCCTGTGGTTTCTGCAATATCTTTTCGTCACGCGTTATTGTGATTATTTTGCATATATATATATATATATATATATATATATATGTATATATATATATATATATATATATATATATATATATACATTTCTATCAACCACAATACACTTTAATTCCAAGCCATCAACATCGAGAGACTCGCGGAGGCCAGCATGCAGATATTGAAACGTGGTACGGCCAAGGACTCGAACCAGGGCTAGCACGTGCCAAGTGGTAGTGACTTAACCGATTGCGCCATAAAGAGAGATAATGAAAAATCATGACAAGGAATGTTTGATAGGTGTCACAGAGGCGACAGGAATTTGAAATTGATAAGAGATAAATGTGACGGAAAGATGTGGGTAACTGATTTTGAGACCTTCCTAATATCACATAGACTACCACACTTTAGGCAATTGAAAACTGCAGTGATATCATATAACCTTTCTAGATATTTTATTTTCCTGTCTTGTACGAAAATGACAGTCAATTGTATAGGGATAAGTCCATTTTTTGTATTGGTTGGGTGAATATAATTGAAAACCTTACCTTTTTTACAGGAAAGTATGTATATCTTGTTTTGGTTAGGTGAAAATAACTGAAAACCTTACCTTTTGTACAGGAAAGAATATGTTTCTTGTATTGGCTGGGTGAAAATAACTAAAAACCTTACCTTTTGTACAGGAAAGAATATGTTTCTTGTATTGGCTGGGTGAAAATAACTAAAAACCTTACCTTTTGTACAGGAAAGAAAATATGTTTCTTGTTTTGGCTGAGTGAAAATAACTGAAAACCTTACCTTTTGTACTGGAAAAAATAAGTTTCTTGTTTTGGCTGGGTGACAATAACTGAAAAACTTACCTTTTGTACAGGAAAGAATATGTTTCTTGTTTTGGCTGGGTGAAAATAACTGAAAACCTTACCTTTTGTACAGGAAAGAATATGTTTCTTGTTTTGGTTGGGTGAAAATAACTAAAAACCTGACCCAGCCTGTTGTTATATTACGTGCACTGGGCTGATTTAATCTAATCTAGAATGAGTGGATCCTGCCTGGGTTGTTCTAAGAAATGGCAGATATAAACAAATGACGCGGATTATATCGATATGCAATACCCGGAACCATGAAGTCAGTTTTGATACACCCTTGTTGTTTACATATCACTGTATTTTAATGAAACACCGGCAGTGTTATTCCACTCACAAACCATATAATCGTAGGTCACGACCAACCTAAATTATATCAACACAGAATGAAAGAAAAATGTTGTGGCCTTGAGCAGTACGCACGAAATGGTTTTAGAGAATATCAGGTAGGATAATCAAACTCTTCGTTAAAAATTATTGATGATTTACCAAGAAAAAACAAAAGACATAACACAAAAATACATGGGACATTGAAACAATAAACATACAAATGAACATAGAAAATCCAAAATAGTAATATAATTTTATGAAGATCTTATCCTATACTATCAAAGTATAAGTCTTATGTACAATATGAAACGAATTAATATTATATTACCAAACTGTAGCTAGGTTTGGGCTTATATGCAGCGCGTAAGAACTGGTGGGCGGACTGAAGTCTTGCTTAAGGTTGAGCGAAGGCGAAAGTATCGATTATGGTAGCTAGAAGACGCGCCAACGTAAAAGTCGTCTAGAACTGTTTTAGTCTCTCAGAATGAATGAGTGGTTTGGAAGCCAGATGCACGATGATCTCTGGTAGTAAGGGAGAACACGTCGGGGATGGATTAGTTCGTAGTAGTTCACTGACACAGAGAGAGAAAGAGGGACGAACTAGCTTTGGTCGTTGGGAAAATATCCGAAATGACTCGAATGGCGAAGATCAACTTCGCTTGGAGATTGCCATACACGGGTTTCACTACCTGGGGATTGCTCACTGCAGCCGAAGAGGTCCAAAGGATTTGTTTGTGTCCTAATGACGGGTAGAGAAATTCCACGTAGTATTCTGTTGAACCGTGGCCGTATCACAACTGCTTTCTTGATTTCTACTTCTCTCTGCTTCTATGCTTGTCTGCTTCTGTGCTTGTCCATTGTCTCAAATTCCTCGTCTCTCCTCTCTCTCGTCCTGTCCGCATAATATAGTCAGACAGTGCAGCTAGGAACGTGATTTTCACATCGATACGTAGGGTTTGCCACTTGAGGTCCAATTAGCAAGCGACACTCTTCCCGCCGATGATGAATACGTTTTGGTTCACTGACGTCATTGTAGCAACGATTTAAGGTAGCGCGTGGCAACAGTAAAGACATTTATTACACAAAAAATAGTATACACATTATACTATATGCAATATAAGAACACGGGTACGTGTGTTCACTTATGCAAAGTAGACCACTTGGAAAAAGAAACTAACGAAGCAGAGCGCTTTCGTATATTACATCCTCACTTTTTGCACTGAAGCTGTAATATATGAAAGCGCTCTGCTTCGTTAGTTTCTTTTTCTAAGTGGTCTGGCAGGGATCATCATAAAATGTCTAAACATATATTCTATTCACGAAAGTGCGTGACACCGTACTTTGTCCAATTCTCTTTCAAAGAATCTTAGGGAATATACCAATAAACCAATTCTATCTACATTCTGTACACCAATAGGCTTTTTCCCCCTTATAAGGGAGGTAGCCAGCCAAGGCATGGATTCATCCCCTCCCACCTGTCATCCATCTCTCTTCCATCTTAGTCCAATACCCGGGTCAGAGGCAATGCAAAAGATAAATAAGCAAATAAAAATAAGTAAATTAATAAGTAGATAAATGAAAAAGTAGATAAGCAAGTACATAAGTAGACAAATGAATAAATAGATAGATAAATGAATTAATAAATAGATCATGAATAGATAAATGACTAAATTAATAAATAAATTAAGTGAAATGAAATGAAATTATTGTTATTAGTTTGTCGATTTCTTATAGACCAATACTAAAACATGTGATATATTCGATGATCAACCAGGGGGTCAGGTCCAAACTCATTCCACTTTTAGATTAACGAACGCTTCGATACGAGTTACAAATCCCTCTCTTATATGGAACAAGGTCTAAATAATATATTCTTAGATCTTGATATGGAATACGCTACGGCTGGCGTCCATGTGCCTTTGGCCTTGGTAGGTCAAGACGTGATGTTGCAATTTTGTATAGAGGACGACCCAGTTCTGCAGTGTTCCGGAATATATCCGGAACACTGGGATGTCTCTATCCGTTCTGGTTCACCTGCCACCTTTCCTCACTTAACGTTCTTCCTCCTTCCAATTGGTTCTATATATCTACCCATGCAAGAATAACACAGAAACTTAGCACACCATATTTCAACAAAATGGTTGCTCTATCCTCTCTCCCAAGAGTTTACCGGCATCACAAAAATATTCTCTTCCATTTGCATGGACTGTGTCTATATGTATATATTGTCCATATATCTCTATCTATATCTATATATCTGTGTATATATATCTAGATATATCTACATCTACATACCTATATCTATATATATCTATACGTCTTTATGTACATCTGTGCCTCTATCTGTACCAATTTCTATATACTTAGTATAATATAGAAAGAAGCGTATGCAGATTTGTCCGTGGGTAATGGGCAGCCAAAATTGTATGATCGTTTGTTTTTTTACCAAATTTGGTCGAAGAAATAAGGAATAATTCTCTGATTGTGAAGAAAAAATAATGTTCCATACTGAGTGACAAGTTTTCAAGGCCGTTTTTGACTGTCTTAATTCACTCGAAAACGTCTTTATCAGCAGCCGCTTTCGCGCCCAGCTATATAATATGCACCAGCTCTTTCTGTTACTCCTTGAGATGGCAATTGTGTTTTCATTTTGTAATAAATTTCATCTCCAACATCTGATTTTTTTTAAAGAACAATTATGTAACATCACAGCTTCTCCTATTAAAGCACCTCTCTGCCTTCCACCCTTCTCCACTTTCTCCACCTATCCTCCACTCTCACCTTCCCTTCCACCAAAAAACTTATCTGACAGTCCCCCACTGTCTCCCCTGAGAACATATTTCCCTCGTCCGAGTCGCTGGACTCAAGGGTACAGAAGACTCACAATAGGAACACAAGCCTCTCTCTGTAACCACCAACTACTGCTTGTATTTGACAGTCGTGGGCTGTAATGTCACATGTAAACTCTCCATTCCCATTATCGTTCGTTTCGTTTCCCTTTTTCTTTCATTCCTTGTCTGTCTCATATGTTCCCTCTTTCATTCTTCCTCTTTTTTCTCTCTCAGTTTCCCTCTCCCCTCCTGTCTTTTTTTCCTTTTTTCTATTTTCTTTTATTCTCTTTTTCTTTCTCTTCATATTATCTCAACTTCCTTTTCCTTCTTCGTGCCCTCGTTTCTTTAGCCTTCTTTCTCCTATTTTGCTAATTCTCTGTTTCCTTCCACTGTTCCTCTTCCTAAGGCCACATTTCCAGTCCATTCATCTTGTTTTCCCCAGTGACCTCATCCTTTGCCTGCTAGGTCCCCCCCCCCTCCCCGGCCACATGCCTTCAGGAATCTAAGTCAGACGCCGCATAATCAAGGTGTCAATCGAAGAGACGCTCAGATTCCGGAGGTTGAGGGTCCCTCATCCCATCGCCAGGAGAACTTCAACATCTGCTATTGTCAGGGGCCCTCGTATCTGGCGGCACTTCTCCCGCCCACCCGACCCTCGATCTGGCCACCACGCCGTCGTCTGAGCTCGGAGTGGGTGGGGGGAGTGGGGATTGGGTGATTGGTCGTCTGGAATGTGGCAGGGGGGAAACAGTTCGCTCGAGCGAGGCCTTCCAATGCTTCCACTTTTTCTTCGACGGTTTCCTGATCAGTGGCAGCATGAACATTGCAGAAGAGGGGAAGAGTGGAGGGCGCCGGATGCTCTTGACTCCCTATGAAGGCTGATATTCTCCTCGGTGAGATGGCCGGAGGAGGAGGAGAAGGAAGTGTTCTTGCGCCGCTCTGTGATGACAAGACTTCCGCAACGACATATCTGGAATGACGTTTCGGGTAGTCTCACTGTGAGGTTCAGTGAAGATTTTAAACCCTTGTGTAGGATGCAGTTGTGGAAAGGATCTTGGTGCCGTTGCTATAGACTTGCTTGAAGAAGGTGGAGAGGGGGGGGAGTTAACGAGTGGTCTTTGCGAAAGGATCCTATTGTGGAGGAGGACTTCCTCGATGTCGTAATGGATCCCAAATGGGTAGGAGAGGGTGTCTTTATGGAGATGCCAGGGACGGAGTGCTTCTTGGAGATGTGAAGTGAGACTTCGAGAGTGATATTATAATACTGTTGGAGGTTATGTGGCAATGGAGATGGTAATAAAGGCGATGGTACTTATGGGGTGGGATTTGTTGTGATATTGAATTGTTTTAATTTTTTCTTTTGTCGCCATAGCAGTGTTTGGGACCTCATGGAATACTGACTGTATACAACATGCAGAAAATATTTTAGGGGTTTTAATGAAACCCCTACGGACAAAAGTCACGCAGTCATTCTTTTATGGCTAGAGACTCGTCTCCACTCAAAAGAAAATCATGGTAACTTTTGATTTCTACAATTCCTCCATTCTGATACCCCTCCATAATCTCTTTTTCCGCTTCTATGATTCCACCTCATCGGTACTATATTGTCCCTACCGACAGAAGCGCTGGTTATTGCTAACAAAATTCTACAGCAGTGTTGCAACCGCTCATGTGGTATCTGAGTTTATTTCATCGGCGTTATATATATAACTTGTCGGAGGGCTCGCCTAATATAGGGATTGGATGAAAATGAGACTACGTCCTCTGCAACTACGTGATGTGTGGTCGGGGACTTGTACAGTCCTTTTGAACCATCGCACGTAGCTCGGTCGCTAGCGTCTTAACTTCGTGATTATGCATGCATAGGTCAGGGTTCGATTCCCTTGGCAGAGCTTCTAAAAATGTTCAATCTGTCTTAAACATACACAACATTGATGTTTATGCTTTGACAAAAAATCTATTCGACCCCGAAGCCGGGGATTCCCACAGTTGAATAAAATCGCTTGGCGGCAACCAGGACAAATAGACACACGTTCATTGACAGTGAAAGAGTTAATCTAGATTAGGTTAACCCTTGCATTGTGTTAGGTTCTCCCTGGGGCGAATAAAGTCGCCTGACAGTAGAAAAAAATGTAAGACATCACAGTGGCAGTGAAATGGTTGAAACAAACACGATGGAGGATTTTGTAGATTTGTAAACTCGAATCCATTCTTCGCATAAAGACGTTATCAAACTGGACTATTTCTCCTCCGACTGTTGGAGCAGATTTGCAGTCCGCAGGTCTCGGGAAGTAATCCAACATGCTGGAGGAACTTAATTTTCTTCCAGCACATCAAATGTCATTCTATGTATTTTTGTTGAAAAAACAAAATGATTTGCTATATTGATTTTACGGCGGTAAAAAATTCTAGAGGTGAATGGTATCGCCGATTAATCGGAGGTTGAATGAAAAAATAGCCCATTGTGATAATCACGTGGAAGTCAGCTGGCTAAAGGGCTCGAACTCGCAGACTTTAGGACACGAGCCAAGTGCAGTTACCACCTAGCCTCCACGGCACTCTGAATTTCAGTAATGTTTTGCGAAGTAGCGTTTCTATCCTTGGGAGCAATATCGCATATAAAAATTGTTGCCATATTGGGATAAAAGAAAGACTTGATGAGGAACTGTAGAAGTTGAAGGTGGTCAGGATTCTTTTCGAGTGGACATGTCTCCAGCCATAAAAGAACTGTGTGATTCTGGTTTACAAGGATGTCACTAAAGTCATTGTTCAATATGGAGATAATGCCCCTTCTGCTGGTCGTGATAAGGATGTCTGTAGGTCGTGGAGCTTCAGTTAAAACGACGGAAATTTTAAGAAGAATGTTAAAAGAAGCTGGTGCAGATGACAGGTGGGCATGACGGTAGAAGTCGTGGCGGATGTTGTTCTTGGTGACGGTTATCGAGAAGGTCTGAGGCGTTTGTGACCGTTAACGAGACGCTTATCCCCTATTCAAACTAGCAGTTTGAACCGCGCGGTTCAAACTGCTAGTGTGAATAGGACCATAGACGTTGGTGAGAGATGGTGAGATAGTTGGTTGGGGGATCTGTTACCGGTTATAGAATAATGCAATTGAATAACAACGTTGTAAGCCGCGGAACTATGATGGAGTAGCGGGAAGTGTTCCTCCCTTGTGAACAGGAGTCCCAGGAAGTCCATGACAGTTGTTTAAAGTCGTGTCCAGACGATCGGGCGTGTCCGTCGGGCAGCGCGGTTAGCGGGCAAATTCTGCCGGGCCTGCCCGTGAATGTTATCCACACGACCGAGTTGATGAATAGCTGGGCGGGTTTGCCCGACGATGCCAGTAGTGTCTGGAGTGCGGTACAACAAGCATGGCGCCTAGCATTGTCAAGAAGAAGATATTGTACACCATGAAAATTGCTTTGTGTCTAAAGAAAAAAGACAGAGAAACATGGGATGTGGGAGGGAAGTCTGCTGCTGTGGGTTCGTGATATTAATTTGCGTCTGGCAGGGTCGAAGCTCCAGTTACCGGGGGGCCCCGCCTTAGTGATTTCGCTGGACGAGCACTCGGGGCAATTTGACCGTTTAACCGTCAAATGTGCCCGTTAACGGGCATGCCCGCCGATCAGGCCCGCTCGTCTGTACAGGCCTTAATGTATCAAACCTGGTTTCAGATTTCATTCATAAATGTAGCCACGATGGTGTATGTCTTGCACATTGAGGGTAAACAAACTCTCATATATAAAACTATTGTGTATTAATGAATAGATGTTACAAGAGTCTCGTGTTGCTCTACATGAGAACTGCGTAGAGCACTGACTGCTGTGCGCTCAGACGGTCGGGCGATCGGTCGTCAATAGGAATTGGTGCTCGGGTTGCAATGGGTGACGCACGCATCAGTGTGATGCTGGGGTTGGCAGTTCTTATAGGCTGCCACATTGGATACCATCGCTAAACATGATAATGAACATAAGGTTGGGTTAGGATACAGTAATATCATTCTCCAGGAAATAGGAAAGTGGTCTTGGTGTGGATCTTCGACCCTGAACACTTTCATTCTCATTTTAAACGGAATATTCACCGATCAACACCATGTCCATGTCTTGAGGCGACATTTTTCTTTTCGTTCATGATGAAGAGTTGACCTATGCGCAACATGAGACAAGTTTGGGGGACTAACGAAAAGGGGTGAAAGTGTCCAGTATGCGTTTGAATGGTACATTTGATCAAAACTAACCTGTTACTCGATCTTCATCCTTTCGTTGTGCAGATGGACAAATTTAGGTTTAAGAAGGAAATTGCCAAGAACTGGTTTACCAAGAGAGTGGTAAACGAATGGAAGAGACTTAGTAACCATGTAGTGGGCACCAAAACAAATGGTCGTTTTAACCCCTTCAACACGGTGGCGTTTTTTTTCAATTTTATTTTTCACACCTCAAGACAGAAGATTTTATTTGCTTATGAAGTAGCGGATTCTGGCTTGAAGAGGATCGACGGGGGTCGAGACCCTCTTAAAGGCGAATATCACCTTATCAACTACCTAAAATCGCCTTTATGAGCCGGAATGAGGATCTTTGAGGCACGTGGCCGTGTTGAAGGGTTAAGAGAAGATTAAATAACTTTATGGATAGGGATGAAAGGGTAGTAAGGGGCATGGAACTGCTTAGTGTAGACCATATGGTCTCTTGCAGTCTCTTATTTTCTTATGTTTCCCTCTGCTGAATGAAATCGCTTTGAGACAGCCTGAGCATGGGTGTATAGGGGTGGCCAATCAAACACTGAATATGAATAAATTGATAATTGTAAAGCACTACATACACAAGCGTGCGTTCACTTGGGAGGCAGAACCAAGACTGACGCCACTTTGGATTGGCGGGAAAGCTCACAGAGACGCGCGTGGCCTTACATACATACTTTGTACAAAAATGTCATAATCCTAATAATTGAAAGTATACAAATTTCATAAAAATTATATGTAAAAGGAGAAAGCTTGTATTTTCCAATTTACTAACAAGTACAATATGTGACAATCGTTCAATACCGTTTGCATGCACGTACACCACAACATGGGTTGATCGAGTTGCATTTAACCTTTTCGTTGAGAATGTGGTTTGGCTTGGCTGAATAATATCTTCTGGTGATGGTCAGGAAAAGTATTCATGTGAAATAAAAACGCGGGGAGGTGGGGGGGGCAGTAATTAGCGGAATAAGACTGCAGTCTGTTGTTCGCCATAATGAAATTGATCCAGCACAGCACCATGCCACACAAGGGATGGAAGCAGCCAACAAATCGTGGCCAAGCGAAAAGCTCTGCTCCCCATCTTTTAAAAAAAAGGCCTTCAAACGTTGAGAAATTCTGTTAACTGAATAAACTCACCAGGCAGCATTTAGAACAATTGCCGCCGTCTACCTGCAAATTAAACATTTCGAAGGTCAAGAAATATTCTCTATCAGACTGAACCCAGCATTTCGCAATTTTTACAAATTCATTTCCGAATATAATTCTAGTGTAATATTTCTATTTCATTGAAAAAACAACAACAACAACTCTTAAGAGCATTTAGAGAATGGTTCCTGGATTGAGTGAAAATAGCAAGTGAAATCTCTTAGTCAAACAAGTCCTAATTAGAGTCAGGAAATGGTTCTGATGTGCTATGGGCACCGGCCAGCAGCAACAGTTCCTGATTAGGGGTAAAGTTGAGCGCGAAAAATGTAGTTTCGTTAAAAGGGAAACAGGTAGAAGGAAGCTGTTGGGCGGAATTGCAGCTCCCGCTCATTTTTCGTGAAATATGGTTTCCGTGCGACGGGAAAGGCAGTTCCGCGCCCGCGAGTAGGAAAAGTTCCACGCCACTTTAAAAAAGTTGTTGACGTTTGTCCGGCTTTCCCTTGGGTTGGTTCTATTTGTCCGATTAGTATTTTGTCGGCGATAACCAGGGCTTCTATCCGTGGGCACAGTATTGGATCACGTGAAGAATCGTCACCCTAGACTTCGACAGGGTGACAATTCTTCATGTGGGCTATCCTAGGGTGACAATTCTTCATGCGGGCCATCCTGGGTTTACGATTCTTCGTTTGTATAAGTTGATGACAATAATCATAACCTTCATTCAACCTAACCTAACCTAACTTAACCTAACGTAACCTAACCAATCTAACCTAACCTAATCTTTATTCCTCTGTTGATATTCGGCCTAGTGGGGTGACAGTTCTTCAGGTGGGATCTCATGGGGTGACGATTCTTCATGTGGGCGTTCTGAGGTGACCCTGTCCTAGTTTTACGATTCTTCGTTTGTATAAGTTGATGAAAATAATCATAACCTTCATTCAACCTAACCTAACCTAACTTAACCTAACGTAACCTAACTTAACCTAATCTAACCTAACCTAAATTAATCTAACCTAACCTAATCTAACCTAACCTAATCTTTATTCCACTGTTGATATTCGGCGTAGTGGGGTGACAGTTCTTCAGGTGGGATCTCATGGGGTGACGATTCTTCATGTGGGCGTTCTGGGGTGACAGTTCTTCATGTGCCCCACAATATTTACAAAGGTGGAGTCATAGACGCGGTAATAGAGAGGCTTGAGAAGTGTAGTAAGAATGAGTAATGACAGAACTTGAAAGTGATCATTACTCTTTTTGAGTAGCGATTTGTCTCCAGTCACAGAAGAATGCCGAGTGACTTGGCGCGTAGGAACGTTATTTAGGAAAGTTCCTAAATACAACATACGGTAATGGAGGAGAAAGCGGGGAACATTGAGATATTGGGAAAGAGGAAGAGGATATCTTTTGCTAATAAGTGGTAGAGGAAGGTGCCTTTAAGACAATGACAGTGTATAAACGCGACATTCTAAAGTAGTGGTTCTCATCCTGTGACCACAAAGTTTCGCAAGTGAGACCACACACCAAATTCTAGTGGTAGTTAGGGTGGGAGTGGTTTCTATGCCTTTCTTTTTTGGCTACCCCCCGTATAAGGGGAAAAAAGGCTTTGGTATATGTATGTATGTCGTTAGGAGACGCCTGACGATTCTATTTAGTTTTGAGAGGATGTCTCCAGTAGGTTAATGAACAGCATTACATAAATGTAAGACAACAGTTTAAGAACCTCTGGTCTAAATAAGAGACTAAGGCTTGTTTCACACGTATCGACTTTTCGCCGTGCACCGTCCACGACACGACCTCGTGCTTCCACGCATGGTCATGGTCGTCAAGCGTGAAAGTGTCCATCGACACTCATGGTTATTATGAAAACACGACGTCGTGTCGTGGATGGCGAAAGGCAAAAAGTCGATACGTGTGAAAGGAGCCTTTTCCTTTGACTTTGGCTGCCGTGAGGCTATTTCACTAAGCTACGTGTGACCACTTTGGTAGCGAGTGGGCTATGACCTGGTGGGACTATTTGATAATTTAATTCTGGCTAGCATATATATATATATATATATATATATATATACATATATATATATATATATATATATATATATATATATATATATATATATACATATATATATATATATATATATATATTATGAATCGAGACTCCAATTTCGTCACTGGGCTGAGTGGAATCGTCTGGAAATGACATCACTGGAGTGAGGGTCCTTAACTGAGCGACTGCAAATGCAGGAAGTTTGTTCTGTTCATTTGCAAAGAAGGGTGACAAATAGCATATGCTCCTCCCCTTCAATACAAGTCTCCCATCCCCAACTCAGCTGCACGGGGTACTGATTACATAATTTTTTGCTGCCGACATTTTAAGGACTTTAGAGCCACCCTTATGGACCAGAGGTCCTTCTACTGTCCCTCCGCTCTGCTACCTTTCTGTCTCTCCAACACCACATCTGTGAATCACCACGGTCTTGGATCACGAGTTGGACTCGTGATCGACAGTTATTAACCTCCCGGATGAGAGCTCAGAGCTCGTATGACTCTGTGGGTAATACTGTGACCTTACACGCACACACACACCCAACTCCCCGCTCACGAGAGTTGGAGTAACGGATC
Organism: Oratosquilla oratoria; assembly: GCF_046742065.1. NCBI lineage: Eukaryota > Metazoa > Arthropoda > Malacostraca > Stomatopoda > Squillidae > Oratosquilla > Oratosquilla oratoria. The sequence continues at coordinate 23,537,203 of NC_134801.1, forward strand.
GAAGCGCAGCGATACTGAAATTATTTCAGCCCTGGGCGGGAGTTGAACCCGGACCGCCGTAGTGGCAGGCGAGAGCTCTAACCACAGCGCCACGAGGTGTGTGAATCCTCTTCGGTGTGGTATTGTTGTCTTCAAGGCAATTTTAATCATATCCGTGGCGGTATCCTCTCCCTTACTTGGAATGATAATGTTCACAGCTTGTTAATATACATTTGACCATTTGAAGTCGAATAAGATAATTTGCAGTTAGCTTAGCAATCGTAATAGCCTTATGAAGCGGAAACCCGTTGCTAAATGTAATTTTTTTTATGATTTAAGTTACCATGTCTTTAGTACTGTACACACGTTGAACTGCTTCTAAATAGCATTTGGTTGTTCGTTGTTACTTAAAATGCATTAGGTTATGTTTGTCTTGGCTAAATTTCAACAATTTTTTTTTTCATTGTTCTGTTTAGTATTTTCCCCCTAAATATCCATTGTATTTCAACATACAGTTAGATTATCAGACTAAATCTATATATATATATACAGTATATATATATATATATAATATATATATATATATATATATATATATATATATATATATATATATATATATATATATATATATATATATAAATAGCAACAGGACTTAATGCTGAAAAAATTGCGAAAACAGTTCAACAGATCTTAGGAAAGCAAGTCTAGAAAGTGATTACAATCTCAAGAATGTTTTGTCTACAAATATTCCAAGATAATGTCGACCAAAGCAGCAACTTCCCAGGCATGTCGACAGAATTCACACGAGTGGGCTTGTGGAATGGAGTGCCTATAGCTTGTGCAGAAATCTATAGAGTACGCCATCATTTCAAAAGGGTCTGGGGTTGGTTGGGAACTCGAAAAGGAAGCCCGTTCAGATGATGTAGTGTGACTGGCTTTTACCGGGAACGGTGGCCGGGCGTCGCGTGACAGCAAATTATGGTGAGCAGAATGGTTCACAGGTTTATTGTTTATGTTCGTGCAGTCAGTGGGGGGAATAGCAGAACGGGTACAGAGCTAACCCTTTTGCTACGCGAAGTGAAGGCACTGATTTTATTCAGTATTCTATCTAGGTTCTAGAATAAGGTACGCCTGGTTCATAGAGGCACGTGACGCTTAAACAGAGATATAAACAAATATCTAGATTCATAAATTCATAGCTGTTATGTGTTTCTTCCATAAGTTAGATACTGTAATACATTTTGCTATTTCAAATTAACATACTATAACCCAGTTTCTTTTCTTTTTCAGGTTCGTGTTAAAGTGGGAGGAAAGTCAAATCGCAACAAAAGCTAAGCTAAATGTATATTTCATGAAAGTTGAAACGTGTAAGCTGTAAGTTGGACAAGTTCTATGTCGTCTAAAAAGAAATAATGATGTGTTTTGATATGCTTGCCGAAAGTAACAAGCATTTTATCAATTGGTGGTAAGGGGTAGGACAACTGGCCACCCACTGAGCTGACTCGCCTGGCAAGGTTACCCCCCCCCCCCATCCCCCCTCGCTCCCGGGTCACCTCCCCGAAGACCCCAGACATGATATGTACTGTATAAATTGGATTCACGCCTTTTTATAAATGAAAGCTTTTGTTCAGATACTCTGCCGGATCCTTAAACACAAAATAAAAAATCTCCCTGAAGACGACCTCATTGTTTGAAACGAGCTTAAAGGTATTCCAACGTATCTTTGCTGTCTCTTCCTCTACCCACGTCATCTGTTGTACATATGCATATATATATATATATATATAAATATATATATATATATATATATATATATATATATATATATATATATATAAATATATATATATATATATATATATATGTATAAAATATTTGATTATTTCTGTTCATTCATAATTATTTATTCTATATGTATATGTATATATATATATATATATATATATATATATATATATATATATATATATATATATATATATATATATATGTACAACACTGAATGGGACCCAGTGATTAGAGATACATTTTAACAACCACAATGCACTTTAATTCTAAGCCATCAAAGCTCGACATACAGAAATTGAAATGTGGTACTGCATTTCAATTTCTGTATGTCGGCCTTTCATGGCTTAAAATTAAAGTGCATTGTGGTTATTAAAATGTGTGTATATATATATATATATATATATATATATATATATATAAATTTATATATTAATTGACTGATTGGCAAATTTGACGAGGACAGAGTGGAAGTCCGTCCCCACCCTATGTGTCCAGTACGGTTGCCATACGCATATGCCTATTATTCGCCCTACCACGGCCCCACCCACCGTCGATCTCAACGAGGGGAGACTAAGATTTGGGTATACATATCAACTGAATAGTCCCTGGGGGTAATGGGAGAGTATACACACACACCATCTTGACACTAGGAGAAGACAGACTGGGACCGTGAGGAGTCGTCCCAGGCGTTGGTTGCTTGACTCGAGGTATGCCTAATTCACATGTTCAAGTCGAGCAATCCAGGTGATTTGCCTCTCCGAGCGAAAAGGAACATCCTGTACTGGCCTGAACAGAGGACCAAAGAGGCGCGTTGCTAGTCCCAGAGGGACACCTCAGCGCAATTATAGCACTGGAGCCTCACTCAGCCTCCAGGACTTTCATCTCTAGGCCCTGCAGGAATGCCACGCACGGCAAACACGTAGGCTAGTGACCCATAAAAGACCCATAAGAGGGTTGGATGGCAATTGTCTCAAAGAGTTTATCTGCCCCTTTTGATGGGTTCCTTTCCCTTCCATTTGGGACAAGACTACAACAAGTACCCCAGTATTACACTGCTTAGTGTGTCAGGTAATGTGCTTGCCCATCTGTTGTTGACATGGGTTCGTTCACATCTGTTAAAGTTTCAAAGGCATGAACAGTCTGGGGTCTCACCAAGTACGTCAACAACTGATAGGATCCTATCGCTTCGTATTCTTATGGAGAGCCGACTTGAGTTTCAACAAGGGTTTCTGCAGTTTATATTGATCTCAAGAGGGCATTTGACTCGGTACATCGGGGAGTGTTGTGGGACCCCTGTTCCCCGACCATTGTCCTAGAACAGGGTTTCCCAAACTTTTTCAAGCTGGCGCCCCCTTGGCTTCTAGAATAGACTCCTAGCGCCCCCTACCCCATAAACACATGTGAGCTTTCTTTTTGAAGTGAAAACAACAATATTATAAACAAAATATGTATTTAAAAAACAATGATATAGTACACAAGCTCCCCCCGATATCAAAGCACCGCCCACTTTGGGAAACGATGTCCTAGAAGATCATGAAAAGAGGGTGTTAATAGGAGACAAGCTCCTTGAGGGATGCGTCTCGACTAAGTAATGCTAGATTGTAGATGATCTAGGAGAAGTATGTAAATGAAATTTCATTTTTATTTGTTTTGTTATTATTTATCTGTTTGTTTGTTATTATTTGCTTGATTCTCATTTATTATTAGTTGTATGTCAATTTATTATTATTTACTATTTACCTGTTTGTTTATTATTTAACTATACATATGTATTTATTTTATCTATTATTATTTACATTATTATATTTTTTGTTTATTCGGTAATTTATTTATTTATCATTATCATAATTTTTTTCGCATCCGACCTTGATATGGACCAAAAGGTCTCCTGTCGGCATGCTCGGCCTTTGTAATCCTTTTCTCTCTGAATCGAATGGATTTACGGGAGTTGGAATACATATCAGGATCGAACTCGAGTACCAAAGTCTAAGTCTTTTGATAGATGTTGTAACAGTAGAATATTATCTATGGTTCAGCTTTTTTAACTCCCCTCATATGAATAAAATCACCTGGAGGCAACCATGATTAGCACATGTGCCAAACGTCGCAGCCAAATATCTAGGCTCGTTTCACACGTATCGACTTTTCGCCGTGCGCCGTCCACGACACGACGTCGTGCCCTGAAACAACCCTGGGTGTCTATGGACGCTTTCACACGTCACGTGTAAAAGCGTCTATAGACACCCTTGGTTAGTTAAAAGCACGACATCGTGTCGTGGACGGCACACGGCGAAAAGTCGATACGTGTGAAATGAGCCTTAGCCCTGCTGTTGACGCGAAATGTTGTCTTTCTTGCTTGGTAGCGTAGGACCCTCTCGGGATGACACAGTAGGGTCCCACAAAAAAAATAATGGAAAACACTAAAAGGTTTTATCTGTATTTTAGTGTCTGTAAATAATTGTCGCAAATTACATCTTATCTCGTAAATTGCCTCAAAGTCTTAGCTCTACCATAACCTAACCTAACCTAACCTATCCTAATTAAACTTACCTCTAATCAAACTTAATCTAACCAACCATAACCCAACCAATCATAACGTAACCCAGTCTAGCTTAATCTGACCTAATCTATTCAAATCTATCTTAATCTGACCTAACCTAACCTAATCTAACCTAACTTAGCCTTTTCCAATTTAATTTTGGAACATATTTTTCCGAAGGTGAAACTTTAAGAGGCAAGAAAAGGAGTAATTAACGACGACTATTTATAAGAGGTGAAGAATCTTGTCGAGGCGTGAATGTGACTTCTGTGATGAAAAAAGAAAAAAGAAAGTCCAAACTTCAGGGCGTTTTCTGAATACAAAGTGGTCCCAAAATCCTTTGCGATCGAGGGGATCATGCAGTGCTAAATAAACTCACTTGGCGGCAGCTACAACAAGAAATTAACGGTGGTATTCTTAAAAAATTCTTTCCCTTCCAAGGATTTATATGTAAGATTTATATAAGGGATGATTTATATAAGGAATTTTTTTTTTAAGAATACCACCGTAAGATTCTTACGATGTTATTTTTATTTCCCTTCCAAGGATTTATATAAAATTTATATAAGGAAAGATTTATGTAAGGAAATAATTTTTTTAAGAATACCACCGTAAGATTTTTATTGTGGCATTCTTAAGAAAAATCTTTCCCTTCCAAGAATTTACATATACAGGAAAGATTTTTTAAAGAATACCACCGTAAGATTCTTACGGTGGTATCCTTAAGAAAAAAATCTTTCCCTTCCAGGGATTTATATATAAGATTTATATAAGGAAAGATTTATATAAGGAAAGATTTATACAAGGAAAGATTTATACAAGGAAAGATTTATATAAGGAATGATTTATATCAGGAAAGATTTGTATAAGGAAAGATTTTTTTTAAGAATACCACCGTAAGTACTCCCGGTACGGAAAGACCTATCAGATGGTTTTGTCTACAATTTACAGTTCTTTTATCTTTCAGGACAATATCGTATCGAAGATGTGGAGTCAGAAGGCTGGTAAAAGAGAAACAAGGAGATCTGCAAAACGGAGGGACAACACATAATTCAAAAATGACCAGGATGCTCTTTTGAGTGGACACTACTCTTTCACCATAAGAGAAAGCTGCGTGAATCTGGTCCGTACACATAGGATAAAAATGACCAGGATGCTCTTTTGAGTGGACACTATTCTCTCACCATAAGAGAAAGCTGCGTGAATCTGGTCCGTACACATAGGATAAAAATGACCAGGATGCTCTTTTGAGTGGACACTATTCTCTCAGATCGGCAAAACGGAGGGACAACACATAAGTTAAAAAATGACCAGGATGCTCTTTTGAGTGGGCACCAGTCTCTCACCATAAGAGAAAGCTGCGTGAATCTGGTCCGCACACATAGGTTAAAAATGACCAGGATGCTCTTTTGAGTGGGCACCAGTCTCTCAGCATAAGAGAAAGCTGCGTGAATCTGGTCCGTACACATAAGTTAAAAAATGACCAGGATGCTCTTTTGAGTGGGCACCAGTCTCTCAGCATAAGAGAAAGCTGCGTGAATCTGGTCCGTATACATAAGTTAAAAATGACCAGGATGCTCTTTTGAATGGACACTATTCTCTCACCATAAGAGAAAGCTGCGTGATTCTGGTCCGTACACATAAGTTAAAAATGACCAGGATGCTCTTTTGAGTGGGCACCAGTCTCTCAGCATAAGAGAAAGCTGCATGAATCTGGTCTGTAGATATGTTACTAAAGCTCCTGAATTATCGACTGCCTAAAACATGCTGTTAATGCCTCGTTCCCAGGCAAACACATTTCCTACTCCCTCTTCCTGACTCCACCTTCTTCCTTTCTCTCCGTCCCAACCCGCCTCCTTCATTCTCCTCTCCCCTCCTTCCCTCCCTTACTCCCTCACTCCCATTTCCTCCTTCCCTCAATCCCTCCTCCCCATATGAGCCATATACCCAGTTCCTCTCCATCCCCTCCCCGCCCCATCCCCTTTTCTCACTTCCCCTCCTCTCCCCATCCCCATTACCTATCTTCCCCCTTTTTCCTCTTCCTCTCTCTCCTTCAGCTCTTTTCCTCTAATTTCCTTCTTTCCTTACCTTCCTTTCCCTCTCCTCCCTCTTCTCTCTCCTCCCTCTCCACTACCTACCTTCCTCTTTTTCCTTTTCCTCTCTCTCTTTGATCTCTTCTCCCTCCTCTATTTATCGATATTAAGCAAACACAACCGAATGACATCTACTGGTGGCAGCAGTGACGAGAGGACAAGTATTACCCGGGACATCCATCTCATCCTAGGTCGTCCCCTCATATTCACTCCATCCACCTCTGCCTTCCACACCTCTTTTACTAGTCTTTCTTCACTCATCTACTGGTGGCAGCAGTGGCGAGAGGACAAGTATTACCCTGGACATCCACCTCATCCGAGGTCGTCCCTCATGTTCACCCCTTCCACCTCTGCCTTCCAAACCTCTTTTACTAGTCTTTCTTCACTCATCTACTGGTGGCATCAGTAACGAGAGGACAAGTATTACCCGGAACAGAGAAGGGTTCAGGGGAATTTAGGAGCTTATGAAAGGAGACCGTGCCAACTTAGAACCCTGTTTCCTCTAAGCACTGAGTTGTTATCTCTTGCTATGAGTGTTCTCAGTTGCTGGAGTTTCCTTTAAGAGTGCGGCAGATATAAGGGGCTATCATACTGGGCTATTTTTCCTCCGACTGTTGGAGCAGATTTGTAGACTGCAGCTTTCGGAAAGGAATAGAATATGCTGGAGGAAAATAATTTTCTTCCAGCATATGAAATTATATGTAGATTGTTGAGAAAACAAAATAGTCTGCCATAGTGATTTTCCGGCGGAAAAAAAGTTCTGGAGGTGGGCAATACCTCCGATTAATCGGAGGTTGGAGTAAAAGTAGCCCAGTGTGATAGCCCCTTTCCTTAACGACCTGTGAGGTCGACGTCTCAGGTCACGAAGTCCAACTCGAACTCACGACCTTCCTTTGTCCAGCTTTGGTCGGAGGACCTCGTAAGAGGCCAATATTTGAGGGGGACTTTAGTGACACCCCTACGGACCAGAGTCACGCGGCATTCTTATATGACTGAAGATTAATTTTCCCTCGAAAAGGAGGGTTGGGCACTTTTAACTTCTACTGTTCCTTCGTTCTGATGTTGTCCTACTTCAGTCTCTCCTTGACCATTTGTATGGCGACTTCACCTTATTTGTGGGATGTTGTCCACAAGGATATGAGTGATAGATATTTATGACAAAATGCAAAATGAAAACAAGTCAGAAACAGTGAGAGCTACAGTGCTGGAAAAGGTAGATGGTTAAAACGCTCTAGAACAGCGTTTCTCAACCTTTTTACCCTTGCGTAACCTCTAAAATGAATTGTATGTCTCAAGGAACCCCTGCGCAAAAAAAACAAAAACAAAAACATGTACCATATCTTTCTTATTTTATTTTCATCGTAATAATAGGTTAGATAGGATGATGTCTATATTACATTATTACAATAACCGAGAATACGTCGTGCGTGTTTAATTATATTACGTATATGAAATTAAATAAAAAATCAAAAGTGCATTAGCTTATCTCACTTGTTCTCGTGGAACCCTTAGGGACCTTTTGCGGAACCTTAGGGGTCCGGGGAACCCTAAGGTTGAGAAACGCTGCTCTAGAAACACGAAAGTGTACGTGACGGGTGCTCTTCGCGTGTGTGTGTCACGGACTTCTAGCAGACGTGTGCGCGAGCATGCATGAGGACATTGCGCATGCGCATGCATTTAACAAGTTGAGATTGCTTGCGGGGTCTAGCCATTAGATTATGGAACGGAATATTGGAGCAACTCTTCAAGTTTATCTAGCTATTTAGGGATTACTCTGTATATCTAATTGGTTCCGTTATTATCTGGGCATAATCTTTGGCCTGCGCGATTCCTCTGCCTCATTTGTGTGTATATGTGCGTGCGTGCGTACATGTGTATTTATACGTATATGATACACACACACACACACACACACACACACACACACACACACACACACACACACACACACACACACACACACACACACACACACACACACACACACACACACACATATATATATATATACATATAATATATGTACAGAACTGTGTTAGTGATCTAACTGATTGCGCCAACAAAAGAGATACCTCTTAATGGCGCAGTCGGTTAATTCACTAACACTTGGTCGTGCTAGCTCAGGTTCGAGTCCTTGTTTCAATTTCTGCATGTTGGCCTCCTCGATCTGTCAATGTTGATGGCTTAGAATTAAAGTGTATTGTGGTTGATAAAAATATGTATATGTACATACATATACCAAGGCTTTTTCCCCCTTACTAGGGAGGTAGCCAAAAAGGAAAAGGCATAAAATCAATCCCACCCATTCCATCCCTGAAAAACACTCCACACCCCTCCACCCTCCCTCCCATCTTAGCACCTCCTAGATGACGGGCCACACCCGCACCCCGTCCACTGCCCTGGGTCAGAAGCATTACCACAAGACACAGCAAGGCCGCTTCATTAAATCGGCGACCCCCCACCCTCTCCGTCCCCCCATATAAAGGAGAAGTCGGTGAGAAATCCCTTCGGGCTGCGTCAAAATTTTGCTCACACACACTACCTCACCCCCCCTCCCCCCGGCCAGTCCACCACATGCATCACAACATCCTCCACACACAGCCACTCCCACTCACTCGTCCTCCGCCCTCTCCCGTCCTTCCTCAACACACACACCCCCCCACCCCAAATCCCCCTTCACCCCATCCATCCAACTCAACCTAGGACGTCCCTTCATGTTCACTCCCTCCACATCTGCCCCCCACACCTCCCCTACTAGTCCTCCCTCACTCATTCCTTCCATGTGTCCATACATACACACATACATATACCAAGGCTTTTTCCCCCTTCCAAGGGAGGTAGCCAAAAAGGGAAAGGCATAAAAACACTCCCACCCATTTCATCCCTAAATACACTCCACACCCCTCCCACCCTTCCTCTCATCTGAGCACCTCCTGGATGACGGGTCATCCCTGCACCCTGCCCACCGCCCTGGGTCAGAAGCAGTGTCGCAAGACACAGTACATCCACAGCAAGGCCGCTTCATTTAATCGGCGACCCCCCCTCTCCGTCCCCATATGTATATGTATATATATATATATATATATATATATATATATATATATACACACACATATATATATATACATACATATATATACATACATATATAGATATATATATTTATATATATATATATATATATATATATATATATATATATATATATGTATAATGTATCAGGGAAAGATAATGTAGCACACTGTTAGATTAAGATTATAACCTGCTACCCGAAAATAAGATGATAGAATATTCTTTTTCTTGCCTTATTTTCCGATAGTGGGTCATAAGTTTAATAAATATATATATATGTATATATATATATATATATATATATAAATATATATATATTTATATATATATATGTATGTATATATACATATATGTATATATATATATGTGCATATATATATATGTATATATATGTATATATGTATATATATATATGTATATATGTATATATGTATGTATATATATATATATATATATATGTATATATGTATGTGTATATATATGTGTGTATATATATATATATATATATATATATATATATATATATGCAAAGTAGACCACTTGGAAAAAGAAACTAACGAAGCAGAGCGCTTTCGTATATTACAACTTCAGTGCAACAAGTACTTGTTGCACTGAAGATGTAATATACGAAAGCGCTCTGCTTCGTTAGTTTCTTTTTCCAAGTGGTCTACTTTGCATAAGTGAACACACGTACCCGTGTTCTTATTAGCATATATTTTTATATATATATATTTCTATATATATTTATATATTTTTTTCTATATATATATATATATATATATATATATATATATATATAGACCACTTTGAAAAAATAACTAATGAAGCAGAGCGCATTCGTATATTACACCTTCAGTGCAAAAATGCATAGTTAAACGGAAATACATAGGTCATATATACATGATGAAGGAACAAGGACAGTTTACACAAGAGGGAAGGATATTTACCCCATGGAAAGCGGTACATATATATACTGTATATATATATATATATATATATATATATATATATATATATATATATATATATATATATATATATATATATATATATATATATATATATATATATTATATTCACTCTGCTCTTCCAGGAATAAAACCTACAACGTTTTTTATTGTGTTGGACATATTAAAGAAATGTAGTTATAAAATGTACAAAACAAATAAGCAGCGAAAACCTGAATCCAAGAGTCGATTTATCTGCAGCAGAGGCTGTAGTGAATAGCACAGATCTCTAATGTAGCTCATCAATTCCCTCATTATTATTATCATCATTATTATTGTTATTGTTATTATTATTTATTATTATTATTATTATTTATTATCGTTATTATTATTATAATTTATTAATATTTATTATTATTATTATTATTATTATTATTATTATTATTATTATTATTATTATTATTATTATTATTATCATTATTATTATTATTATTATTATCATTATTATTATTATTATTATTATCATTATTATTATTATTATCATTATTACTATTACTATTATTACTACTACTACTACTACTACTACTACTACTACTACTACTACTACTACTACTACTACTACTACTACTACTACTACTACTACCACTACTACCACTACTACTACTATGTTTATCAGATCGATGCCCTTTCGGTCTTAATCTCCGTTCGAAGAGGAAATACTGATGATTTATAATTTCTATTATCCTTCCGTTCTGTTACCTTCCACAAAATCTCTACCACTTCTATGGCTCGTTTCACACGTATCGACTTTTCGCCGTGCGCCTTCCACGACACGACGTCGTGCTATCAAATAACCATGGGTGTCTATAGATGCTTTCGCACGTGGTCGTAGTCGTTACGTGTGAAAGCGTCCATAGACATCCATGGTTATTAGAGAACACGACGTCGTGTCGTGGACGGCGCACGGCGGAAAGTCGATACGTGTGAAACGAGGCCTTGGGCTCCCTTTTCTTAGGCGTGATAATATAGCTAAGGATAGAAGAGGGGATTATTGGAGAAAAATTGCAAATACATCTTTCGATAAAGAAGACGTCAAGCTCTCACAGCTCCCCTTGGACATTCCACAGAATCCCTACTCATGCTTTTCCGTATATTGACTGGTTAATTTGTATACAGTAGATATTCTAGGAATTTTATAGATATCCCTACGGTCCAGAGTCACGTAGCACTCTTTCACGAACGAGGCCTAATCTCCACTCTATGTGTGACTCCAGCTCTTCAGTGGGATATTGTCTGCAAGGATAGAAGCGCTGGTTATTGCTGACAAAATGCGAAGATGCCAGCAAACGTGGGTAGGAAACCAAGAGCAGAGCACCGTACTTACTACAAATAAACGCAATCACATGCCAAGTGCACCTTTTACAAGAGCTTTGTTGTTACAAACAGAAAAGGCTGAAAAAACAATGTTGCCGATACATAGAGTCACAGATTTCTGATACATCGTCTCTTTCTACCGATTGATTTACTAAAGCAAATCTCTCTCTCTCTCTGCATACAAATCTTTGTAAACTAGCCAACAAAGGTTATCTACGGGGAACGAGAGAGGGAGAGAGAGAGAGAGAGAGAGAGAGAGAGAGAGAGAGAGAGAGAGAGAGAGAGAGAGAGAGAGAGCGTAGTCGATTGAAAAATCAGGGAAGTGTGAAGAGTAAGAGGCGGGTTGTCAGCACCTTTAAAAATGGCGGAAAACTTTGAAGATGATCTTTTGGCTAACGCCAACATACTTCCTTCAAGTGCGAAGCAAACTCTAAACTAAAATACTCAAGACTTTTTTCTGCTAAATGAAAAGGTGCAGAGACAGATGCCCTTACAGTGTCTTATTACGAGTACCTGACCTAACATAAGGTCATTTGACATAGTTGGGCGGATATCACATCAAGCCGTATTGTAGCTCTTTGATAACAATTTGAAGATTTTTTGGATTTTTCTTTCTACCGCACTAAACTAGTACTGATTAACGTCTTCGCATTTCTCTCCAATTCCCTCCAGCGACCACCATACCGAACAATCCAAGCATATAGGGCAAAGGTGACGGCTTCTTTCTCAGCTAAGCCTCTCCTGGCGTAGACTCCTTACCTTCTTAGTTTTGCTCCATTGACACGAGAACAAGAGGACGCGTCACCAGCATTGACTCAACGACGGAAGAAATGCCAAAAGAAACCTTCGGCCAGGAAGGAGCAAGAAGGAAAACTGCAGGATTCTGGTTGGCCCGTTTTCTTTTGAGCGAGAGGGCAGGAGGGAAGGTGGGGAGGTACGGGTGGTGGGGCGGGGATTAGGCAAAGTGAAAGAGGAACCGTGAGGGATAAAATGGGGATAAGACTCTTCAAGGGGGAGGAACATACAAGGGTGACAGTGGAAAGGAGGGGATGCTGAAGTGAGTAAGGGAGGGAGGGATGGAGGGAGGGAGACAGAGGAGGAGAGGAAAGAAGTAAAGAACATCCTATGTGAATGAGGATAAGCCAACTCACTGCATAGCAACCTGTCAACTCATTGAATATTTTCATCATAATATAATTAAGATATGATAAAAAACATCAACACTGGGTCAGGTTAGGTTTTGTTTTATTTAGTCAGGTTAGGTTTGAATTTGAGTTTGGATAAATTAGGTTAGGTCAGGTCAGTGCGGTTAGTTATCATCTAGTACAGAGTTGCCATCATAGTGCAGTGAGTTGTCATCACAATTCAGTGAGTTGCCATGTAACCTGTATGAATATAACATATGTACACATACACACACACACACATGGATATATATACCTGTATACACATACACATATTTACACACAGAGGTGCACACACACATATATGAGTATATATATATATATATATATATATACACTCATTTGTGCATATATATATATATATATATATATATATACACGTATATATATTATATATATACGTATATATATATATATATATATATATATATATATATATAAATACGTATATATATATTACATATATATACGTATATATATTATATATATATATATACGTATATATATATATATATAATATATATATGTGTGTGTGTATGTGTGTGTGAATGTGTATATATATGCATATATGTACATATTGCTTCTGACCCCAGGGTAGTCGACGGGATTCGGGGATGATCCATCATCCACGAGGATCTAAGATGAGAGGGAGAAAAGGGTGGTGGAGGAGAGTGGAATGGGTGGGAGTAGGTACGTGACTTTGACTTGGTGATCTCCTTTGTACGGTGGAAAATGCTCTTGGTGTATATATATATATATATATATATATATATATATATATATATATATATATATATATATATATATATATATATATATATATGGGAGACCTTAATGCTAGGGTAGGAAATGGTCCAATTGATGGAGTGGTTGGGAAGTGTGGAGTTCCAGGAAAGAATCGTAGTGGAGAGTTGATGGTGGAAATGTGTCTAGAAACAGAGTTGATGATAGCAAATACAGTGTTTCGGAAGAAAGTCAAGCATAAGTACACATGGGAGAGGGTGGTGGAGGGAAGGGTGGTAGATAGAGCGCTAATGGATTATGTAGTGGTAAATAGGATTATGATAGGAAGAGTTAAGGATGTACATGTGCTAAGGGGAGAGGGTGGGGGAATATCAGATCATTTTTTGGTGGAAGGTAAGCTGTGAGTGGAGGATAGATGGAGAAAGAGGAAAGGGACAAAAGGTAGGGAGGTTCTTCGAGTGAACTCCTTGAATGAAAAGGAAAAGGAGAAGGAGTACGAAAAGAAGCTGAAGGAGGAGTGGGAGGGAGTAAAGGATGGAGCAGAGATGGGTGTGGAGGAGGAATGGGGATGGTTCAAGGAGGGAGTCTTAAAGTGTGCAAGGATGGTGTGTGGGACAAGAAGGACAGGGGGAAATAGAAGAAAGGGTAGTGAATGGTGGGATGAGGAAACAAAGAAGGTTGTAGAAGAGAAGAAGCGAGCATTCACAGATTGGTTACAAAAGAGGACGGGGGAGTCATATAAGACGTACAAAGAAAAGAAAAGAGAAGTAAAGCAAAAGGTAAAGGAGGCAAAGAGGAGAGCAGATGTGAAATGGGGTAGGAGTATGACAGAAAATTTTGAAAGTAATAAAAAGATGTTTTGGAAAGAAATTAAGAGAGGAAGAGGAGGCGAATCAAGTAGGGAAGAAAAGGTAAAAGGTACAGATGGAGAGATGATAATGGAAGAGATGGCAGTAAGGGGAAGATGGGCAGAATATTTTAGTGAGTTGCTAAATGTGAAGGAGGATAGGGAAGGAAAGATAGCTGCAGTGGGAAATGCGAAGAAAAGGAGAGTGATGAGTGAGGAGAATGGAGGAGAAATAGGGAAGGATGAGGTGAAGGCAGTTGTAAAGATGATGAAAGCAGGTAAGGCACCTGGTCTGGATGGATGCCATGCAGAATGTCTGAAAAAGGGAGGTTCAGTGATGGTGGACTGGTTGGTGAGGTTATTTAATGTTTGCTGGAGAGAGGGTAGAGTACCGGAGGACTGGAGAAGTGCCTGTATAGTTCCTCTTTACAAGGGAAAAGGGGACAAGTGTGAATGTAGTACTTTCAGAGGGATTAGCCTGTTAAGTGTAGTAGGGAAGGCTTATGGGAGGATCTTGATTGAGAGGATTAGGAGAGGAACAGAAGGAGTAATTGGTGAGGAACAGTGTGGTTTTAGGACAGGTAGAGGTTGTGTAGATCAGATCTTTGTGGTAAGACAGATATGTGAGAAAGCTATAGGAAAGGGGAAGGATGTTTTTTGGGCAATTATGGATCTGGAAAAGGCTTATGATAGGGTAGACAGAAAGGCACTGTGGGAGGTTATGCAGATTTATGGGATAGGAGGAAAGCTTTTGGGAGCTGTCAAGAGTTTTTATGAGAGTAGTAGAGCTTGTGTCAGGATTAGAAATGGAGAGAGTGAGTGGTTTGAAGTAAAGGTTGGACTTCGTCAAGGATGCGTTATGTCGCCCTGGCTGTTCAACTTATATATGGATGGGGTGGTGCGAGAGGTGAATGCTAGGGTAGTGGGTCAGGGATTGGAGATGGTTAAAGAAAATGGAGAAAAGTGGGAGGTGAGCCAGCTGTTGTTTGCGGACGACACTGCGCTTGTGGCAGGGTCAGAGGAGGGATTGAGGAAGCTGGTGGTAGAGTTTGGGAGAGTATGTGATAGAAGAAAGCTAAAGATAAATGTGGGTAAAAGTAAGGTGATGAGATGTACAAGGGGTGAAAGTGGCAGTAGACTGGAAGTGAACATTAAGGGAGAGCGACTGGAGGAAGTGGATATTTTTAGATACTTGGGTGCAAGTGTAGCAGGAAAAGGTGGAGTGAAGGTGGAGGTAGAATGTAGATTGAGAGAAGCGAGTAAATGCCTTGGTGGATTAAAGAGTGTAATGAGGAATAGACATTTGGGAATGGATGCTAAGAGGAGACTGTATGGAGGAGTGATTGTGCCAACAGCACTGTATGGGGCAGAAACGTGGAACATAAGAGAAGAAGAGAGAAGGAGTTTGAATGTGTTTGAGATGAGGTGTCTGAGAAGTATGGTGGGGGTTACTAGGCTGGATAGAGTAAGAAATGAGGAGGTGAGGAGTATAACAGGGGTGAAAAAGGATTTGGGAGATAGGGTTGATGAAAGAGTATTGGGATGGTTTGGACACATGGAAAGAATGAGTAAAGAAAGACTAGTAAAAGAGGTATAGAAGGCAGATGTGGAGGGAGTGAACATGAGGGGACGTCCTAGGATGAGGTGGATGGATGGGGTGAAGGGGGCTTTGGGGAAGAGGGGAATGTCTGTTGAGGAAGGAAGGGAGAGGACGGAAGACAGAGGTGAGTGGAGAATGGTTGTATATGGATGATGTTGTGATTGCATGAGGAGGAATGGGCGGGGGGGTGGGGGGTGGGGTAGTATGCGTGAGTAAATTTTGACGCAGCCCGAAGGGATTTCTCCCCGCCCTCTCCTTATATGCAAGGGGGGACGGAGAGGGGGGGTCGCCGATTAAATGAAGCGGCCTTGCTGTGGATGTGCTGTGTCTTGCGACACTGCTTCTGACCCAGGGCGGTGGGCAGGGTGCAGGGATGACCCGTCATCCAGGAGGTGCTCAGATGAGAGGGAGGGTGGGAGGGGTGTGGAGTGTATTTAGGGATGAAATGGGTGGGAGTGTTTTTATGCCTTTCCCTTTTTGGCTACCTCCCTTGGAAGGGGGAAAAAGCCTTGGTATATGATATATATATATGTATATATATATATATATATATATATATATATATATGCTGGTACTTGGTTACATGTTGAGGATGGTGTAAAAAGAAGTCACGGGTCTTGTTCCGTGTTCATGAGTTTATTCCTGACCGGTTTCGCTCTAGGCTTCTTCTGAAGAAGAATAGAGCGAAACTGGTCAGGAATTAACTCAGGAACTCGGAACTAGACCCGTGACTTCTTTTTCCACCTTCATATATGTATATACACACGGAGTTAAACACGACAGCATTTTGGCACTGGTTAATCTTCTTACTGAGATTTTCAATTTTCCTCACAGTAGGTCTCATTTCAGGAGGGTGGGCAAATACAAGCCTTCCAAATTCTTCCATATTCAATTAACGTTTCGACTTCAGGGAGTCATCTTCAGAATAGTTACAAGAGAAAAGTATATATATGTATATATATATACATATGTATATATATATGTATGTATATATATATATACACACACATATATATATATATATATATATATATATATATTATATATATATATATATTGTGTAGCCATGTAGAGTATCCTCTTGTAGGTGGACGAGGTTGAAGGATATTGAAAATTCATTTTTGATAAGTTTCTTCCGTATATTCTCTATATGACTTACAGTTGACTTACCTTGTTCAGCAAGTTTGTCCAGTAATTCTCTAATTGTGGCCGACGTTTCGGTACTGTCTTGTTCCATCTTCAAGGGCGAAGCTATTTCCCTCCCGGAAGAGAGCTCAGAGCTCGTATGGCCGATCTATGGGTAATACTATGACCTTACACGCACACACACCTAACTCCCCGCCCACGAGAGTTGGAGTAACGACTCGAAGCGCAGTGATACTGAAATAATTTCAGCCCTGGGCAGGATTCGAACCAGGTACCGCCGGCACCGCCGTACTGACAGTCTGGGACTTTACCAACCGCGCCACCGAGTCGTGTGTGTGTGTGCGTGTGTGTGGATTTATGTACGTACGTGTATACATTTTTATTACTTATTTCAAATTTAGACATGAGATCGATTTTTAATATCCTGTTTGTGTATGCATGTGCTTGAGCGTATGTGTGTGAGTGTGTGTGTGTGTCTATGTGTGTGTGCGTGTGTGTGTGTGATTCACCATTCACCATGGTCTTGGATCACGTGTTGGACTCGTGATCGACAGCTATTTCCCTCCTGGAAGAGCTCAGAGTTCATATATGACCGTTCTATGGGTAATACTGTGACCTTACACGCACACGCACCCCCAACTCCCCACCCATGAGAGTTGGAGTAACGACTCACAGCGCAGCGATATTGAAATTATTTTCGGCTAGGGCGAGATTCGAAGCCGGACCGCCGTAATGGCGGCCTGGAACTCTACCAACTGCGCCATTGAGTCGTGTGTGTGTGTGTGTGTGTGTGTGTGTGTGTGTGTGTGTGCGCGCGCGCGTGCGTGTCTGTGTGTGAACGTGTGTCTGTTTTTGAGTGTGTACTTATGTGTGCTGTAAATACGTTTGTGTGTACGTGTGTGTGTGTGTGTGTGTGTGTGTGTGTGTGTGTGTGTGTGTGTGTGTGAATGCATGTTTGTTTGTTTATAACAAGTGGAAATGCGGATGTACATATGTACGATAAGCAAACACATTTGTTGACATTGTTCGATTGGGCGAGTGCTCTGGTTTTTTACACTGATGTGGTAAATGTTTTCTAATGTGCTTTATTGATATGAGCCTGGGCATGTGTCTGTCCTTGTGATTATAATTCTGTGTACGTACTTGTGTGTGTGTGATTTGTGTGCGTGCGTGTGAGTATGTGATTCACCATGGTCTTGGATCACGTGTTGGACTCGTGATCGACAGCTATTAACCTCCCGGATGAGAGCTCAGAGCTCGTATGACCGATCTATGGGTAATACTGTGACCTTACACGCCACGCACACACACACACCCAACTCCCCGCCCACGAAAGTTGGAGTAACACCCCGTGGCGCAGCGATACTGAAATTATTTCAGCCCTGGGCGGTAGTCGAACCCGGACCGCCGTATTGACGGGCGAGAACTCTAACCACAGCGCCAGTGTCTGTGTATGTGTGTGTGTCTATTTGTGTGTGTATGTGCGTATGTGTGTGTGTTTGTGCGCATGCGTGTTGTGTGTGCATGTATTCACCTAGCTGTATTTACCTAGTTGTATTTTACGGGAAGGGGAGCTACGCTCGTGCGTCCTGCCTTTGTATCTCGCAGTGTCTAGTTTGCTCTTAAATTCATGAAATGTTTTTGCACACTATTTTTTTCGTCCTGTTTGTAGTTTAAAGCAAAGAAGCAACGCTCGTGGGGTTCTGTACCCTAGCTATTCATTAATTGATCCTACTTAGCTTCAAATTTATTGATGACGTCAAAGCGTCTGGTAAGAAAAAAAACTTTGAATTCATGAATCGTTCCAATTTGAGCCACATTCTAAAATTTTCTAAGAATCTTTGCATCTATATGGAAAACCATATTTTTTCACATCCTGTAGACATATTTCTTAATTTGTTCTCGCGAACCAAAATAGCTTTTTATCACTTATCAAGAAAACTCCTGTGTCAATGTAGACTACACCTTTTAGCAACCTGAATACTGTAATGATATCGCCTCTTTAATCTTTCAATGCTGGCAGACCAATTGCTTGTCGCGTCCCCTCATATGGTTTATCTACTAAGCTGGGAGCCAGCTTCGTTGCTGCCATATATATTCTATCGATCTTGCTTATATCGTTCACTCTGTGATGGGGACCATACCACTGACGCATATTCTGGTCTAGGACGGATCAAGGTGTCTGTATTTTTTTTTTCATAATCTCTTTATCCATGAAGTGAAAAACAGTAAATTTTCTGCAGCAGTCCATGTATGGATGTGTGTGTGTGTGTGTGTGTGTGTGTGTGTGTGTGTGTGTGTGTGTGTGTGTGTGTGTGTGTGTGTGTGTGTCACTGATAATATTTGTAATGAAAATGATAATGCCTATGATAGTAACAATAAAGACGATAATGATAATAATGATAATAATAATGATAAAGAAAAAATAATAATGAGAATAATAATAACAATAATGATAAAATAACTAACTGGTGGTAATAGTAATAATAATAATAATAATGATGATAATAATCATAGTAATAATAATGATGACAATGATAATAATAATGATAATTGTGAGAACATTGTAGGTGGTAAAGGAAACCCAGGCTGAGAGAAATACTTTTATTCCTAACTAGTTTCGTCTGAGTGGCTTCTTCAGAGGAATAGTGTTCGCAGTCAAGGTGGCCAATTTATACATAACAAGAAAGGGACGCGGCGACGTGTCTTGCCGGAACACCAGTCAACGCCATCTGCAGGTGGGATGAGTTGCTCGTCGTTCGGTCACCGCTGTCGGTGGACGAATTATCCGCCCGCTGGTCGTCGCGTGGATGAGTTGCCCGCCTGGATCAGGGGCTTTATGCATTTTGTCCAAAATAATGATGCGTACTGTCGCATTAGCCCATACCAAATCCCCAGTCCTCTTATTAATGTTTTTCTGGTTGTTGTTGTATACGGACTCCATCGCCTTTCTCGCCTCTTGAGGTTATCCATGATCGTTTTTGCGTCATCCCACTTCGGTGAATGACCTTGTTCGTCGACATGCTTAACTAGCGCACTGTGGTGTCTAACATCTGCTTTATGTTCTTTTAGCCTAGCGTCCAGGCCCCTCCCAGTTTCACCAAAGCATTTTTTTTATCGCATCCGCCACACGGGATTTCATAGAATAAACTGTTCTTATTTTTGGTTGCGTCTGGTTTATAACACAGCTGCCCGGGAGAACAGTCGCCCCTAACATCACTACGTACCTTCTCGCGCTTAATTCAACGCAACTCACCTCCTTTCTACGCATAATTCAACCGAGAATTTCAACGATAGCAACGCTTCTCCATTCCTCATTAGTACATCACCTTCTCAGGGTAAACAAAAAGATACAGAAGTGCTTATTATCCATTGTTATTCAGTGGTGTACTTTTAGACATATACATTTTCGAAAACACGTAATCGCTCTCTGTTTACAGAGTCGTGCTTTCGAAAGAAAAGAGATAAGACACATACATATAACTGTACCTGCTTCTAGGTCACAGCTAATGCACAAGACACTAATAACAAGCATCTGACTTGCTAAAGTCAATACATAACTACACTGCCCGCCGTCAGTACTTTTTTTTTCATCTTTTACACACCACATGGAAGTTCGTATTTATACCGTCTTTCCCGAAGGTGCTTTCTTTGCTCTTTCCTTTTTGAAGTGTCTGCCCCACGTTTTCGGGTTTACCGTCAAGCGCCGTCATCATGAAGACTAAGTTCCAAGTTGTTTTCGTGAGAAGCAACTCGCGCCCGGATGGCGTCTCGATCACTGATGATGCCAATCGCTTTAAGCGTTGCGATAGGCAGAGCTCCTGTGTGCTTCGCCCAGACGGGTCGGACTTGTATCCTTTTCCACCTCATGGATCAGGAGAGCCTCGATGCCTGTTTTGAGAAGAGGACTGTTGGAAGACTGGAGAAGCTGGTATTCTCTCCCCGCAATGTCATTCCCACTCACGATTATGTGAGAGCGTCCGTGCACGTAGACAGGATATTCCTTGACTCTCTTGGAGATAAGGACGCCATTCTACGTGACCTAAGGGAGAAGAATGCGAGTGTTGATATTGTCGGCAACTTCCGGCCTCCGGCTTCAGACACCGTCAAAGTTTCTTTTATCTCTAAGTCAGACCTGGAGAAAGTTCTTCAGCTCGAACTCAAGATCAGTTTCATGTACGTGCCCCCATCACTATTCAGAGAGATAAAGGAGTTTAAGGTCAGGCAATAGTTGATCTGTTACTCCTTGAAGCATAATTTACATTCCTGTCCTCAGCCTAAGCTCACTAGGTGTTCCAAGCGTGCAATAAATATCCCTCAGAATCACCCAGGGCAGTGGTCAAGGTGTATGGTATGATAGCCGAGCAAGTAGTCTAGGCCGAAAAAACACGGGCGTGTGTTGGCTCTACTTTTATTATGTGGGCTACTTATGTGTTTTCGGAGGCAAAAAGTACTAGCTGTTGTTAGCGAGAGTAAAGGAAGAACATAGTACTCATGTGATGGTCGATGCTGAATTGTGTCCCTGCTTGCCTTGCGAGGTATGAGCGCTATGCCCATGGGTCGTGTGCAAACCCGCAGCCAATCGCAGTCGCTACGGGTCGTGTGCAAATTGACCTGCGCCAATCACACTCTGACCCGGCGACGCGACCTGGCTTGGGGGCGTGGCCAGCTGCGCAGATGCGCGACCCGAAATTCGGACGCGCTCAACCCGCTTGAAACAAACAAAGACACAGCGCATCGTCTTCTCACGACAGGTGCAGGGATGACCCGTCATCCAGGAGGTGCTAAGATAAGAGGGAGGGTGGAGGGGAGTGGAGTGTATTTAGGGATGAAATGGGTGGGAATGTTTTTATGCCTTTTTCTTTTTGGCTACCTCCCTTGTAAGGGGGAAAAAGCCTTGGTATATGTATGTATCTTTTCATTTTCATACAGACATCTCTTCCCTTCCCACAACTACCGATCCCGTGATAGCGGGTGGTCTTTCCTGGGTAGTCCACAGTCCATTCCGCTGGAGGAGCCACTCAGGCGAAACTAGTTAGGAATAAAAGTATTTCCCTCAGCGCGTGTTCCCTTTACCATCTATCACCAATAATGATTATGGTAAAGATAATGATGATAATAAAAGTAATAATGATAATAAGAACGAAATATAATAACTATGATAATGATAATAGAAATATTGACAACGCTAACGCCAATTACTAATGACGATAATGGTGTTTGATTGTCCCAACACACACACACACACACACACACACACACACACACACACACACACACACACACACACACACACACACACACACACACACACACACACACACACACACACACACACACACGTTCTCGCTTCCACTTCGGCGGTCCGGGTTCGACTCCCGCCCAGGGCTGAAATAATTTCAGTATCGCTTCGCTGCGGGGTGTTACTCCAACTCTCGTGGGCGGGGAGTTGGGTGTGTGTGTACGTGTAAGGTCATAGTATTACCCATAGGTCGGTCATACGAGCTCTGAGCTCTCATCCGGGAGGTTAATAACTCGATCACTAGTCCAAGACGTGATCCAAGACTATGGTGAATCACACACACACACACACACACACACACACACACACACACACACACACACACACACACACACACACACACACACACACACACACACACACACACACACACACACACACACACACACACACACACACACACACACACACGCACATACACACACACACACACACACACACACACACACACACACACACACACACACACACGCACACACACACACGCACACACACACACACACACATATATACAAAATATATACCGGTATATACATATGTATATAAACATACATATGTATACATTTTATTATCTGCCTGACGTAAGGATGTTTGATCCCTCTCCATGTCGACGATTTGCAATCACATTTCCTTAATCCCATCTACCGCCGTCATTCCTTCGCTTGGTACAAGTAATTGGAGGAATAAAATAACTCGTATATTGATCCCTTTAAGGTTTAAATACTCGTATTTATTCTTCCATATGCAATCGAAGCTAGAGGTTAAAGCCTTCCCCTGGGTAATTTGCACATGTCTTGTAGTGTAGATAAAATAGTTGATCATCATAAAAGACTTGATCATCATAATATGATTTGCTCAGTCATGATTTCTGAGTAACTGTATCCGTCACCCACATATTCATTTCATTAGAGTTTTGAATACAGTGCGGATATCGTTGGTAAGTGCTCTGTATATTGCATAATTAATTCACTTTCCAGCGGTTAAAAAGACAGTTTGTAAATAAAGCTGTAATACGCCAACGTTATTTAGAAATTGAGTCATGTGATAGACATTCATGGATGCTCCAGGTCAGCTGTCATTGATTGTACAAGTCTTAATGGCGCACTGATGAAATCTGTTGGGAGTATACACATTCTAATCCCTCTTAGATTTATCGATGGTACAAGAGGCATATCTCTAATGGCGAGGCGAGTCGCAGTAATAAAACGATAACAAATCATGAGACAAGAGCGAGGAGTTGCGTCGATAAATCTGCTACTGAATGGATTGCTGTAACTTTCCACCACTACATCTACAGGTCTCGTTACTGTGTCCATTGGTCTAAAGCAGAGGGCGCACCAAACTGCTACCCGCGAGGTCCCGGTAAATAGATATATTTGTTGTCTATTTTTTCGGTTTGTCTTTATTTTTTTTGGTGTATTTTTGTATTTTGTGTATTGGCAGATATATATGTAGCTGGTACATTGTGACAAGTTGATGAAAGTGGAAAAAGAAGTCACGGGCCTAGTTCCGAGTCTCCGAGTTTATTCCTGAACAGTTTAACTCTATGCTTCTTCAGAAGAAGCATAGCGCGAAACCGGTCAGGAATAAACTCAGAAACTCGAAACTAGACCCGTGACTTCTATTTCCACCTTCATAAATATGTAGGTTGTCTTTTTGTGTATTCATTGTACTGTTATAAAATGGTCCGCTGTGGAAAAAGTTTGGCGATCCCTGGTTTAAAGAAAGAAAAACTAAAATTTTGGAAACAATAAGTCCTCCTAAGTATTCCCCTTTTTATAACAGCCTGTAACTTTGTTTTTATTAAAGTTTAGGATAAAAAAAATTAAAAAGTGATAAGTGTCTTCATCTGTAATCAAGTTCGGCACTCATTGCCTTGGAATTTCGATCTGGCCTTTCACGTAGATCACAGACAAAACCTAGAAAGCTTTGTTGAAAATCCAAAAGGTTTATGTGGTGTAACAAGGTGGTTGTGTGGGTAGATACACAGATTGTGTGGGTTTTATGATGTATATAACAAGTAGCAATGGTCGAAGTAGAATCTTATAAACGAGTGACATAATCCAAAACATAATATAATCAATAAAGAGCGATCAAGGGACATTAATTGCAATACATACACTGTTAATGATCTATGATAATGCACAACGTTTCGCAACGAAGTACAGCAAAGGGACTCGTCTAAACAGTGTAGTCAGTTGGTAAATATAATACAATCAATAAACAGCGATCAAGGGACATTAATTGCAATACATACTCTGTTAATGATCTATGATAATTCACTATAAACCCACTATCGGAGAAATAATAACGGAAAATACAGGGAAACTGTATATTTCGACTACTATCTGTAGTCCTCTTCAGCAGACTTCGCATTCTGCTGAAGAGGACTACAGATAGTAGTCGAAATATACAGTTTCCCTGTATTTTCCGTTATTATTTCTCCGATAGTGGGTTTATAGTGAACTTTTACAAATGTGTTATAACATACCAATTTCCAATCTATGATAATGCACAACGTTTCGCAACGAAGTATAACAAAGGGACTCGTCTAAACAGTGTAGTCAGTTGGTGAATTGTTTACAGTGTGAAGTGACAGGAATGAAAAAGAAAATTACCCCGGTCTATGCTGGTTTCTTACGCTAGCGTGGGGGCTCGAATCAGGTTCTAGGGACCACTTACAAATGAGTGACAAGTTATCACAGTGTAAATATTATTATACAAAAATACCAATATATATTACACATACCGAAATACAAATTTTGATTGTTTGTTGTTATTTGTCTGTTTGTTTATTATTTGCTTGATTTCCATTTATTATTATTTATTTGTCAGTTTATTATTATTTACTATTTATCTGTTTGTTTATCATTTAACTATACCTATGTATTATTTATTTTTATTTATTACTATTTATACTATTTTTTATCTATTTTTTATCATTTATATATTTTTTTCGCATCCAACCTAGTTATGGACCAAAAGGTCTCCTGTCGGCATGCTCCGCCTTTGTAATCCTTTGTAAAACACAATATGCAAAATACCACCATACAAGAACATGGAACATTTATCTATGGCAAAAGAAGGTTCACAGTATCAATGAGTGACGTTGCAATACTGCCCCCACAAGAGCGGGACGTAATCTTGGTAAAAGACAAAATATATGTACTCAGTCAAGCATCTACTGTATATTTCAGTCTGAAGTGCTTGAACCTCACTCCACATACAAGTGAGGAGGTTATCATATTGGGCTGTTTTTCCTCCGACATCCTACCTCCAACCTCCATTTAGATACTTAGAATATGACTTCACTTACAGAAACCTAGACTTCTCTAAGAACATTTCAAGATTATGTCTAACATTCGTATAGGTTTGTAATATCTTAGTCCATGATTTAGCTTTGCAATATATGACGGAAATATGATTTGATATGTGGAGATCTGAAAGATAAGATATTGTAACAGAAGTCGTTTTAACTCAAAGGAACTCTCAAATGTTGGCGCTGCTGAAGCCCTCCTAACTAGTGTCGTGTTCCCTCCCTTCCCTGTATGTGTTATTGACTGCATAAACTTTATGATATCAATATTCTAGTGAGTTTAGTGTCATCCCTGCAGACCAGTCAGGCAACAGTCTTTTATGGTTGGAAACCAACCTTCACTAAAAAAAAGAAAAAAGAAAGAAAAAAAAAAAAATCACATATAATGCCGACTATTCCCTCGTTACGCTACCGTCCTTCAATCCCAAGAATGCATGAGCTGGTATAGCTGACGAAATACTAAATCCTCCCCTCCCTTTTCCTCCCCTCTCCCTCTCCCCTCTCCCTCTCCCCTCTCCCTTCTCCCATGGCCCTGTACCTCTCCCTTCTCTCACCACGCACATTAACGTCAGAGTGCGCGCGACTGTAAGGACGTCAGTGTGCATTTGTATTAAGTGTCTTGGGTGCAGGTTTTAAATGTATCTTTGCATTAGGTGAACGAGTTTATGACTGTGTTTATTAATACGCATAAGTGCATACGTGTGTGTGTGTGTGTGTGTGTGTGTGTGTGTGTGTGTATGTGTGTGTGTGTATGTGAGCTTATTCGTTGCTTAGCATTAGTGCGCACAACTTGCCTGACTGCTCCAAAGAGGAACGGGAATTGCAAGTAGATTGTTACGTGGTCCTCTGCTTTGAGGTCAGTAGTGAAGTGTCTGACCTTCCAGTGCATGACCCGTCATCACTCCATGTCGTGTCCATGAGAATATAGTCTTTTTATGACAGCCACGGAGAAACCATAACCGTTTACAAGCTTTCGCCTACATGTCATACGCATTTTGTCATAAATGATTGTCATAAATTTTACCGTGAATATGGTTTAGTTTAGCGTCACGAAATTCCCGCTCTCAGGAGGCTAGAATGGTGTCCTTTGCAGAGGACTTTGTGGCGTGGAATTTATGAACCATGCTGCCCTTGGTCCAACTCGCATGCGGCAGGGGTCGAGCTGCCGTGACCTCGACCTCCGTCGCAAGTAGCGACGCTCCAACCGTCTCGGCCAACGGATATATGTAAATGAGTAAACATATAAACGAATGAATAGATAAATGAATAAATAAATAATGAATATAAATGTATATATTTGTAGTAGTGCCTATTATTGATGATAAAATGCATAAAGTTATCGAATATTGTTAGCAAACTCTTGTGAACGATTACGGTTTTGTGGCTCCTGACATGAAGAAACCCTTAACAATTCCAGGATCGGTCAACTTGAGCCGCGTCCACACTTGTTGTATTTCCATGTATCGTATCATCTTTGCGTACCACCTAGTGATACGATACGGTGCAACAGGGTATTGTACCCACTTGTTGCGTATCCGCCTGCTGTATACGGATACGCAACAAGTGGGTACAATACCCTGTTGCACCGTATCGTATCTCTAGGTGGTACGCAAAGATAATACGCGATACGCGGAAATGCAACAAGTGTGGACGTGGCTTTAAGCTGTTCCGCGCAGTGACATTCTGTTATATTTTGAATAACACCAGACGATTTTATCCACCTGAAGGGGTGAACTTGGGAATAAAATACATAACAATACACTACCGAGATGAAAGGCGTGATGCAACGCGACATGATCGTATCTAAACCCAAACACGTTAACTTCCTGAGTCCAACAATTCTGAAAACGTCAACACGTGGGGGATTAATTGGTCCTTGGTGGATGCCCATCACCTTCGGAAGGGCCCCCAAGGCCCCTTATACCTACATCAGAGGCCCTAAAACTGTGCTGGTGGTGCTCCATTACTCTATTGGGAACCCACCACTCCTTCGTGGGGGTGGGGGGGGGGGCATTAGAAACCACATCAAAGGTTTTTGGTGAGAGCCTTCGACTCGTTCTTTGGCGAAGGTGTGCTTCAGAGACGAAGAGAAAGCCTGGCGGGATTCAGAATCAAAGGATAACTAATCGTCGCCACGGAAAGGGTCAATCGAAACAGATTTGACTCTCCTTGCCGAAGGGTGCCAAGGAGATGAATGGAATACGCTGGGTGCAACTGTAAGTTGAAGGGGAGTGATCGTCTGGTGCAAGTGATACGCTGCACACTCAGTTGAACAAATGAATACCTTTCTTTGGGATCGCGAACCGTCGTTGTAAATCACTTGGCCGTGACTGACGCTTTATAAAAATTATAGTTGGAACTACCTTCCTACAGACCCCGGTACAATCACGCAGCCAAGGATATCTGTCTATTCCATTGACTCCAAGGGTAACTATCATCAAGTAATGAGTATGCACTCACTCTCGAACATGTCATACCTTTATGACTCTCTTGTTTCTTTTTTTCGAGAGATGACTAGTGGGTATTGTACAATCAGTGTGCATTGACTTATATTTACTATACGAGTATACAGGGCAAAAATAAAAAAATAACACGGTATTTTTGTAAATAGTTCCTGTTATTGATACAATAACATTACTGGTTTGATATTGACGTTGCGGATTGTTCTTGAGAAACTGGGCTTCACAATTGCAAGTTGGTGGCCAC
>NC_134801.1:23568342-23573342 GCF_046742065.1 Oratosquilla oratoria
TTGTCAATTATCTTACGATGGTCGGGCGACATTAGGTCACATTCGCCAAGGAGAGCGGAAGGTCATTGTCAATTATCTTACGATGGTCGGGCGACATCAGGTCACAGTCGCCAAAGAGAGCGGAAGGTCATTGTCAATTATCTTACGATGGTCTGCTTCGTTAGTTTCTTTTTCCAAGTGGTCTACTTTGCATATATATATATATATATATATATATATATATATATATATATATATATATATATATATATATATAATAAATGGTAATCATTAGAGCATCCATTCCTCACTCATTCCTAGCCCCTGCCTCTCCCTTCCTTGCTCAACAGACATCTCCCTCCTGTTCAACGGCCTTTCACTCCATCCATCCATCTCATCCTCGGTCACCCCCTCATGTTCACACCATCCACCTTTGCCTTCCACACCTCTTTTACTAATCTTTCATCACTCATTCTTTCCATTTGTCCAAACCATTCCAATACTATTTCATTAATCTTATCTCTTGTCTCCTTCTTCACTCCCGTTCTCCTCCTCTCCTCTTTTCTCACTCTATCCATCCTTGTAACCCCTAACATACTTCTCAGGCATTTAATCTTAACTGCATTTAAAGAATTCCTCTCCGCCTCTCTGAATTTCCATGTTTATGCCCCATACAGTGCTGTTGGCACAATCGCCTCTTCATATAAACTCCTCTCTGCAACCATTCTCAAATGCTTAATTCTCACTACACTTTTTAATCCACCAAGGCACTTACTTGCTTCTCTCAATCTACAGTTTACCTCAACCTCATTCCCTTTCCTGCTACATGCAACCCCAAGTACCTAAAGTTATCCAATTCCTCACTACACTTTTTAATCCACCAAGTCACTTACTTGTTTCTCTCAATCTACAATTTACCTCAACCTCATTCCCTTTCCTGCTACATGCAACCCCAAGTACCTAAAGTTATCCACTTCCTCACTACACTTTTTAATCCACCAAGGCACTCACTTGCTTCTCTCAATCTACAATTTACCTCAACCTCATTCCCTTTCCTGCTACATGCAACCCCAAGTACCTAAAGTTATCCAATTCCTCACTACACTTTTTAATCCACCAAGTCACTTACTTGTTTCTCTCAATCTACAATTTACCTCAACCTCATTCCCTTTTCTGCTACTTGTAACCTCAAGTACCTAAAGTTATCCACTTCCTCACTACACTTTTTAATCCACCAAGGCACTTACTTGCTTCTTTCAATCTACCGTTTACCTCAACCTTCATTCCCTTTCCTGCTACATGCAACCCCAAGTACCTAGAGTTATCCACTTCCTCACTACACTTTTTAATCCACCAAGGCACTCACTTGCTTCTCTCAATCTACAATTTACCTCAACCTCATTCCCTTTCCTGCTACATGCAACCCCAAGTACCTAAAGTTATCCACTTCCTCACTACACTTTTTAATCCACCAAGGCACTCACTTGCTTCTCTCAATCTACAATTTACCTCCACCTTCATTCCCTTTCCTGCTACATGCAACCCCAAGTACCTAAAGTTATCCACTTCCTCACTACACTTTTTAATCCACCAAGGCACTTACTTGCTTCTCTCAATCTACAGTTTACCTCAACCTCATTCCCTTTCCTGCTACATGCAACCCCAAGTACTTAAAATTATCCAATTCCTCACTACACTTTTTAATCCACCAAGTCACTTACTTGTTTCTCTCAATCTACAATTTACCTCAACCTCATTCCCTTTCCTGCTACATGCAACCCCAAGTACCTAAAGTTATCCATTTCTTCACTACACTTTTTAATCCACCAAGGCACTCACTTGCTTCTCTCAATCTACAATTTACCTCAACCTTCATTCCCTTTCCTGTTACATGCAACCCCAAGTACCTAAAGTTATCCAATTCCTCCAGCCTCTCTATAGTTTAAGACACTTCCAATTTGCTGCCGTCCTCTCCACTTGTACATTTCATCCTTTTACATTTACCCACATTCACCTTCAACTTTTTCTTATCCCATACCTTCCCAAACTCCGTCACAAGCTCCCTCAATCACCCCCTAACCCTGCCACAAGCGCAGTGTCATCATCACACAACAAATGTGCTAATACATTCTACTTGATTTTATACATGATTTTTATGATATGATGATTTATGAATAAAATTTAAGAATAAAGCTCCTGTTGTTCTATGTATTTACTATCATCAGGGATTTCATGAAATCCCTAGATATTTTAGTAATTTCATGAAGTTCCTAAGTGAAACAGCAATTTCACGAATTCCCTGAAAGTTTTAGGGATTTCACGAAATCCCTAGTTTCACAATCTTACTGTAACATATATATATATATATATATATATATATATATATATATATATATATATATATTTTGGTAGGAGGCCATGTTGTATACATGATTTCAAGAAATCTACAGCGACAATGGCGTTGTTGAGTTTATATTGGAGCTTTAATTTCTCTCGTGCAACAAGTTTCTGTGGTGGTTCCAAATAGATGAGAAGGTGTCCAAAAGACATTGGGTGCGGTTTTCTCTTTTTTAATTCTCCTATACGTATTTCGACCTTACTCGGTCATCCTCAGGGAGGGAGTAACAATAGTTGGTGATTATATATATGTACATACATATATATATATATATATATATATGTATGTACATATATATATATATATATGTACATACATATATATACATATATATATATACATACATATATATGCATATATATATATATATATATATATATATATATATATATATGTGTGTGTGTGTGTGTGTGTGTGTGTGTGTGTGTGTGTGTGTGTGTGTGTGTGTGTGTGTGTGTGTGTGTGTGTGTGTGTGTGTGTGTGTGTGTGTTCCGTTTAGGATTTATATCCATTCAGATGTATCCCAATGGAAACCCTACGAATGGTCACTGTCCTCCGTAAAATCCTCGTGTGGTGTATTTAGTGATATCCCCACGGACCGAGTCACTTAGCGCTCTATAGCTGAAGACAAAGCTCCACTCGGAGAAGAATTCTGATCATTTTAACTTGTACAGTTCCTCCGTTCTGCTAATCTCTGTTTCTCCTATGCCAATTCTTTGAGTCTACCTCTTCGGTGTGATGTTATCTGCAAAGATAGAACTGCCTGTCATTGGTATAAAACGAAATCTATACAATAAGCCACCGAAGCCAAGTGGTTGGTGATATGAGGAAACGGAGAGATTTTCGTCTCGCATTTGAGACTTGTTTCCCCGACACGATTTTTGGGACGGAAGCGGAGAGGGAAGAGGAAGGGGAGGGGAGTAAAGGGGATATTAGGGGGAGCGGGTGGAAGGGTGGGAGAGGAAGCAGGAAGAGGTGGGAGCGGGTGAGAGGGTGTGTGTGGGAGTGAGAGGGGGAGAGATGCGAGAGGGTCGAGAAGGAGGGGTGGATCGGGAGGGGAAGGAGATAGGAGGGGGACGGGAGGTGGGATGGAGCGGGAGAGGAGGGGGAAAAGAAGGAAAGGTTATGATGTAGATGGGGAAGGGCAAAGGGAAGGAAGGGGGGAAGGGAGAAAAGGAAAGGGGGTTAGAGAGGGGGAGGGGAAGGGGAAGGGAGAGGAATGGACAACAGGAAGGGGGAGGAAGAGGAGTAGGTGGAGAGGCAGAGGAAGACGTATGGAAAAGGTACTTGGGAAGCATGTCAAAGCGTCGGTATCTTCCTGTTGCAAAGGATCACGCGTCAAATTCTTTTTCTCTTAAACGCGAAGTACTAAACTGGTCGCTTCTGTTTACTGTCTGGAGGTCACGAGGGGCGTGTGGGTGTGGGACAGCCGCTGCCACCACCGCCGCCGTCTGAGGAGCACGGACGACGGCTGCAGGACGAAAAAATAAATAATGAAGCAGAGAGAACAAGCATGGCCAGGTCCGGTTGAAACCCGGGCATGAGGTCCTTGGAGTTGTTTTGTGATGGTTTGATCCGGGGCCACATGATGGTATACTGACCGTCGACTTTATCTTTTAAGTCCTTAAGCTTTAAGCTTTACTAATGACTTTCTTCTGGCTACTGTTGGAGATATCATATTCAGGTTTAGAGTTACCCTACGCCCTCAGTGGATTGACTAGCCTTGATCTGTTCTCCTTCACTTCAATCCTGAGAGTTTTAGTGGTTTCATTGTACACCTGGTCCTGACTTGATCCTTCACTTCTGCAACTTCCAGTTTCTCTCCAAAACCACCTTCAAGGTTTAAGCAATCATTATTCCAAGAACTTTGGTGACATCATCTCTACGGGCCAAGTCACTCAGAACATAAGAACATATGAATGAAGGAGACTGCAAAAGACCATAAGACCTACACTAGGCAGCACCATATCCATCACCACCTGTCATCCCCATCCATAAAGTTGTCTAACCGTTTCTTAAAACAACTGATAGTTTCAGCGCTCACTACATGGTTACTAAGTCTATTCCATTCGTTGACCACCCTATTAGTAAACCAATCCTTCCCTATTTCCTTCTTAAATCTAAATTTGTCCAGTATTCTTTTATGCTTGGAGACTAATATTTACTCACAAATAAGTACCTATAATTTTTAAATTTTTACTAACCTTCCTTTCTGCTGCCTTCCTAAAAGGGTAACGACCAAGGACAACTTTGCATTATCTCGTTTGTAATGTTGTTCATTTTCACGAGAACCATGTTTAAAACAAAAGTACTATTTGAGAGACTTTTTAACGGAAATATTCGTCGTCTTTGCAAATATATATGTATATATATATATATATATGTATATACATATATATATATATATATATATATATATATATATATATATATATATATATATATATATAGATATATATATACACACAAGTGAGTGCCACCCATTGCAAAATGTTCATTTAATCAAAAAGCGCAAAATTTTTGCCCGAGTCAGTACGACAACCAAGAGAAAATTATGCCAAATGCCACTAGATTTTCACACACAAAGCAAAGGGAAATATCGAGAAAAAAATGACGCCCAGAA
>NC_134801.1:23583342-23588342 GCF_046742065.1 Oratosquilla oratoria
CCCCCCAAATAAAGGAGAGGACGGGGAGAAATCCCTTCGGGCTGCGTCAAAATTTTTTGCTCACACACACTACCTCACCCCCATTCCCCCGTCCAATCCACCTCATGCAGCACAACATTTTCCATATACAACCATTCTCCATTCACCCCTGTCTTCTGTCCTCTTCCGTCCTTCCTCAACCGACATTCCCCTCTTCCCCAAAGCCCCCTTCACCCCATCCATCCATCTCATCCTAGGACGTCCCCTCATGTTCACTCCCTCCACATCTGCCTTCCATACCTCCTTTACTAGTCTTTCTTCACTCATTCTTTCCATGTGTCCAAACCATCCTAATACTCTTTCATCCACCCTATCTCCCAGCTCCCTTTCCACCCCTGTTCTTCTCCTCACTTCCTCATTTCTCACTCTATCTAGCCTAGTAACTCCCATCATACTTCTCAGGCACTTCATCTCAAACACATTCAAGTTCCTTCTCTCTTCCTCTCTCATATTCCATGTTTCTGCTCCATACAGTGCTGTTGGCACAATCACTCCTTCATACAGTCTCCTCTTAGCATCCATTCCCAGATTCCTATTCCTCATTACACTTTTTAAACCACCAAGGCATTTACTCGCTTCTCTCAATCTACATTCTACCTCCACCTTCACTCCACCCTTTCCTGCCACATTTGCACCCAAGTATCTAAAACTATCCACTTCCTCCAGTTGCTCTCCCTTAATGCTCACTTCCAGATTACTGCCACTTTCACCCCTTGTACATCTCATCACCTTACATTTACCCACATTTATCTTCAGCTTTCTTCTATCACACACTCTCCCAAACTCTGTCACCAGCTTGCTCAATCCCTCCTCCGATCCTGCCACAAGCGCAGTGTCGTCCGCAAACAACAACTGGCCCACCTCCCACTTTTCTCCATTTTCCTTAACCATCTCCAATCCCTGACCCACTACCCTTGCATTCACCTCTCGCACCACCCCATCCATGTATAAGTTGAACAGCCAGGGTGACACAACGCATCCCTGACGAAGTCCCACCTTTACCTCAAACCACTCACTCTCTCCATTTCTAATCCTGACACAAGCTCTACTACTCTCATAAAAACTCTTGACAGCTCCCAGAAGCTTTCCTCCTATCCCGTATATCCGCATAACCTCCCACAGTGCCTTTCTGTCTACCCTGTCGTAAGCCTTTTCCAGATCCATAAAGGCCCAGAAAACATCCTTCCCCTTACCTATAGCTTTCTCACATATCTGTCTTAACACAAAAATCTGATCTACACAACCTCTACCTGTCCTAAACCCACACTGTTCCTCACCAATTACTCCCTCTGTTCCTCTCCTAATCCTCTCAATCAAGATCCTCCCATAAGCCTTCCCAACTACACTTAACAAGCTAATCCCTCTGAAACTACTACATTCACACTTGTCCCCCTTTCCCTAGTAAAGTGGAACTATACACGCACTCCTCCAGTCCTCTGGCACTCTACCTTCTCTCCAGCAAACATTAAATAACCTCACCAACCAGTCCACCATCACTATACCTCCTTTTTTAAGACATTCTGCACGGCATCCATCCAGACCAGGTGCCTTACCTGCTTTCATCATCTTAACTGCTGCCTTCACTTCATCCTTCCTTATTTCTCCTCCATTTTCCTCACTCATCACTCTCATTTTCTTAGCATTTCCCACTGCAGCTATCTTTCCCTCCCTATCCTCCTTCACATTAAGCAACTCCCTAAAATATTCTGCCCATCTTCCCCTTACTGCCTTCTCCTCCATTATCATCTCTCCATCTGCACCTTTTACCTTTTCTTCCCTATTTGATTCGCCTCCTCTTCCTCTCTTAATTTCTTTCCAAAACATATTTTTATTACTTTAAAAAATTTCTGTCATACTCTTACCCCATTTCACATCTGCTCTCCTCTTTGCCTCCTTTACTTTTTTCTTTACTTCTCTTTTCTTTTCCCTGTACGTCTCATATGACTCCCTCGTCCTACTTTGTAACCAAACTGTGAAAGCTCGCTTCTTCTCTTCTACAACCTTCTTCATTTCCTCATCCCACCATTCACTACCCTTCCTTCTATTTCCTCCTGACCTTCTTGTTCCACACACCATCCTTGCACACTTTGTGACTCCCTCCTTGAACCATCCCCATTCCTCCTCCACACCTACCTCCACTCTATCCTTCACTCCCTCCCACTCCTCCTTCAGCTTCCTCTTGTACTCCTTCTCCTTTTCCTCTTCATTTAGAGAGTTCACTCCAAGCACCTCCCTACCTCTTGTCCCTTTCCTCTTCCTCCATCTGTCCTCCACTCTCAACTTACCTTCCACCAGAAAATGATCTGATATTCCCCCACCCTCTCCCCTTAGCACATGTACATCTCTAACTCTTCCTATCATAATCCTATTTACCACTACATAGTCCATTAAAGCTCTATCTACCACCTTTCCCTCCACCACCCTCTCCCATGTGTACTTATGCTTGACTTTCTTCCGAAACACTGTATATGCTATCATCAACTCTCTTTCTAGACACATTTCCACCATCAACTCTCCACTACGATTCTTTCCTGGAACTCCACATTTCCCAACCACTCCATCAATTGGCTCCTTTCCTACCCTAGCATTAAGGTCTCCCAGTACTATTACATTTACACTTCTCCCTAAACCCTCTATGCACTCATTTAAATCTATCCAAAAGGCCTCCCTTTCTTCTACATTCTTCTCACTGCCAGGCCCATATGCACTTACAAAAACTCACATCTCCTTTCCCAGTTTCACCTTCATCCACATTATCCTTGAGGAAACCTCCTTCCACTCCACTACCTGTTTACCTATCTCTTCACTTACTAGTATAGCCACCCCTTCCCTCCCTCGCCCTCTCTTCACTCCTGATAACCTCCCACTTACACTCCCAAACTTACAATCGCCCTTCCCTTTCAGCTTAGTTTCACTCAAAGCCAACACATCCACCTTTCTTCTCACAAACATACTACCTATCTCTTCCCTTTTACTCTCATCTGTACCACATCCACGCACATTAAAAGACCCAAACCTTAGGGTGCTGGACCGAGGCCCTCCAGCCCCTCTTATGCCTCTGCCTTTTTTTCTAGGAATGTGCCCTGTAGGGCTACAAGGAGAGGGATGCCTAGTCCCAATCCCCGTCCCTTTTTTTCTCGCCTCTTACGATCCAAGTGGGAATACTTGGTGGCAGTATTCTTTTCCCCCACCACAGGGAATTCCCCCACCATAGAAAAAGAAAATACTCAGAGAAATGGTACAGTATAGCAACAAGGGTTGGGGGACAGCATAACGGAGGGACAGTCGTAGTATAAAAGTGTCATCATTTTTCTATGAACAGAGTTTTCCTCTATCATAGACAAAATGATGTGTGGCTCTGGTCCGTAGGGGCGCCCCATATAGACCCTAAAGTATCGACTGCATGCTACTTTGCCACAGTAACAAGCAGCCAATACCCCAGACACAGCATATAACTAATAATAAATTAAAATCAGACCGACAAATTATAACGAAACAAAAACAAATAATATAAAATAAACTATAATCGTTACAGCATCTTGCTTAGGTGTTTATCTAAATGATTCTTAAAGCTTCGAACTGAACTACATTGCACTACCTGTGCAGGAAGTTTATTCCATTCATTAACTACAAGGTTGGTGAAGTTGTTTCTATCTACTTCCAAATTGAATCTATTTCCGGACAGTTTGAGACCATTGTTTCTTGTCTGATTCTCATTCAATGTGAAAATGTTGTCACTTTTGATGTTGTCAATTCCCTTTAGAATCTTAAAGACCTGTATCAAGTCACCTCTGAGTCTACGCTTTTTTAGGGAAAACAGATTCATATATTTTAGTCGATTTTCGTATGATTTATTTTTGATATTTGGAATCAGTTTTGTGGCTCGCCGTTGTACTTTTTCCAGTCTGTCAATGTCTTTAATGAGATTCGGTGACCATACGGAAACAGCATATTCCAAATGTGGACGAACTAACGATTTATATAGCTTGTTAATGAGTGATGGACTTTTGAAATCAAAAGATCGCGCAATCAGTCCGAGAATCTTATTTGCTTTCTCAGAGGCTGAAATACACTGCTTGGATGATTTGAGGTCGTTACTGATAATTACGCCGAGATCTTTTTCACTATCCACTTATGTTAACGAATTTCCAAATAACTTGTAATCGTACTTACTGTTATTTTTACCTATGTGCATTACCTTGCATTTACTTGTGTTAAATTTTATTAGCCACTTTTCAGACCATTGCTGTAATTGATCTAAATCTTCTTGAATATCTAATTGGTTTGAGTGATCATTTGCCACTCCGCACAATTTTGTATCATCAGTAAATTTGGAAACAGTAGATTTTAGTCCATGGTCTATATCATTTATATATACTATGAATAGAAGTGGCCCAAGAACGGAACCCTGAGGAACTCCACTTGTAACATTTTTCCATCTAGAAGTTTTTCCATTTAAAACAACTCTCTGTTTTCGACCATTCAACCAATTACTAGTCCAACCTAATAGGCTACCACTTATTCCGTGTAAAGCTAATTTAGTAAGTACTCTCGTGTGGGACGGTATCAAAAGCTTTTGCAAAGTCTAGATATATTAAATCTATATTGTTTCTTTTGTCATAATTCGAGATAACTGTGTTGTAGAATTCGAGTAAGTTAGTCACGCAAGAACGTTTCCGTTTGAAACCATGCTGGCTATCATTTATCAAACGGTTACTTTCTAAATGATGTTCGATAGCGTCTCTGATAATAGTTTCCATTATTTTTCCTACGATTGAAGTCAAACTTATAGGCCTATAGTTATTTGGTTTCTTTTTGTCACCTTTTTTGAATATGGGAGTAACGTTAGCTAGCTTCCATTCTCTTGGGACATCTCCGGATATGATGAATTTCCTGAAAATAATTTCTTATGAAACAACAGTCTCATTTTTCATTTCCTTTAAGATTCTTGGATGTCAGCC
>NC_134801.1:23598342-23615842 GCF_046742065.1 Oratosquilla oratoria
GGTCATTTGTAGCTTGGGAGTATTTGTTTTCTCTAATGTTTTTTGTACTTCCTACTTTCTCTGCCGATTACAAAAGATTACAAAGGATTACAAAGGCGGAGCATGCCGACAGGGGACCTTTTGATCCATATCTAGGTCGGATGCGAAAAAAAAATTCATATTAATAATAAAACAATAAATAAAAACTATAATAATGTAAATAACAAATAAAATACATAAATAAATGCATAGGTATAGTTAAATAATAAACAAACAGGTAAATAGTAAATAATAATAAATTGACATATAACTAATAATAAATGAAAATCAGACCGACAAATGATAACAAAACAAAAACAAATAATAGAAAATAAATTATAATCATTACAGCATCTTGCTTAGGTATTTATCTAAATGATTTTTAAAGCTTCGAACTGAACTACATTGCACTACCTGTGCAGGAAGTTTATTCCATTCATTAACTACACGGTTGGCGAAGTTGTTTCTACCTACTTCCAAATTGAATCTATTTCCGGACAGTTTGAGACCATTGTTTCTTGTCTGATTCTCATTCAATGTGAAAATTTGGTCACTTTTGATGTTGTCAATTCCCTTTAAAATCTTAAAGACCTGTATCAAGTCACCTCTGAGTCTACGCTTTTTTAGGGAAAACAGATTCATATGTTTTAGTCGATTTTCGTATGATTTATTTTTGATATTTGGAATCAGTTTTGTGGCTCGCCGTTGTACTTTTTCCAGTCTGTCAATGTCTTTAATGAGATTCGGTGACCATACGGAAACAGCATATTCCAAATGTGGACGAACTAACGATTTATTTAGCTTGTTAATGAGTGATGGACTTTTGAAATCAAAAGATCGCGCAATCAGTCCCAGAATCTTATTTGCTTTCTCAGAGGCTGAAATACACTGCTTGGATGATTTGAGGTCGTTACTGATAATTACGCCGAGATCTTTTTCACTATCCACTTATGTTAACGAATTTCCAAATAACTTGTAATCGTATTTACTGTTATTTTTACCTATGTGCATTACCTTGCATTTACTTGTGTTAAATTTCATTAGCCACTTTTCAGACCATTGCTGTAATTGATCTAAATCTTCTTGAATATCTAATTGGTTTGAGTGATCATTTGCCACTCCGCACAATTTTGTATCATCAGCAAATTTGGAAACAGTAGATTTTAGTCCATGGTCTATATCATTTATATATACTATGAATAGAAGTGGCCCAAGAACGGAACCCTGAGGAACTCCACTTGTAACATTTTTCCATCCAGAAGTTTTCCCATATAAAACAACTCTCTGTTTTCGACCATTCAACGAATTACTAGTCCAACCTAATAGGCTACCACTTATTCCGTGTAAAGATAATTTAATAAGTAGTCTTTCGTGTGGGACGGTATCAAAACTTTTGCAAAGTCTAAATATATTAAATCTATATTGTTTCTTTTGTCATAATTCGAGATAACTGTGTTGTAGAATTCGAGTAAGTTAGTCACGCAAGAACGTTTCCGTCTGAAACCATGCTGACTATCATTTATTAAACTGTTATTTTCTAAATGATGTTCGATAGCATCTCTGATGATAGTTTCCATTATTTTTCCTACGATTGAAGTCAGACTTATAGGCCTATAGTTATTTGGCTTCTTTTTGTCACCTTTTTTGAATATGGGAGTAACGTTAGTTAGCTTCCATTCTCTTGGGACATCTCCGGATATGATGGATTTCTTGAAAATAATTTCTAATGGAACAACAATCTCATTTTTCATTTCCTTTAAGATTCTTGGATGTCAGCCGTCAGGCCCTGGTGTTTTATTAACTTTGAGTTTGTCTATACACCTTTTAATTCTTTAAGGATATTCACTAAATTCAAATTAATATCTTCCACGGTGTCCTCATGAGTTCTTAGAGCTTCGAATCTATTTTTAATTTCTAACTGAAAATTCTTATTATTATCCTTAACCTTTGCAAGGCGTATTTTCTTTCTTAAAATTAGTTTATTTCTCTCGGATCTGAAATTGAATTTAGCTGTGCAACCTACCATTTTATGGTCACTACCTATGTTGACTTTATTTATCACCGTAACATTGTTAACGCTTTTGCTCTCATCTCCTAATATGAAGTCTATTTCATTCTTTGTTGTTCCATTTGGACTTCTCCAGGTCCATTTAGGACCTACACGCTTTTGGAAGAAAGTGTTCATTATCCTGATGCTGTAGTTCTCTGCAAAATTGACTAACACCTCGCCTCTGTCATCTCTTTCACCTACTTCAAGCTTACCAATGCACGTCTCATCGCCCATCTTCCCCACTTTAGCATTAAAGTCACCTATTACCAACGTGTACTTACTTTTTTCTTGATCAATTACCTGACTTAAATCATCATAGAAGGACTCAATTTCATCGTCTGAACTCTGTGAAGTTGGTCCATAAACCTGAACTATTTTTAGATTGTACCTTTTGCACAGCCTAATCACAATCCAAGCTACCCTGTTTGAAAAACTACTGAATTTCACTATGTTACCAGCAAACTTTTGGTTTATCAAGAATCCAACTCCACTAGATCTTTGTTTGTCCTTACCTCTATAGTAGAACAGGTGGTGACCATGTTGTAATTGTATTAGCTTTTCTTCCGCTCTTCGGACTTCGCTCAGTCCTACGATGTCCCACTATTAAACTCTCCAGCCTGTGATCTTCTGAGAGACTTCTTACGTTGTAAGAATAGATCTTCATTTTCTTCGTGTTATTTAATGTCCAAGATTTGGATCTGCTTGGACAGTGCTTACTCACATTCGGTGGCACACTGCCCGTAAGCACACGAGGCAGTGCGGTTGGACCTTTAGGAGACGATGATCCAACAGGAACGCCCGGTTTTGTTTTGGTTGTGCTGTTCATATTGGCTATGAAGAGGGGTTGGCAGTAATCTCACCTCCGTGCCAACTGGTTTCTGGTGAGATATTTCTCAGGTGTCACCTTATTCATTATATTCGGTGAAACCCTATATCAATAGGGTGCCCAATGGTCCACACCGTCATTATGACGGTATCCCATATATCTATGAGGAGTTTCCTTTTTCGCCATCATGGACGTGCCAGTTTGCAGTGGGTCCTGCGACTGTGCGTGTGAGCTGCTCTTTGTCTGATCTTTCTTACAAAACCTATTCGATATGGGTGACCCTGCAGAGATTGTCTCTCTATCGACATAGCTTTTGTAGTTACTAAGATTCTGAAGCCTATCCACCACGTCAAGGTGTCAACTCTCGGATAGGCATATTTATATATATATATATATATATATATATATATATGTATATATATATATATATATATATATATATATATATATATATGCTCCGCCATGGGATACGAACCCTGACCCGTGCGTCGATAATCACGAGGCCAAGACGTTAGCGACCATGCTACATGGTCGCTAGCGTCTTGGCCTCGTGATTATCGACGCACGGGTCAGGGTTCGTATCCCATGGCGGAGCTTCTAAAAATGTTCAATCTGTCTTAAAACATACACATATATATATATATATATATATATATATATATATATATATACATATATGTATATATATATGTATATATATATATATACACACACATATACATATATGTATATATATATATATATGTATATGTATATATATATATATATATATATATATATATATATATATATATATATATATATATATATATTTGAATATTTAGGCAGCAGGTTCTCCTGTAAGCACATTTGGTTAAAAATACAGCAACTTCTGTATTCATGACCTTATTGTTGATTCTCTCTACTTTGCGTTGATACTCTCTACTTAATAATTCTATTGATTTCCTTGTTAGGGTAGCCATTGTTAACCAGGACTTGGGTTGCTCTCTCTATTTCTAGATGAGCGGCACTCCAATGACTGGAATGAGTGAGTAAATACTATAGAATTTAGTCAAGAAAACAAGCTTCCCTTCTTGGACATCCTCGTCCAACAAAGTCCCCTTTACTTTAAAACAAGTGTATACACAAAACCGACCAACCCAGGTCTGTGTCTTAACGGAATGAGCGAGTGTCCCCAACGCTATAAAGACTCCACCATTAGAGCTTTTATCAGAGGGGCCCTCACTCATTCCAGTAATTGGAGTGCCGCTCATCTAGAAATAGAGAGAGCAACCCAAGTCCTGGTTAACAATGGCTACCCTAACAAGGAAATCAATAGAATTATTAAGCATGAAATAGATAAATGGTACCTACACCACACTGCGACTTACAAAGAAGGTGAACGAATTAAAATCTTCTACATGGCCTTCATGCACTCGGATTATAGTACAGATGAACGTATAATAAAGCAAACAATCAAAAATTTTGTCAAACCCACCCGGCCCCAAGATTTCCTCGATGTCGTCATCTATTACACAAACAGAAAAACCTCATCACTACTCATGAAAAATAGCCCATCCACGAAAATCAGAGAACTTCAAAGGAGTCATCTTGTGTATGAATACTCGTGCAAAATAGGGAACTGTGAGTCCCTACCCTCCTCATACATAGGATACACAACAACAACACTCAGTAGAAGAATCACTCTCCACCTCCAAAACGGTACACCAAAAACTCACACTATCACATGCCACAATACCACTCTTACAAGAGAAATGATGGAGAAAAACACAAAAATTATTGGACAAGAACAGGATAGCAAGCGCCTGCAAATTCTCGAGGCCCTTCTAATTAAAGAAGTAATTATCAGTAACGACCTCAAATCATCCAAGCAGTGTATTTCAGCCTCTGAGAAAGCAAATAAGATTCTGGGATTGATTGCGCGATCTTTTGACTTCAAAAGTCCATCACTCATTAACAAGCTATATAAATCGTTAGTTCGTCCACATTTGGAATATGCTGTTTCTCTATGGTCACCGAATCTCATTAAAGACATTGACAGACTGGAAAAAGTACAACGGCGAGCCACAAAACTGATTCCAAATATCAAAAATAAATCATACGAAAATCGACTTAAGCACATGAATCTGTTTTCCCTAAAAAAGCGTAGACTCAGAGGCGACTTGATACAGGTCTTTAAGATTTTAAAGGGAATTGACAACATCAAAAGTGACAAAATTTTTACATTGAATGAGAATCAGACAAGAAACAATGGTCTCAAACGGTCCGGAAATAGATTCAATTTGGAAGTAGGTAGAAACAACTTTGCCAACCGTGTAGTTAATGAATGGAATAAACTTCCTGCACAGGTAGTGCAATGTAGTTCAGTTCGAAGCTTTAAGAATCATTTAGATAAATACCTAAGTAAGATGCTGTAATTATTATAATTTATGTTATATTATTTGTTTTTGTTTTGTTATAATTTGTCTGTCTGATTTTCATTTATTATTAGTTATATGTCAATTTATTATCATTTACTATTTACCTGTTTGTTTGTTATTAAACTATACCAATGCATTTATTTATGTATTTTAATTGTTATTTACATTGTTATAGTTTTAATTTATTATTAATTTTTTTTTTTTTTTTTTTTTTTTTTTTTTTTTTGCATCCGACCTAGATATGGATCAAAAGGTCTCCTGTCGGCATGCTTTGCCTTTGTAATCCTTTGAGAAGTCTCCAAAATTAAATCTACAATCAAGAGACCTTGCCATAATTCCGTCCATGAAGTCCACCACGGTACGGAATCCCACCTCCCCACGGAGTTCCACCATGCCACGGAGTTCCACCATCCCACGTAGTTCCACCACCATTCCTCCCTCTTGATCATTTTACGTGACCTCACCCCGCACCATAAAACCTATATTTTTTCCAATATATAAACATGTCTTATTATTGTAATCAATATCACTTGAAA
Source organism: Oratosquilla oratoria (assembly GCF_046742065.1). Taxonomy (NCBI): domain Eukaryota; kingdom Metazoa; phylum Arthropoda; class Malacostraca; order Stomatopoda; family Squillidae; genus Oratosquilla; species Oratosquilla oratoria. The sequence goes on from NC_134801.1 coordinate 23,604,193, forward strand.
ATGTACAAAGTGTACGAAACGTCGTGAATATATTAGGAACACTCCACTGTGTATTACTATGCCTTTTGGTAATAGTATTTCTGTGCTCAACTCTACGCATAAATCTGCAGTTCGCAAAGTAGAGAGTATCAACAAGAAGATCATAAATACAGAAGTTGCTGTATTTTTAACCATATATATATATATATATATATATATATATATATATATATATACATACATATCTACTAGCCAAATTACCCACGCGTTGTTGCGGGCAAATGATAGTCATTTTAATTTTGATAGAAATTGTGGAGAAAAGTTACATGTATAAATATAACTCAATGGAAAAGTAACAACAAAAATGATAAGAAAGTAAGAAAAAATCAATTTGAGGAGGGAGACGCCCTTTGGAAATAAAATGTATTGAACTAACCTTTCATTATCTTTGTCTAGTATATTACCGCCCGCGAAAAAGTAAAATAAAAATAACCAATACATAAACATTTGGCAAACATTATACAATCATTTTACATTTACATACTTTCTCCTTACAAAGGCTATCATAGTATGTGGCAACATTAATTTCACATATATAAATTATATTTATGAACACATACGATGGTTTGTTTAATCATAGTAATTTTTGTCACAAAATGCCAATCGTATTAAGTGAACACTACAATAGTGACGTGTTACCCCAACATACCCCATTAATCCTTAACCCTAGCCAAAATAATAATTTTTTTTTTAAATGAAATATAGTTATCAAAGTACCTGGAGTGACAGGGTATCAGAATATATATGGTTATAGGGGTCTATCTCCAAAACCCTAGGAGGAGTTTGTGAACACAGACAGACAGACAGAAGCTACTACTTTATTATAGTATATATATATATATATATATATATATATATATATATATATATATATATATATCAAGGACTACTATTACACAGGACGTGCGCACCCAGATCTCTGGGTCCGCTAGCGGAGGCCATTGCTTTCTTTGTAACCTAACATTTTATATTGGACAAATATATCAAAACTAGAAACCTAACATTGTATATAGGACAAATATATCAACTATTGATTTATTCAATGCAGTATAAGTTAATATAAACTTTTATAGTGAAATAAACTATTTCTAAGCCACTGTTATGCTATGAAATGCCAATTTTAGCCGGACTTAACAGGTATTATTGTATGAGGTTAGTGGACACCAGGGTTGGCGATTTTTTTTTTTTTTATCTTTTTAAAAAATATAAAAAAAAATCGATTTTTTTTATTTAAATCAGATTTATTTGATTTAAATAGATTTTTTTTTATAGATTTTAAATATTGTGGGATTGCTATCTGATATGCGGTCTGATTGCTAAAAGACATTTTTAGCATACGAATATAAGGAGCAGTGTTATATAGACTTGCCACAAGTATACAAGGAACGGTATACGCTGTATGTGGGGACGGTATGCTCAGGTTTACTCGATTCCTCCAAGAGTTTTCTCATCTTGGTGACATTTCCTGCATTGTCTGTCACAACACTTCCAATGTGACAACCAAAATCTTGTTCAGCCTTCTTGATCGAATTTTGTACAAGTTGTAGAAGATATTCAGCAGTGTGAGGTTTCCCTGATGTGTCTATTGTGTCAACTGAATAAATCTGACCAGTGGATGTTGTTAGAGTGACACATATTATGGGCTCATTATGGATGTTAGACCACCCATCAATTGAAAGACATACAGTTTCATTATTCAGGTCATCTGCACACTTTATATATTCCTTTTCATACACAAGATCCAAGTACTTATCAGCAATATCTTTTCTGGATGGAGGAATATAACCTGGCCTCAGGTTCTGAACCATCTTGAGAAACTGAGGATGCTGAACAAGACGAAGTGGTGAATTTGTAGCAATTATAATTCTTGCAACTTCTTTGTCGAGATTTTCCTTTTGAGAGGCTGAAGTTTTTATGATAAATCTGTCCAGAGATGTTGATGACTTTCATTTAGATGAAAATGATTTAGCAGAAGTGGCGCCTGTGGAGGAGTCTGATAGTGACCTTTTTAATGGTGGAGTCAGGTTTGCAGATAATTGAAGTGGAGCCGATGATGAAGGGATTGAAGCTGTTGATACAGATCCTGAAATGGAAACAGAAAATTTTAGCATATTGCAAAATTTATAAATGAATAAATAAATGAATGAATGCAGTGTGATTTAGGCTACTTTTGAGTACAGTAGTTATTTTATTAGATAATGATCATATTCACACAAGCCACTAAATTATTTGGAAATAATTAACAGGATATGAAATAGGTGGGCTTGGAATTCAGCCCACACAGGATTCAGTTCACTTTTAAATTCACCAAAAATAATGGGTTAGTTGGGTTTGGTTAGGCTAAATCCCTTTGTGCTGAATCCCATGTGGGCTGAATTCCAATGGAACCTATGAAATATATTACACAATGTTGAATGAAATGAATAACAATCATCTAGGCCCCAAAGTTGAGTGGTTACAGTATATCATAGTGCGATAGTCATTACCCAAATTTAGAAGTAATGAAGTTGAAGTATCATCTCTTTAGGCCTTCACATTTTTATTGCACATGCTCTCCATTGTTCACCAAATTTATATAGTTGCGTATGAAAAGGGAGAAATGCACACAATATAAGTAAAATTATTTACCTGGGTCATCAATTTCTTCTTCTGTTTGCTGTGGCTGACCTTGGCATTTATCTCTGTGAGATTTTAATCTTGACACAATGCCCTGTAGTTCCTGGCTGCAGTCTTTGCATTTAGCTCGGTACCCTTTGCCAGAAGTTGTTGGTAGTTTTTCAAAATAATTCCAGACAGGATAATTTTTTCTGCCTGAAGGAACCACTCTGCCAGGTCCAGAAGACATCCTTCCTGGTTGATTCCAAAGCAGCAACTTAATCAGTAAGAAGCTGCTTACCTAGAACAAGTTTCAACAAGAATCTTGTTGAAACTTGTTGTGTGCTGCACAATGATATATACTACATATAGGCTTATACCGTTCTTTATTTACTTGTGGCAAGTCTATATAACACTGCTCCTTATATTGATATACTAAAAATGTCCTTTAGCAACCAGATCGCATATCAGATAGCAATCCCACAATATTTAAAATCTATAAAAAAAAATAATAATAATAAAAAAAAACTGATTTAAACAAAAAAGTATATTTCTATATATTTTTAACAAGATAAAAAAAAAATCGCACACCCTGGTGTCAACTAACCTCATACAATAATACCTGTTAAGTCCGGCTAAAATTGGCATTTCAAAGCATAACAGTGCCTCAGAAATAGTTTCTTATTTCACTATAAAAGTTTATATTAACTTATACTGCATTGAATAAGTCAATAGTTGATAAATTTGTCCTATATACAATGTTAAGTTACAAAGAAAGCAATGGCCTTCGCTAGCGGCCCCAGGGATCTGGGTGCGCACATCCTGTGTAATAGTAGTCCTTGATATATATATATATATATATATATATATATATATATATATATATATATGTATACATATATATATATATATATATATATATATTTCACCACCCCTTGTCACCACTGTCACTTAAATTTGACTTGTAATATCACTCGTCTCAAGGCCCCTTGCCTTCTTTTTCCTGTAGTCTCACTATTTTCTAGGCCCCGTGCCTAGTTCTCTCGTCCTTTGGGTTAATAAAAGGGTGGTGAATTTTCTTTCTTCTTTCACTGTAATTTCACCTTCTGCTTACACTCGGGATCTCTTTCTCTCGTCTCTACATCGTCTCCTGATCCTCTCTCGATCCTCTCTCCACACCCTCTCTATATCTTCTCCCTATCTCTTCTGACGAGATCCCGTATCCTACGCTAAGCTACCTTCGTCTGACGTCACTAATTTTCTAAACCAATCTCCGGTGACTTCTCAAATAAATGTCACTCCTTATGGGCGTGACTTTGAATTCATGCACCAATAGTTTTTTCCTCCTTCTCCACCTTGCACCAATCCGGAAAGCCATTACAATGCCACTAGCGATATTGTTTACCTCAGCATTAGTCAAACGAAGCTAACCTGCGCTTACAGAGTTTTGATACAACATCGATTATAAAACAGTCACCACCGTCGGTGTGTTTACATAGACATAGCGTCACCTCATGTTTTCAAAACAACAGGCGAGCAGGCTGGCTCATTTCCATTCGTACAACTACCGGCCTCTTACAGGGCTCGGCAGCTACCCTTGGTCGTCCCGACCAATTTCTTATTTCCCTCTTACAGGGCTTGCTAATATATTTCTAGAATAAGCTAATCTACCCTTGCGTAATTGTTAATCTACCCTCCAAAATACATCATTCATGCAATAAATTGGGAATAATACATAAACATAATACCTATAAATGTGAATAACATGCATCTCAATATATATATAAGGTATTGAATTAAGCGGTTACATGGTTGATTTGTTTTGACAGAGCCAATCTCCGGAATACAACAAAGGCAATCAGTGCTGCCACTAACACTGAAAGTAAGGGTATGATAAGGATTGGTAGCATATGTAAATCATTTGAGGGAGATCTTGACAATGGTCTTCTCTTAATTTTCAAGGGAGGAGAGTTTTCAGGCAATGTGAAGTTGAAGGTTGAAATGTAGGTGTCATCGGTTAAATGCATTGTATTAAGGGTATTAGAAATGGTGGAAATAGTGTCTGCATGCAATTCGCAGTTATCTTGAATAGAGACAAGACCTTCAACCAAATCCAATTTAGGACTCAACCCGGGACAATTTATTGATACCTTTGTCTTGTTATGGAAAAACAGGTAATGAGATCCTTGTATGTTACAATGAGGGATCTGGTCTACCAAAATTTGTTGGTAATGACAATTGTTCATAACAGACATATTCCTAACCAGAGAGTTCATGCGAAGCCTCTCGGAACACAAAAGAGATCATGCTTTCTCTTAGATTGTCTACAGAAAGGATGTAATTGATTAGAAAATTCACTATGAGCACTAACTTTCAAATTTGAATGGTTTATCATCTTTTCAATAGCAATTAATTTGCAAAACACACTAATCTAGAGTTCAAGTGTCTCTTCTTGTTCAATATTCAATTTTTTTTCCAACACACTTCATTTCAAAGACAGTCTCATTACTTTAAAATGGTCACAATACTCATGTGTGTACTCAGATGAGAGGTCCTTAAGTCCTTAAGGTTCCAAGTCTGACCACAGCAGATCCTAGGTTTTAGGTTTCCATGTATCTGCTTGACACCAAGTTCCAGTTGTTTAGGTCTCCCATCCCAAATACATACAAATGGTCAATACTATCTGTAAAATACATCAAGATTAATGTTCAACTCCTGAAAAATATCATTATAATATTCTCCATATTCTCCGGGGTTATTAATATTTATGCACAAAGTATTACTATAATCATCTTCATAGATCTGCAAGCTAATTTTCCTTATGTCATCTAAATGTCCTATCAATTCTTCTCTTGATTCTAAATGTTTAAGTTTAAACTTGTTTCCACCTGCAGAATCAATTACCCTATATGGACCAGTGTACCTTGGTGAAAGTTTATTATTGGGTGAGGTTAATTTGACCATTACTAATTCTCCAATTTTCAGTTCTAGTTTATGAGCTATTTTGTGTTGTTGTTCCTTCATCTTTTGTGAATACACCTGCATATGTTTCCTAACTCTTTGGTGAATACTTTGAAGAGTATTTATCCTATTGGATATATAATCATCCATATTATATATGGGTTTTTGCTCTCCAGTCAACATTTCATATGGCAGAGTTTTGTCCTCCCCAAAAATTATAAAATGAGGTGTATCCCCAGTTGCTACATTAATTTGATTGTTCAGAGTACACTTAACACAAGGAATCCAAGTATCCCAAGTTACACTATGAGGACTTATTAGGGTTCTAAGACATATAATTATCTTTTTGTTTAACCTTTCTACTACTCCATTACTTTGGGGATGGTTAACGAGTATATTGACTTTCTTGATGTGGAATACATTACATAGATTTTCCAAGATTTTGTTATTAAATTCAGTCCCATTATCTGAAACTAGGATGTTAGGTGTAGTAAAATTACAGATTATCTGATCATAGATTACGGAAGCAATAGTTTCAGCTTTCTTATTGATTATGGGTTGTAATATACAAAATCTTGAAAAATAATCAATAGCAACAAATAGGTATTTAAAGCCGTTCTCGGATAATGGTAATTCCAATGTATCCATGTGAACTCTTTCCCAAGGTTTCTGTGGAATGGGATAGGTGAGTATAGGAGGAGGTTTTGGTGTATTTCCCTTCACCTTTACACATTTTACACACTTTTCTATATAATCATATATAGTTTTCTTCATACCTAGCCAAAAGTACTTAAGTTGTGCCTGTCTGTAAGTTTTATCCTTTCCAGGATGTGAACTACAATCACTATCATGAAGTAACTTCAATATCTCATTTACCAGAGTTTGTGGTATAACCAACTGATTTACTTGACCTCTAGAAATATCTTTCCCATTTACAAATGTTTTCCTATACAAAATTCCATTAATCAAATGAAATTCCTCTATCTTATACCCCTTTGGTAGCTTTGGAGGATCTCCTCTTGGGTTCATTAAATGCTTGATTATTGAATCACATGTCTCATCATCTCTCTGTTCTCTTATTAGCATTTCTTCATCTAAAGTTACTAATTCTTCTATACTACAAACAAAATTAATCAACCCAGTCCCAGTCATTGGTTGACTAATGTTTCTAGAAAGTGGATCTGCTACATTCCTTCTACCCGGAATATAATTAAATTGAACTTCATAGCACTGAAGTATCGCAAACCATCTAGCAAGTCTGCCTCTAAGATTCTTATGCTTAAATAAGTTCTGAATAGCTGTGTGATCAGTCCAAACTCTGATGGGATACCCTAGTATCATATCCCTAAAACTTTCTAAAGAATAAATTACTGCTAAAGTTTCTCTTTCAGTTATAGAATAGTTTCTCTCCGCACTATTACAAAGTCTGGATGTGTAAGCTATGGGTTTCAAAGTTCCATTTCTCTCTTGCATTAGTATGCCTCCTAACCCTATGTCAGACGCATCAGTACAAAGAATAAATTCTTTTTCATAGTCGGGAAAAATTAAAATAGGTGAACTCGTGAGTTTATCTTTCAACTTGTCAAAAGCTTGCTGTTGCGCAGGTCCCCATATGAACTTTGAGTCCTTTCTTAACAATGAACTTAGTGGATTAGCAATGTCAGCATAACTTTGAATAAATTTTCTATAATATCCTGTTAATCCCAAAAAGCTCCTAACCTTGTCTACATTGGTCGGAACTGGAAAATTCTTGACAGCGTCAACCTTTGAATTTACTGTACTCAGCCCGTGTCTGTCTATCTTATGTCCTAAGTAAATTACACTGTCTTGCAAGAACTTACATTTTTCAAGTTTTACTTTTAACCCAGCTTCTCCTAGTCTTGAGAATATCAAATCTAATTTCTTAAAGTGCTCCACTGCAGTCTGAGAAACTATTAAAATGTCATCTAGAAATACACTGGCAGTGTTTCCTAACAATCCATCTAGAATAGTATTCATTAATCTCATGTAAGTTAATGGACTATTACATAACCCAAATGGCATTCTCTTGAACTCATAATGTCCTGTTGTAGTAGAAAATGCTGTGAACTCTCTTGAATCTTCATGCAATTCTATTTGCCAAAAAGCTGATTTGATATCTATAGTACTAAAATATCTATTCTCAGTTCCCAAACTTCTCAAAATGTCACCGATAATGGGTAATGGTAACCTGTCACGAATGGTGTGCTTATTCAGTTCCCTGTAATCAATAACTGGTCGCATAGTCCCATCAGACTTAGGTACTAAGATCAACGGAAAATTCCACTCACTTTTACTATGTTCAATAATATCCTGTGATAACATTTCAGTGATGAGTTTATCTACTACAGCTAATTTAGAGTGAGGAACTCTGTAGGCTGGTATGTAGATAGGTTGTGTTTCTGGTTTTAACTTAATGTGATGTTTTAAAACAGTTGTTTTGCCTAAGGCGTCCCCCGGCAAAGCAATTGCTTTTTTATGTTTCATAAGCAAAGCAAATAAAGCTTCATCCAACTCAGGGCAATTAGTTGATTGTAATAATTCTTTATATCTATTTCTTAAGTCTATGCCTTCTTGTACTGAACAAATTGATGAAGTTGGTAATTCTATCTCCTCACTATTCTCATTTAAAATCTTAATAGGTTTAGTACACACCTGAATACATCCTATTTGTGTACCTTTCTTTAAAACTATCTCTTTATTCATAGTATTAATTACTAATACTTCTACTCTGTTCTTATTTGTCTTATAAATCCCTGAGTCCCACTTCAATCCTTTAATTTTAACTGATTCTGGGACTGTAATTACTTCAGAGTCTACATTGATTCCTTTCAAACACACTTCAACCTTATTAATTGACATGGGATGTAACAATGTCGACCTTGTTAATCCGCAATCTGCAATTCTCAAGGCATCTGTGGTTGATAATTTAGTAATCTCTGGGATTTCCTGAACTTCTGAGTTGGGTTCACAAATTGTTTTACTTTCTGTAGGGTTGGACCGCTCGGCCTCGCTATCTAGGATAGAAATGTTATCTAAGGATTCATTGATTCCTGTCACTGGTCTTAAGTCTGGTTGATTTAAGAATGGGATTAACTGTGACTTCACTAAAATTCCTAAGTCAGCAGGACAAATTACCATGTTTTCTTTTCTCATAGTTGCAAATCCTATCAATAAATCTCCTGGAAAAACAGACTCTTCTACCACTATCACTGGGATGTACAATTGTTCATTTGTATACAAGGTAACTTCTAGCTCAATCTTACCTAATGTTTTTAACTGATTTCCAGTTACACCTTGCAATGTGTAACGGATTGGTTCCAACATTTTCACTCCTGGGTTCAACTGGTTTAAAACTTTACTAGTAATTACATTAACTACAGACCCTGTATCAATAAAAATTTGAATAGGCTTATTGAACACTTTACCTGCAATGAGAGGTCCTACAGAAGTTTTACCAACAGTAATTATCAGTTTGTCAGTTTCTTTCATCTCCCTTGCATTCCCATATTTAACACAATACCGCCTATCGGTATATATATGGGGAGGTCTGAAATGGTTTATTCTGTGTCTGGGGGTTTTCCTCTTAGCCCTGGGGGTACCCGAAAATTCCGGCATTCATGAGTTCTGTGTCCGATTATATTATGGTAAATACAGAATGGAGGGTTCCTACATTGATACTCATTGTGACCTTCGTATTTGCAATTTCTGCAAATAATCCCATAAAAACATTCTTGTGCCTTGTGTCCCCATGCATTACAATTAAAACATAGGATTCTGGTATCCCTATCCCTAGATGGACTTCTAGCATGCCGCCTATGTCCTACTTCTGTTTTCTTAAACTCTCTAGAGTTCCTATATTGGCTATGTTGATTTATAGGCATTACATATGGGTTTATTGTTCTGGTCTCACTGTATCCTTGAAGAAGATAATCTACTTCTCCTAAACAGATATTTGATTTTAAATCTTTGTACAGCCTTTCTGCTGTTAAGTCATCAGAATTCTTTGTCAATAAGCTAAATGTAATCAATTTGATTACCTGTGAGATTTTCATCTTCTCACTAGATCTTTCTATCCAGTCTGAATCTTTCAAGATAGAATTCATGTCTTTTGACCATCTATCTAATCTAGCTAAGTACTCTGTGTCAGTTTCACTTGTCCTAACTTCCTTAATCATTTTTACCAATGATCTAATAGGATCCTGATCACATTTGGACATGAAATGCTTAAGAAAGGCGTTCTTGTAGTTATCATATTGATTAATTGCTTCCATTTGCTGGAAGTTAATGACAAACCTCGCCCTTCCATGCTCTGGATCTATATTCTCCTTGAGAATCTCAATCTTACGATTCTCATTGGTAATGTTTTTACTAACTATAAGAGTGTCAATGAGGTTCATGAACTTGTTTACACCATATGTGTTAGACTCTCCTGTGAATTTTGGAATATTTGTATTTGATGTGTGAATTTCGTGTCTCAACACGTTAGAATTCTGAGGGGTACTCATACTTATTACTAATACCTTGCTTAGCCTGGCTGCTTGCGATGTCGCTTCGTGATGTCAATGTCTGGTTTGACGTCCTTCTACGGTCTTGTCATTCGTCAACGACGTTGTTCCTCCTCCATCACACACTCTGCCTTGAAGACCGCCTTGTAGATGATGATCACCTTGAAGAATCTTGAAGAATGCTTGTTCCTAACGTAGCAGTTACTTGAAGTTGTAGATTTCTCTCGTAGTCGTCTTGGTTGTCTTGTTCCCGTAGACTTCTTGCGCCACTTCTCTTCGGAGGTGTTTAACACTCAGTTCGTCGCACCGCTGTCACCACTTTCACCACCCCTTGTCACCACTGTCACTTAAATTTGACTTGTAATATCACTCGTCTCAAGGCCCCTTGCCTTCTTTTTCCTGTAGTCTCACTATTTTCTAGGCCCCGTGCCTAGTTCTCTCGTCCTTTGGGTTAATAAAAGGGTGGTGAATTTTCTTTCTTCTTTCACTGTAATTTCACCTTCTGCTTACACTCGGGATCTCTTTCTCTCGTCTCTACATCGTCTCCTGATCCTCTCTCGATCCTCTCTCCACACCCTCTCTATATCTTCTCCCTATCTCTTCTGACGAGATCCCGTATCCTACGCTAAGCTACCTTCGTCTGACGTCACTAATTTTCTAAACCAATCTCCGGTGACTTCTCAAATAAATGTCACTCCTTATGGGCGTGACTTTGAATTCATGCACCAATAGTTTTTTCCTCCTTCTCCACCTTGCACCAATCCGGAAAGCCATTACAATGCCACTAGCGATATTGTTTACCTCAGCATTAGTCAAACGAAGCTAACCTGCGCTTACAGAGTTTTGATACAACATCGATTATAAAACAGTCACCACCGTCGGTGTGTTTACATAGACATAGCGTCACCTCATGTTTTCAAAACAACAGGCGAGCAGGCTGGCTCATTTCCATTCGTACAACTACCGGCCTCTTACATATATATATATATATATATATATATATAATATATATATATATATATTGTGTGTGTATTCACCACGGATCTGCTGCAGCCTCTTGTCGAGACAGCCAGACACCATCCTACGGCAGCGAGCTCAGAGCTCATTATTAGCCGATCTCTGGGTAGGTCTGAGACCACTCACACATCACACACCGGGAATGCAAGGTCACAACTCCTTGACTAACATCCCGTACCTACTCGCTGCTAGGTGAACAGGGGCTACACGTGAAAGGAGACAAACCCAACTTATCTCCGCCCGGCCGGGTTGTGTGTGTGTGTGTGTGTGTGTGTGTGTGTGTGTGTGTGTGTGTGTGTTTATGTATATACACCATTGCATGGTGCGAGCTAAGAAACCCGGGCATGAGGTCCTTGGAGAAAGTATTGTTTTGTGATGGTTTAATCCGGGGCCACATGACAGTATGCTGACCGTCCACTTTATCTTTTAAGTCCTTAAGCTTTAAGCTTCGCTAATGACTTTCTTCTGGCTACTGTTGGAGATATCATATTCAGGTTTAGAGTTATCCTACG
>NC_134801.1:23620842-23633342 GCF_046742065.1 Oratosquilla oratoria
TACACTCTGAAGAAGCTCTGTTAAGAGCGAAACGTCAGTTAATAAAACTTCAACGGTTCTCGGTGTTTATCTCACCACCCTGCCACTCATATATATATATATATATATATATATATATATATATATATATATATATATATATATATGTGTGTGTGTGTGTGTGTGTGTGTGTGTGTGTGTGTGTGTGTGTGTGTGTGAGTGTGTGTAACTTCTTAGAACTACACTTATTTAGGCAACCACAGCATAAAAAAAAACGGACTGCGGATCCTTCATGAAGCTTATGAAGGTTTTACCGAAGTACTTAAATCTGTAAAGAACCATTGGCCTCGATGTTCCTACAAGCTGAATAGAATTATCAGGTGTTACCCAGAATAATCTTCTTCAATGTGACCCATTGCACACAGGAAGCGGTTAAAGGTCAATGGTTGAATTGATTTGAATTGAAAAACTGATTGATAATTTACATCAAAAGGATGTAGATAGTATACTGTTCTTCACCTTAAACCACAGTTTATGTTTTATACAGTATGTTGTTGCTCAAAGAGCATTACAATCGTGGTGCAATTTTTTTTTCAGTGTTTAAGAATCTTCTTTACTATTATTAAGGTCAATGGTGACATGTCTAGAACGCGAATGAATGGTTCAAAAGAGTTACGTTTCGAACCCGGAATAAACTCCTGTTGCCCAAGAAGTCGTAGAGATGTGCCCTCGCTTTGCCCCCGGTGGCAGGGTCTGCAGAGCATAACTCTCCCAAAACGTGACTCATATATCATCAGATGCGAGAGGGCGTGTGTATAGCTCCTGCACTTCGACAACTTAATTAAAAGTTTAATTAAAGCGCCTAATTAACCCCTTTATCATTCTGAATCACTTTACAGGATTTGTTCTGGCCATGGACAAGTGTTTCATGCAACCAAGGGGAAGGAATTCAGCGTGAAGGAACTTCAATAGGTCGATACCTTTGTTAAGCTGGAAGCCATCTTCTCAAGTCCTGGAGCACATTCCTTGTTTAACACTATAATTTAGCGAGTTTTTATTTTCCCGTGGTTTGCGTGGCTAGTCCCCTCCCGGACCCGAACCTTGCCGTTGGTCCGGAACAGTTCATACGTGAGCGCAGGAGAGACGGTGTCCACGCTACAGCCACATCAGTTACGATACTCGGAGGAAGCCGGGGTCGCCTCGGACGGGACCGAGATGGACGTTTGCCCTCAGCTATCGCGACTCGTCTAAAATAATATGAGTGACAGAGCATAAAAACATAAGAATGAAGGAGACTGCAAGAGACCATAGGGCCTACACTAGACAGTTCCTTGTTCATTACCACTTGTCATTCCCATCCATAAGGTTATCTAACCTTCTCTTAAAATAACCGATAGTTTCAGTGCTCACTACATGGTTACTGTGTCTATTCGATTCGTTTACTACTCTACTGGTAAACTAGTTCTTGTGAGGTGTGTACGTGCTAACACATGTCCGTGCTTATATCACATGCGTGCATACCTGTCTACCTACATACATTCATACATACATACACACACACACACACACACACACACACACACACACACACACACACACACACACACACACACACATATATATATATATATATATATATATATATATATGCACACACACACACGAGTATACACTTATACTCGTACAGATACATTATGCATACATACATGTATACACACACATAAACACATACACATACACAGACACACATAAACACATACACAGACACACACAAACACACACACACACACACACACACACACACACACACACACACACACACACACACACACACACACACACACACACACACACACACACACACACACGCACACAAAAACACACGCACACATACTACACATACGTACACAAAAACACATGCACACATACTACACATACGCACACAAAAACACACGCACACATACTACACATATGAGGGCCCGTCGACATTTGCAAAAATAGGCACGGAAGGCAAAACTTATCGTTCATTTTGACAAATACACTCTTTGGTGAAAACAGAAAGTGTCCCTTTTTCTTTCCTTCCGCTGTTGTACAGCGGAATAATCTATCTTTGAAGTTGCTTCCTTCTTTGAAGGAAGCTTCACTTTGAAGGATGCTTGCGGACACATCCTACCTTCAACCTCCATCTGAATAACTAGAATATGAATTAGCTTACGATAATCTAGACTTCTCCTAGAACGTACCAACATTATGTCTAACATTCATATAGGCTTAAAATCCCTTAGTTCATCATTCATATTTGCTATATATGACTGCGCCAACCTCTGCCACGTTGCTCCTGTAAACTTCTCTATCTCATATCTCCACCTTCTGTCTGGTCTCCCTCTTGCACGCTTCCTATTTCGTGCCATCTAGTAACACACTTGCTCCATCGCACACTATTCGTTCGAGCTAATTTACCTGCCCAATTCCACATCCTTTCTTTTACCGCTCTCACAATAACTTTCACTCCAATCTGCTCTCTCACCCAGCTTGCTCTCTTTCTGTCTTCCAGCGTTATTCCCACAATACCTCGAGAATGGAAATAGGCTAATGTAAATCCCCATATATGAAGCAGGTAACAAATATCTGCTCATTATTTATCGTCCTGTTAGTTTGACGTCAGTTTATGCAAACTTATGGAAATGATTCTAAGGGACAGAATTGTGGACTTCCTTGAAGATAACAATTTAATAAGAGACTCGCAACACGATTTTAGAAGAAAACGTTCATGTTTGTCCAGCCTCCTTGGCTGCTTTAATAATGTTTTTAGCATGGTGTAAGCATACTAGTCGATATAATGTCCTCGGATTTCCGATATGAGTTTGATACGGTCCCGCATAATTGGCTACTCAGTTATTTACTCTCACATGATATCATAGGTGATTTTTATAATTGGGTCAAAGATTGACTGAGGGAGAGAAAATAGTGAAGGGAATTTGTCCGACTTGTGTGATGTAATGAGCGGTGTTCCACAGGGATCTGTGTTTGGTCCGGTTCTCTCTTATTTGTATAAATTGAATGGATATGCAGCGAATAGGGCCGTAGTTTGGCGACCTTGACCTAGTTTATAGATTCCAGTGGGGTCAGAGCTAGCTTCTTCATATCAGTTGGGAGAATGTCAGCGCAGTGAGGAGATTGGTCCCTTGCTGAGGGGGATTTTTAGAATAACCACATGACAACGTCAACTAGGATAAACCATAAAGCAGCTCTCAAAATAATTCGTAGTTTGTGGATGCATCTATGTCCTGCAGGACAGTGGCATCCTTGAGAGATCTTATTCTGGTCAAAGGCAAAACTGTGCAGCTCAGGGCTGACTCTGTCTTGGTGGCTATCGAGCCCTTCTTGTGCATCATAGTAATTAAATTCCACAGGGGGATCCCTTCACATTCTCTTTCAAAATAATCCATCGAATACTCGGGTGCATATTTTCTGCATGTAATGTTTTAAGGGCTTTGGTGAAGTATCTTTTGACCTAGTCACGCAGCATTATTTTATGTTCGGAGACTGGTCTCCATAAAAAAAAAAAAAAAAAAAAAAAAAAAAAAAAAAAAAAAAAAAAAAAAAAAAAAAAAAAAAAAAAAAAAAAAAAAAAAAAAAAAAAAAAAAACTTCTGCTATTCCTCTTTTCTATTTTTCTATTGCTCTCTTTTGACTTCTTAACCATCTCTATGAATCCACCTCTTTAGTGAGACATTACCCCCAAAGATAGGACAAAATATTAATGAATTTCTTCCACTAAGCGATTTTATTCGAGTGAGTGTAGTAGGACCCTCAGATTGAACAGTGCCTCGATCGAGACCCCACCCGAAGCAGGAAGGAGCCCCTCAACTCTTCATAAGACCTTGAGGGTGAAAACGTGCATTGCTCGCGCCGGCAATCAAAGGCCTAATGCTGGTGTCACCCTGTGCGGCGGTGCCGCGTGCGGCCAGATGATGTTTGCAAGTTCAATTAACTTAATAGAATCACCTGGCGATAGCTTTATATAAGAACCACCGTCTCCCCTTGGTTAAAGTACTCTCATAACCCTTCGGGTCTAACGACTCATAAAGGAGAATTTGCTGTCGCCCACAACAAGCCGCAACGGCAAAACCGGACAGTGTGACACTTGCCTAAGAGAGTTTCAATGTGACTGAAAGGATTATACAATCCTTAACTTTATGGACCTTTTCAGGTCCTTGCTCTGGTGGCGTCATCGGAAGCGAGCCGGTCTCGCAGTCCCTGAAACGTGGGTTCGAGTCCCGCACTTCTCTCCGATTCCCAGCAGGGACTGTTACCAGCACCAACGGTCCAATCGCGTAGGACAAAGGTGTCGGCTTCGGCCGTAGCTACGGGCCTCCTGGCCTAGGCTATTAGTCATAGTCATCTTCTTCTTCTTCTTCTTCTTCTTCTTCTTCTTCTTCTTCTCCTCCTTCTTCCTCCTCTTCTGCTTCTTCTGCTTCTTCTGCTTCTTCTTCTGCTTCTTCTTCTTCTTCTTCCTCTTCTTCTTCTTCTTCATCTCCTTCTTCTTCTTCTGCTTCTTCTTCTTCTTCTTCTTCTTCTTCTTCTTCTTCTTCTTCTTCTTCTTCTTCTTCTTCTTCTTCTTCTTCTTCTTCTTCTTCTACTTCATCTCCTTCTTCTTCTTCTTCTTCTTCTTCTTCTTCTTCTTCTTCTTCTTCTTCTTCTTCTGCTTCTTCTTCCTCTTCTGCTTCTTCTTCCTCTTCTTCTTCTTCTTCTTCTTCTTCTTCTTCTTCTGAGTCCTTTCCTTGTAATGGCGTCATTTACAGATTTTATTCTGGCTAATGACGTGAATTTATTCAGCTGAGGACTCAGACCATAAACGGGTTTTGACAATCAGGGTAGCCTCTCTGAAACTCAAAATTCTCTAGATTAGAACGAGAAGTTTCTCTTAATTTTTCTAAATCGACTGACGCTCGCCAGAGCAAAACAAAGAGGAGGGTCAATGAACTCCAAGGCTTAACTGGCGAAGTTATTCATATCTTACCATATGACCCGGCCACCCCTTTATAAGGGGGAAGATGCCTTTTGTTATGTATGGACCATCCTCACGGTTAGGCCTAAGGGCTGTCTTGGTTTACAAAAGGACTTTGATTTTGGCGGTTGGGAAGCATTAATCAGAGTGAATGATCCCCTTCCGAACCTCTGTATTGTGACCAGGTTCGAGCCCACGCTCTTGACCTTCCCTGGTGGTTGCCATGTACCCGCGCAATACCACTAAGCCACAGCGAAATAGGAAACCGGATGTTCAAAGAATCTTGATAACTGATGGAAAAGATACATATTCTAACTACATTTTCATTGGAAGAAAGAAAAGTGCCGAGAGACTAGAAAAGAGCCAATGTGGTCCCAATTTATAAAGGAAGAAATAAAAAGGAATCCTTCAATTATTTAGCAGTATTCTTGACCAGCATGAAAATAAAATTAAATATGTGAGAGAACTATAAAGGACAGATGGAGAAAATATCTGGAAGGAAAGCGAAAACTTAGCAAACACCTAATTTGTTTAAGAAAAGTAAGGTCATGCGTTTTGAAACTACGACTGTAGGTTGTTCCAGTAAGATATATACATAGGAAATATGAATACAACTTGAAGTGGAAAGTGAGTCATGATGATGAAGGAACAATAAAAGGGTATTATTGAATTACGGTATGTGTAGTTAACCAATTACATGGGCGAGGGAAGAAAAAAGCCTGGGAGTATTGACAATGGAAAAAGAGAAATTGTATATTACTGAAGAACATAAGAGTGGCATTCCACTACCTGGTCGAAGATGTGATGAAAAAGTTTTTCAAAAGTTTGATTCACACCAGATGAGAGCATATTGCAATGGTGTGCTCCCCCACAAAAATAAACAAAAGCATAGAGACAATTCAAAGATCAACAATTGAAATAGCCCCCAGCTTGGTTGACACAACATACAAAGAAAGATAAGAAAGAAAATTTAACCTACATAGAAGAAATAAGGGAAATTATATAGAAATATTTAGAATGGAGAGTTGACATTATCAACAACGAAATCTAAGTGTGGGACTGAAAAAACAAATGACACGGTTAGAAACTGAAAAAACATTGTTTTTGAAAGGCATTAAGTAATATAACGTTCCATAGATGCGTTGGTTTTCTCTCTCATTTTTCCCTCTCTCACTCTCTGGACAGAAGGTTCTAATGCATGATAATGTGTCAAGATGGACATCAGTGATGAGAGGAGTACCACAGGTGTCTGCACTGGGCCCTTCTTGTTCATTACACATACCAACGATAGAGATACCACGCTCGTAAGTACAGTACCAATGTTCGTAAATTTATATTGGCAGCGAACGTGAATTCATGAATTAAGTCATACAGTTTCGAAAGGACTGTCAGAGGATAGGATAGTGAATAGATAATTGGCAGCGGACGTTTAACATGGCTAATTGCAAAGTGATGCACATCAGTTATACAAATCCTAAATGACTTTTGCTCGTGAGTTGATGGGCTTATGGGAAGGGGTTTGGAGAAGCGTTTGGATGTAGTGATAAGCAGTGATATGGATATTTTTAAGGAGGCTATTGATTTAGAGAAAACGTGTAAAGGATTCTGGGTTACATGAGAACTAAAGAAATCGTGCTGACACTTTAAAATTCTCGGGTACGCACACACACACACACACACACACACACACACACACACACACACACACACACACACACACACACACACACACACACACACACACACACACACACACACACACGTACGCACGCACACACCTCGTTGCGCTGTGGTTAGAGTTCCCATCTGCCACTACTGCGGTCCGGGTTCGACTCCCGCCAAGGGCTGAAATAATTTTAGTATCGTTGCACTGCGGGGTGTTACTCCAACTCTCGTGGGCGGGGAGATGTGTGTGTGTGTGTGCGTGTAAGGTCACAGTATTACCCATAGATCGGTCATACGAGCTCTGGGCTCTCATCCGGGAGGTTAATAACTGTCGATCACGAGTCCAACACATGATTCAAGACCATGGTGAATCACACACACACACACACACACACACACACACACACACACACACACACACACACACACACACACACACACACACACACACACACGTACACACACACACACACACACACGCACACACACACAGACGAGGTGAAAAAGTCCTCGTAAATCTGATTTCCTCCAGAGTGGCGCACGGCGAGGTAACCCCCCCCCCCGCAAAAAAATAGATGAAATAATAGTAATAATAATAAAATACAAGAAATAGATAAATAAATGGTTAGATAGGTCAGTAAATAAAAAATAGATAAAATAATAGTAATAATAATAAAATACAAGAAATAGATAAATAAATGGTTAGATAGGTCAGTAAATAAAAAATAGATAAAATAAATAGATAAAAATGAATAAATATATGAATAGAAAAATTAAGTGATCATTTAATTAATTAATAGGTAAACAGATAAACAAATAAGAAGATAAATATGTAAATAAATAAATAAATAGATAAATAAAGATTTCAGCTTGGCTGAAAAAACAAAACAAGGTAAGGTGGAGTTGGGAACATCAGGAGGAAAAGAGAGAGAGAGAGAGAGAGAGAGAGAGAGAGAGAGAGAGAGAGAGAGAGAGAGAGAGAGAGAGAGAGAGAGAGAGAGAGAGAGAGAGAGAGAGAGAGAGAAAGAGAGATGACATAATTATTGTCTGCAGAACTATGAAAGGCTATTGAAGGAAGAAACTTCTTGTGGGGTGGAAGAACAACCCGACAAGATTTCTGAAGAATATGAAGGACTAGAATTTTTTCGTACAAATAAAATTATTTGTGAGGCAATATGAAAGGAAAAACATTATAGTCAGATAATATATACAAATCTGCTCCCTGTAAATACAGAGATGGGAGTTCACTATAATTGCTCTTATCCTGTATATTACAATTAAAGAACTACAGTTATTTAAATACACATACACACGCTCACTCACACACCAACACACACACACACACACACACACACACACACACACACACACACACACACACACACACACACACACACACACACACACACACACACACACACACATATGAGTCAATACATTTCTTTCTATATGGCCAGTCATCGTGACGTCATGCGTGTAGAGAAATGAAACTGACAAGTTCTTTCTACATCTACACATTCATCTTCATCAGTGGTGACAAAGAGGGTCAGTTTGGTGATGCCACCTACCCGATGGCCGGAGCGAGAGGCACAATAACCAATCCGTACTTTATTGTTTCTAGATTCCAAGTACAGAATTTTTTTATCCTTAGCTAAAGCAAGAAGAACAATCTAACATGTACAACCATTTTACTTTAACGAGAAATTTATTTGAATGGTTTTAATATATATATACTGTATATATATATATATATATATATATATATATATATATATATATATATATATATATATATATATATACTGTATATATATATATATATATATGATTTGGATGATGGAGAACATAAACACAGGGGGAATGTACGGAATCCTAATCACTCTTACGTTTCGTTCGCGTAGGAACTTCTTGAGAGAGTATACAGAAAATTATGATAGAAGCTTTAGTACCAAACTCAGTTATCTCGTCGGATGCTAGTTTGTCTAGCAAGACAAACCAGCATTTTAATTCTAGAATACATCGGAAAAATAAAAGCTACTTTTCCCAAGCATCCGACGAGATAATTGAGTTTGGTACTTAAGCTTCCATCACAGTTTTCTGTACATTCTCTGAAGTAGGTCCTACGTGAGCGAAACGTATGTTCTCCATCATACAAATAATTTGTATGAAATTTCTGTCAATATATATATATATACACTGTATATATGCATGTATATATGTATGAATGTGATTTAATGATGACAAGAGCGTGTACGTACCGTTTTGTTCATTTAATGGTTGGCAGGCGGCATAATCCATCATCCCTGACAGATCGTTTGTCCTCTAATAAAGTCACAGATTTATCTGCCCGGCTTGGGTCTCTCAGTGAGTCTTTCAGTGAGAGACTAGTACATTTTCACACGAGATAACAGTGGAAGGTCTTCCAGTTAGCTAAATGATCTTTGGAAAGTACCCGTAGTTAATTAGCTTACTTTTACACGAGATAACAGTGGAAGGTCTTCCAGTTAGCTAAATGATTTTTTGGAAAGTACTCGTAGTTAATTAGTTTCTTGGCGGTATGGCGAGTACATGTGTATTTCATTTTTTTCCCTCTTGTGAGAGGGGTAGCCAAACGGAACATGAAGTCTCCCAGTGAGATACGAAGTCTTCCGGCTAGCTAATTAGTTACTGGAAAATGCTCGTAATTAATTAGCTTCCTGGTCGTATAGAGAATACATATGCATGCCATTGTTTTATTTTTTCCTTGTAAGGGGTTGGTCTAACGAAACATGCTTTGGTTATTTGTGGAAGAAAATGCAAACAAATCGAGAAAAAAATAATTATTTGATGATAATTCGGGTGGAGGTTTCACCTTTAGCCCCTCAGAAGCCACAGCAAAATACAAACAAACCGAGAGAGAAAAAAAAAAAAAAAGTTATTTGATGATAATTCGTGTGTTAGCCCTTCAGAAGCCACAACAAATGACAATCCCTAAGGATTGTTAGGGACTGAATCTAAAACAAAGCATATTCTAGTCGATCGAATAAGAATTTAAAAGTTATACTCGAACCTCATGCCAGTGGAACACTGGTTTCGATCTCACTTTTGGTCAGGATGACCAGAGTGATGCAAGGGCTTAGAAAAATAACACACAGACAGCTTAGGCATCTTAACTTACACTCTCAGGAAAGAAAGAGTGCGGGGCGATCTAATAGAGGTGTTCAAGTGGGTTAAGGGCTTTAACAAGGGCGATACAGGAAAGGCCATCATATTAAGACAGCAGAACAGGATTTGTAGTAATGTATTTGAATTGGTGAAATTTTGTTTACGATGGAAATAGGAAGAACTGGTTTACTAATAGAGTGGTCAACGAATGGAATAGACTTAGTAACCATTAAGTAGTGAGCGCTGAAACTATCGGTTGTTTTATGATAAGGTTAGATGGCTCTATGGATAAGGGTGATAGGTGGTAATGAACATGGAACTGTCTGGTGTATGCTTTATGGTCTCTTGGAGTCTTATCCATTCTTATGTTCTTGTTCACTTCATACTACATAGAGACACACACGCACACACATACACACACACACACACACACACACACACACACACACACACACACACACACACACACACACACACACACACACACACACACACACACACACACACACACTCGGTGGCGCAGTTGGTAGAGCGATGAACTACTAGCATGGTGGTGCCCGTAGTGCTTGGTTCGAATCCTGCCCAGGGCCGAAATTATTTCGGTGCAGCTGCGCTTCGGGTCGTTACTCTGACATTCGTGGGCGGGGAGTTGGGTGTGTGTGTGTGTAAGGTCATCATAGCATTACCCATAGATCGGACCTACGAGCTCTGAGCTCTCTTCCAGGAGGGAAATAGCTGTCGATCACGAGTCCAACACGTGATTCAAAGACCAAGTGAATACACACACACACACACACACGATTTTAAGAATAAACTGGATGTGGAGAGATACGAAAACGGGTCCCTACGAGCATAGCTCTCGTCCCGTAAAATACAACTAGGTAAATACACACACACACACACACACACACACACACACACACACACACACACACACACACACACACACACACACACACACACACACACACACACACACACACACACACACACACACACACACACACACAACGGAAATGCAAAATGGTACATTACGAGTTAGGAGAAAGAGGGAGAGTATATTCTTTTTCAAAATCACCTGTTGTGGATATATTTTGTAATTAAAGATAACTATATTCTGTTCAGTACACTATTCTTTTTATTCTAGATATGTTGATTTTGTCCTTAGCTTAGAGTAAAAATGAGAATCAGAAACAAAATAGCCATTGAATTTCATGATCGCAATCCCGACTGAATGAACTTTTTGCAATTTATTTTTAATTGCTCAAATCAACTTGTATGTTATGTAATGAAGCAAAAGCTTATCTCTGAAATTCAACTTCCATACCCATAGTGCTGTGTGTGGCTAGAAATAAAAAGTTGCTATAAATTTCACTTTTTCGTCACAATACTTTTGTAGGGTGTGTGAAATTAATAATAATAAAAAAAAAAAATCCAAGGAGTGTGGCGTACAGGAAGAAAGGATGAAAGAAAGAAAAAATAGGAAATCTCAAATAGTAGAATCTGTTCAGTGTGTCCGTATGCTAAGCAAGTTTTTTCTTCGATTGCGCGAATTATTCCTGATAAAAAAAAAAAAAAAAAAAAAAAAAAGTCCTCCAATTTTCTCCAGATGTTGGTTAATACAAAGAAATGATGTATATATGTATATATATATATATATAATATATATATATATATATATATAATATATATATATATATATATATATATATATATTCAGAACATGTAAACACGTACGAATATGTAGAACAGTGCCTTTTTGTGTTTATTTTTCTATATATCAATTGAATTTTCTGATTGCTCTGTTTCGTTTTGTTTTATAACACATTCATTATATACCATTCCTTTCTGTTGATTTATTTAATTTCATTTCAGTTATTCTTGTTTTTTTTTTTATTCTATCTCATTCTAATTTGTCTAATTTTATTTAACTCATACCGCTATACTTGAGGCAAAATGAAGTATATAGCGTTAGTGCCTGTAGCTGAGGACAATAGTCCCAAATCTTCTCAAGGATATTTTATTTAATGTCATTCTAATTCCATTTTGTCTTATTTCATTCTGTTCTTTTTCTGCATATGAGGTCGTTATGAGGTCTCCTGTTGGCACGTGTATTAATCGATTGCAGAAGAAGTATGGCGTCTCGACTTCAGTTTCTGGTGGGTTTGAAAACCTTGATGATGACGCGTTGTCGGTTGGCGCGTATTCGGGGCTGACGACGCTTTCAAGCGTTGACCGTTGGCGCGTACTCAGAGCTCACGACGTTTTCAAACGTGTTGCTGCTGGTGGTCAAACGCGTGCTGCACAAGAAGGACAGTGAGTTGCAGTGACAAGGCATGAGGCCAACATGAGACCTTTCCGTTCGTAATGAACGTATACAATTAAAGAAAAAAGTAGATAAAGAATATAATGGATTAGATAACTGAATAGATAAATAAATAGAATAATGAAGATAAATAAATAAATAGGTAAGTAAACATATATGTGCAAATAAAACAGCATGACAGCATTTCCGGCTGCCAGCATCTTTGCTTCGGGGTGTTTACCCATGTAAATGGTGTTGGCGAGCTTGTAAAGGTCCCCAGCGACCATGCTTGTTACCATGAGTGTTGTTATTGTTGTTGATAGAATTTTACGTGGGTTCGAATCATATATATATATATATACATATATATATATATATATATATATATATATATATA
>NC_134801.1:23638342-23655842 GCF_046742065.1 Oratosquilla oratoria
GATACCCTGTCACTCTCAGCCACCATCCTCTCCCTGCTCACAATCCTTAAAGCTTCCTTTTTCTAATTGTGAAATGATCCCATGGAGTAGTCAAACTCCTACGTACGCACAGACGCACACACATGCACACACACACACAAACACACACAAACACACACACACACACACACACACACACACACACACACACACACACACACACACACACACACACACACACACACACACACACACACACACACGACTCGGTGGTGCGGTTGGTATAGTCTCCGACTGTCACTACGGCGGTCCGGGTTCGAATCCTTCCCAGGGCTGAAATAATTTCAGTATCGCTGCGCTTCGAGTCGTTACTCCAACTCTCGTTGGCGGGGAGTTGGTGCGCATAAGGTCAAAGTATTACTCATAGATCGGTCATACGAGCTCTGAGCTCTCTTTCGGGGGGGGGGATAGCTGTCGATATATATATATATTGATAGATGATATATTGATAGATATATACATGTATGTATTGATAGATAGACGGATATATATACATATACATATACCAAAGACTTTCCCCATTACAAGGGAGATAACCCCCCCCCAAAAAAAAAAAAAAACACTACCACCCATTCCATCCCCACTCATTCCACCTCGTCCTCCCCTCCCCTCCCTCTTTTCTTGGCTCCTCCTGTATGAAGGGTCATCCCTGCATCTCGCCCACTGCCCTGGGTCAGAAGCAGTGTCGCAAGACACAGCACATCCACAGCAAAGTCGCTTAATTGAATCGGCGACCCCCCCCTCTCTGTCCCCTCATGCAGAATTAGAGAAGACGGGGAGAAATCCCTTCGGGCTGCGTCAATTTATTTTTCATACATATTCCCTCACCCACCATACCCCACCCACTCCCTATTATGTATCACATCATCATCCATACACAACCCTTCTCCATTCACACCCTATCTTTTGTCCTCTCCCGTCCTTCCTCAACAGACACCCCCCTCCCTCCCAACGCCCCTTCTACCCCAGCCATCCATCTCATCCTAGGTCGCCCCCTCATGTTCACTCCCTCCACATCTGCCTTCCATACCTCTTTTACTAGTCTTTCTTCATTCATTCTTTCCACGTGGCCAAACCATCCCAATATTCTTTCATCAACTCTATCTTCCAATTCCTTTTCCACCCCCGTTCTCCACCTCCTCATTTCTCACATCAGCCTTATGTTCACTCCTTCCACATCTGCCTTCCACACCTCTTTTACTAGTCTTTCTTCACTCATTCTTTCCACGTGTCCAAACCATCCCAATATTCTTTTATCAACGCTATCTTCCAATTCCCTTTCTTTAACCATCTCCAATCTCCATTCCACTACCCTTGCATTTACCTCTCGCACCACCCCATCCATGTATAAATTGAACAGCCAAGGCGACATAACACATCGCTGACGAAGTCACACCTTTACCTCAAACCACTCACTCTCTCCATATCTGATTCTAACACAAGCTCTACTACTCTCGTAAAAACTCTTGACTCTTCTTAAAAGCTTTCGTCTTATCCCATATATCTGCAATACCTCCCACAGTACCTTCCTGCAATGTCTTGACTGTTCTTAAAAGCTATCCTCCTATCCCAGATGTCTGCAATACTTCTCACAGTACCTTTCTGTCTACCCTGTCATAAACCTTTTCCAAATCCATAAAGGCCCTCAAAACATCCTTACCTTTTCCTAAAGCTTTCTCACATATCTGTCTTACCACAAAAATCTGGTCCTACCTGTCCTAAACCCACAT
This sequence comes from Oratosquilla oratoria, assembly GCF_046742065.1. Taxonomy (NCBI): domain Eukaryota; kingdom Metazoa; phylum Arthropoda; class Malacostraca; order Stomatopoda; family Squillidae; genus Oratosquilla; species Oratosquilla oratoria. The sequence goes on from NC_134801.1 coordinate 23,640,112, forward strand.
TGTTCCTCACCAATTACTCCCTCTGTTTCTCTCGTAATCCACTAAATCAAGACCCTCCCATAAGCCTTCCCAACTACACTTAACAAATTGATCCCTCTGAAACTACTACACTCACACTTGTCTCTTTTTCCTTTGTGGAAACTATACAGGCACTCCTCCAGTCCTCCGGCACTCTACCCTTTCTTAAACAAACATTAAATAACCTCACCAACCAGTCCTCCATCACTGTACCTCCCTTTTTTAGACATTCTGCACGACACCCATCCAACTCAGGTGCTTTAGTGCCTTGCTCTCATCATCTTATCAACTGCCCTCACTTCATCTTTCCTTATTTCTCCTCCATTTTCCTCATTCATCACTGCCATTTTCTTAGCGCTTCCCATTGCAACTACCTTTCCCTCTCTATCCTCCTTCACATGTAGCAACTCCCTAAAATACTCTGCTTACTGCCTTCTCTTCCATCATCATCTCTCTATCTGCACCTTTTAAACCTTTTCTTCTCTACTTGATTCGCCTCCTCTTCCTCTCTTAATTTCTTTCAAAATTTTCTGTCACACTCTTATCCCATTTCATATCTGCTCTCCTTTTTGCCTCCTTTATCTTATGGTTTACTTCTCTTTTCTTTTCTTTGTACTTCTCATATGATTCTCTCATCCTATTTTGTAACCAATCTGTTAAAGCTCGCTTCTTCTCTTTTACAATCTTCTTTGCTTCCTCATCCCACCACTCACTACCCTTCCTTCTATTTCCTCCTGCCCTCCTTGTTCAACACACCATCTTTGCACACTTTGTGACTACCCCCTTGGACCATCCTCATTCCTCCTCCACTCCTAGTTCTACTCTATCCTTTACTCCCTCCCAGTCCTCTCTCAGCTTCTTCTTGTACTCCTTCTCCTTTTCTTTCTTATTTAAGCAGCTCACTTTAAGCACCTCTCTACCTTCTGTCCTTTTCCTCTTTCTCCATCTATCCTCCACTCTCAACTTACCTCCCCCCCCAAAAAAAAAAAAAAAAAAAAAATCTGATATTCCCCACTTTCTCCCCTTGGAATACGTACATTCTTAACTCTTCCTACTATACTCCTGGTAACCACTATAGTCCATTAACGCTCTATCTACCACCCTTCCATCTACCACCCTCTCCTAAGTGTACATATGCTTGACTTTCTTCCTAAACACTGTATTTGCTATGTAATGATCAACTCTCTAGACACATCTCCACCTTCAAGTCTCCACTACGATTTTATATATATATGTATATATATATATATATATGTATATATATATATATATATATATAAAATCGGCAGAATGATTAGTCCGTGAACTAATTCGTTCTGTTTTGAAGGGTCGAGGTGGCGTGACGGTACGATCTTCGCCTTCTACGAAGCAAGCCGCTCTGGCGAGGGTTCAAATCCCAAGTAGGAGAGTTTATTTCCATATATATATATATATATATATATATATATATATATATATATATATATATTATATATATATATATGTGTGTGTGTGTATACATATATATATATATACATATATATTTATATATATATACATACATTTATATATATATATATATATATATATATATATATATATATATATATATATATATATATATATATATATATATATTAATACCATTACCTGGCCCTATGTAAGCGCATATGATGAGAAAAGTGTAGAGGAAAGGGAGGCTTTTTGGGCAGATTTACATGGGTGCATAGATTTTTGGAAGGAATATCAATGTAGTGGTTCAAGGAGATCTCAATGCTAGAGTCGGAAATTAGTCAAAAGATGAAGTAGTTGCTACCTGTTTCTCTAGCCGATTATTGTATATAGTTACGATCAATGAGATATTTTTTAGTAGGGAAGGAAACAAATTCCTTTACCTAACCAGTGACCGGCTACTGATGGTTACATTGCACTGACAAAGCCTCGTGAATAGACGCTCTAGAGTTCAATTCTCACTAGAGATATTTTTTTTTTCATCCCGAATTCAGAAAGCTTCTTCATTGGTTATAATTATTCATTCTTTTTATTCCTTTCATCCCTAGTTTTTTTTTCGTATGATCTGTTAGCTAGGATGGAAACTATTTTGACTGCCTCCCATAGTATTTGCGATTTTGTGTGTGTGTGTGTGTGTGTATGCGTGTGTGTGTGTGTGTGTGTATGTATAACATCACTGGCTTGTACTCTAATCTGGGTCGAATTAGATTTCTATTATATCTTTTTTTCGCTATCTCGTACACGTAGTGAAGGGCCACGCTTAAACAATCTATGTCTCTCCTGCTATATTAACATATATATATTTCAGATTGTGTGTGTGTGCGTGTTTTTTGCGTGCCTGTACATATATTTGTGTATGTGCCCACGTGTGCGTGTGTGGTTGTAGATGTGTTTTTGTTCTTTGCCGAAGTGCTTGTGTTAGTTTGTTTATGGATAAGTTCTCCGCCAATGGTTACACATATGGGAGAGCGGCACCGTAAACATTCCACCGAACAGTATATAATAAATGGGTGGTGATGTGCGGATCGGCGCATTAGCATTGTTTATCTGTTCCTTGAGATGCCACCGCGTGGTTCCCTTGTTGAGTCGAATTACGGGGAAATCCCTTCCTGCTCACGCTTCTAAAGATATGGATCTTGGGTTAGGCTCTCCTGCGCCTTTGATTCTGTCTGCCGTATGGATGGTTTGTGTATTAGAAGGTGTGGAACTAACTCCAAGAGGATCGTAGATGCGACCAAATCCGTCACTTTTGCTTTGGGGACTGTTGGGGCAGGTGACAGTCAGTGCTGGGAATCGGAGAGGAGTGCGGGATTCGAACTCACAACTAAGCGGATGTGAGACCAGCACGCTGCCGATGACGCCACCATCGCACTAGGTCTATGTTGTAGCGTGGCACCAAAGATACTTTAGTCTAGCTCCATTAACCTCTTCCGCATTAGGTGAGTTCCTATTGGACAAATCGGTTAACAAACAAGTTTTGTGAACAGTCTTTGTCTCTAGTAACGAACAATACCTCGGAGTACGAACATAGGCATAAGCATGTTTACACTATCCCACCGAATCAGTAGTGCGTTGGCGCGTTTTCCGTAATTGTTTTGGTTATCGAACGTTTCGGTATTCGAACGTTTCGGTATTCGGACGTATCGGTTTAAGAACGGAGTCACGGAACGGATTGCATTCGTTATCCGAGGTTCCTTTGCACCACGTTTAGTAGTGAGGAAGCTACGTGAGAATACGCACAGAGTCGCTGATCTTTCTCAAGGCGTAGAGGTGATTCCAAACGATTATGATTCCTCTAGCACGAAATATAAAACTAAGAAACTTATGAATAATAGACTATGATGAAGCATTACCATTTCAATACAAAGAATCTGTGGCAACACGCCACTACTGCAGTGTTCCTTAACGCATACGAGGTATAGCATTGTTGTAAAATACAATTACTAATCTTGGTCAAACAATTATGTGTCCATGTTAATCAAATTATATATTGTAAATAATGTTGCCACATACTAGTATGACCCTTGTAAATAAAATTACTAATCTTGGTCAAACAATTATATGTGTCCATGTTGATCAAATTATATATTGTAAATAATGTTGCCACATACTAGGATGGCCCTTGTAGGGTAAAAAGCATCTGAGTGTGACATAATTGTATAAAATGTACAGAGTAATAGAATATTGATTATATATAATTTATGTCATGGCGGACGGAAAATATCATAAGTCCACAGTCATGAAAATTATTTTAATCCGCTTACGGACGACCCCATGTACCATGATGTGGTAAATAACAACATCAAATCCCTGCAGAAGCTTGAATGTTCGGGAGAGTGGATATGTATGTGCAAGTACCTCGCTTGGGGGAACATGGAGGTTCAGGGCATCTTTCAAATGCGTTTGGTTCTATAGCCCTTGTTGTTAACACAAAACCAAGGGCGTTAACGGCCCCCTAGATAGTTACTTGCCCCTCAATGGTTAGTTGGAAAGGCAGTTTTCAGGTTATCTGTGTCTAGTTACCACCTTATACAGGATTGAAGATCACATCTAGATTATTTAAAGAAACATCGGGGTCTGAGGATATACAGATCATACAGCCAGACAGACAGACAGACAGACAGACAGACAGACAGACAGACAGACAGACAGACAGACAGACAGACAGACAGACTCGTATACAGGCAGATGGACAAACAGATACACACACACACACGAAAAACCACATGTATATATATATATATATATATATATATATATATACATATATATATGTATATATATATATATATATGTATATATATATATGTATATATATATGTATATACATGTATATATATATATGTATATATATATATATATATATATATATATATATATATATATATATTATATATATATATATATATATATATATATATATATATATATATATATATATATACTCATACATACTTAAACTTAGAGTTGCCCAGCGATGGCGTGTTATCTGTGTGAAGTGGGAGGGGAGCTGCCATTCACACACAGCTATTTATGATGTGAAAACATAAAAGCACCACGTGGAGACATTTCAGTTCAGACCAAGCCCGGACACAGAGGAAAAGGAACAAATACGTATATATATGTTTTAGAATATTTCGCTTGGGTGTTTAAACAAAGTAAATATCTTACATGAATGATTTACCGGCGGGAAGTGATTTCGTTCATTGATTACTTGGGCGACAATGTTGTCTCAACTTTCTAGTCTGTTGAGCTCCCGCCTCTGCTAGTTTTTACTCTCTCTCTCTCTCTCTCTCTCTCTCTCTCTCTCTCTCTCTCTCTCTCTCTCTCTCTCTCTCTCTCTCTCTCTCTCTCTCTCTCTCTCTCTCTCTCTCTCTCTCTCTCTCTCTCTCTCTCTCTCTCTCTCTCTCTCCCTCTCTCTTCCTCTCTCTCTCTCTCTCTCTCTCTCTCTCTCTCTCTCTCTCTCTCTCTCTCTCTCTCTCTCTCTCTCTCTCTCTCTCTCTCTCTCTCTCTCTCTCTCCCTCCCTCCCTCCCTCTCCCTCTCTCCTCTCCCTCTCTCTCTTTCTGCCTGTCTGTCCTTATCTTTTCCTATTTATATCTACTCTCTCGCTCTCTCATTCCTTCTTTCGCTTCCTCTCTCTTTTTCCCTCTTTCACTTGCTCTCTCTCTCTCTTTCTCTCTCTTTCAGCCTGTCTGTTCTCATCTTTTCCTATTTCTATCTCCGTTTACTTATTCTTCTGCTGTAGATGGAAGAACATCCTCCTCCTTGCCTATCTTGTATGCACGAAGTAAAGAAAACCTTGTAAGAGTTCTTCCCTAAAAAGTCTTTAAGTCATACCGGAAACTATTGCCAACTACACCGGGTTTGGAGGGCGAGGTGGCTTGAGAGCGAGGTAACGGGAGGGAAGATGCTTGGGGCTGCTCGAGGCGGACCGAAAAGGAGCGAAGTGAAGAGCTCCACTGCCGCCAGTCCACTTCACGCGGAGATAACTGACCTTGACACACCCCCTAGACGATGCATTGACGCTTACCACCATCAACCCCACCCCTCCCCCCACCTCCCCTCCCTTCCCCTTCCCCCTGCTGCTTGAAGCATAGACTATAAGTATTATGCAGTCACTATCTTAGGGATTTGGGTGACATTCATACAGACCACGTCACTCAGCACTTTTTCATTATTGGAAGTTATTATTAAAAGAAAGAACACAAGTATAAGTATATATATATATATATATATATATATATATATATATATATATATATATATATATATACATATACTGTATATACCTACATGAATACATATTATATATATATATATATATATATATATATATATATATATGTATATATATGTATATATATATATATATATATATATATATATATACATATATATACCTACATGAATATATATTACATATATATATATATATATATATATATATATATATATATACTGTATGTGTGTGTGTGTGTGTGTGTGTGTGTGTTTATGTGTATGAGGAAATAAAACAAAATAAAATAAAGATGAGAAATTAAAAAAGATAAGTAACTATAAATAATTAACCATATTAAACGAAGAGACAAGCCTATTAGCTTCATCACCATTAAGGGCACTCGCTTTTATGTAACTGAGGGGGCTGAACTTGGGCCCCATAGGCTCTCGATCTGTTGAGAACCTTTACACGTATGAATCCACACCATCAGCTGTGTAATATAGTCCGCCATGAGCCAGAACAACATTCATAATGGTATTTGTCACCGTAACAATCAGGCCCGGCCGTCGTGAGCTTTGAACTCGTGTCCCTCGATCAAGAGTTTCAAACGTTACCTAATTGTTTGAATTACATGGCTGTTACTAGCGATTTGTTCTATAATATATTAGCGTCATGAAAAGGGCGTTTGAACACATGCAGTTTAGTTATGGCTTTCTCATAAAAAAAGACTCATTTGTTATTATGCTGCCCCGTCAACAGTTGTCCGAGGATAACCAGAATAAAGCCTATTAAGGGTGTTACTTTGTCTTAGAGATGAATAAAAACTGTTTCACCTCCTCTCAGCTGAGCTCAAAAACAGTTTTTCATTAGACAAAATAAAGACTCACAAGGTTATCATAGTGCGAAGGAGTGAATGATGTATTCGTTTTAAAAATCAAACACAGGTGGCCGATCAATTAATCGATCAACCTAATGAAATAAATTAATTAATCAATTAATCGAATAAAATCAATCAATCAATCAATCAAACAATAATATAATCTAGATTTTGTAAAAACCAAATTCTTTCCTGTGAGTCAGGGAAGTGAATGTTGAGCAGAGGACTGGTCTACCCAGACAGACCTAAATTGGTATCGCTGCTGTGAATTGTTTATATTTTCTCTTCATAAGGACTCAGGCAGACAACATTAGATTTGGATGAACACCTTGAGAGTTTTTTTTTTTTCTCACTCGTTTGGTGACTCCATAAATAATAATTTGTTGAATGATTTTACGGTAATAGGCATGCAAGCGTGCACAGGCGTCCAAATAGCCATGAAATTAAAACCAGCTGTTTAGATGACCATTTTTGTACAAGGGAAATGTACGCCAACTTAGACGTATAATTATGTGTCTACATACGCGATCGCACCCACGCAGTCACACACACACACACACACACACACACACACACACACACACACACACACACACACACACACACACACACACACACACACACACACACACACACACACACACACACACACACACACACACACACACACACACACACACAAAATAGGAATTTATTAAGAAAAAAACAAAACCATATTGTCCTATATCTTGTGGCTTGCTTGGTTCCAACATGATGCTAATTTTCAAAATCTCAATATCCCCAGATATCTCATGTTTGTCTGAGGACACTTTGCGTCGCAGGCTGTCTATGCTTATGGACATGACTACGCTTAAGTTCTAGTCTTTGCGCACGTGTATGGAATAACTGATGTTGCGGGCATATACTTTTTTTTTTATCATATCTCTAGATCACTTTAACTTGAAACCAGTTATGGTCTGGACACACAACCTCTTTAGGAGAGCTGATCCATTCATCTGTCGATTTGTTGTTTTGTTTAGGAACCTGTGTTTTTTCTTCTAATCTTTTTTGTACACATATTGCTTTTGTAAACTCTTACTTATAATGAAGTTGTGTTTTAGCATTTGGGTAACTGCCAACTCAATGTAATAGTATTTTTTATTTATAACTTCTTGACCAAGTTATCACAAGTTCAAGGTGAATATATCTCCTCTCTCACTTCTTTCTTCCAGTGATGGTATCACCCAAAATAGCCTGTCATTCTGTATGTGATAGATCGTCTAAGATAGGCACTTAGTTGCGTGCATGAGATAGGAATTAAAAAGTATATGAAAAAATATCTGTTCTTTATTTATCCATGAGGCTCAATTAAAAAGAACACAATGAAAGTGCCATATCGTAAATAATTATTCAACTTTTTATAGTTTAGCTTGATTGAAGTTTATCCCACGTAACACACCGTGGAACACAAAAAGTGTGAGTGATGGAAAAAAATGTTTTTGGATTCTGCATGCAAAAACATATATGATACAGCTATTGTTTTCCTCGGGACAAATTCTTTGTTGACCAGTATAATAGAATAAAACGGATAGAAATAAACAAATAAATAAACAAATACAGTAGATAAATAGAAAATTAAATAAAAAGGACAGTGACATATTTTTCACACCATTTCTAATTTTATATCTCTGTATTTTGCGTTGGTTCTACATTACTACAGCACAATTCTACACTGATCTGAAATACTGGGTTACCAGCATTTTGATCGTTTCTTTATATATATGTGTGTGTACACGTGTGCGTGCGTGTGCGTTTTTGTGCTTGTGCGCGAATGTGTGCGTGATTGTGTAGGTGAGTGCGTGTGTGTACGTGCGTGCGTGTACGTGTGTTGAGGTGTTTTGTCGTATATGTACGGTCGGCGACATCCATGAAATGGGGAATTATTTTCATTTAGACTTAGGTAAAGATAAACCGATCTTCTGGGAAGGCGTGTGCGTGCTCCTGTCACACACAGGATACATGTTGGCTCTATTTGCTTTTTATTACCTTTTGGTGACGCGGAGGTTTTGTTGGTCGAGGAACGAATTCCATTACTCGTTGGCACGACTTCGACACACCTTCACGTGTAAACTGCTCTGGTCAACCACAATGTTGAGATCCGGACGGGTGACAAGCCCGCAAACCTTAAAAAGAAGAAGAAATAGATAAAAAAGAAAGAAAATAATAATAATAATAATAATAACAAGAAGAAGAAGAAGAAGAAGAACAAGAACAAGAACAAGAACAAGAACAACAACAACAACAACAACAGTAATGGCAACAGTAATGACAACAGTAATGACTATAATGATGATGATAATGATGACGATAATGATGACGATAATGATGACGATAATGATGACGATAATGATGACGATAATGATGACGATAATGATGATGATAATGATAATGATAATAATGAAAAATAAATCCATCCTCGCTTGGAATATCACCTTGTATCATGACGTACTCTAGACTGATATGTAACTATCGTTTTCTCTATATTCTAATGAGTATAGTTTCCTCAATAATGTATGGTAATGTTTCTCTTTTTGTTTTACTTTTAGGTATGTGAAGACGACCAGACATCAAGGACCAAATTCCAGATTCAGGTTTGATACTGTAGCCGTAGGTCGTAGTACATGAATGATCAGGAACGAACTCGGTAGAATAAATTAAAGAATGATAATATCAATATGCTAGTACCTACGTACCTGTGGTCTTCATCACACTTCGCTTATTACTGGTACTCTTGAAGACTACTTCGGAGACTTTTTCGGAGACTCCTTCGGGAGCCTTTGAAGACTCCTTCGGGAGACTTTGAAGACTCCTTCGGGAGACTTTGAAGACTTTTTCGGGAGGCTTTGAAGACTCTTAGGGAGGCTTTGAAGACTCCTAGGGAAGAGTTGAAAGTTGAGTAACCGTTGAATTTCCACGGGTACTGTACATCACGCTTTCCAAGTTAATAACTTGAAGACTACTTCGAAGACTTCTTCGGGAGACTGAAGACTCCTTCGGGAGAATTTGAAGACACTTTTGTGAGACTGATAACTCCTTCGGGAGACTTTGGAAACTCCTTCGGGATCTGTTAAGACTCCGTCGAGAGCCTTCAGACTCCATGGTAATACTTCAAAGATGAATAATTGATTTAGTATACTGACAACGTTTTAGTGAAATGTATCGTCAATTTATTTATTTATTTATTTATTTATTTTTTGGGGGGGACGAGGGCTTCAAAAGTCCACATTGAAATCTGAGTTGACACTAGTCTTTACCTCGTTCCCAACATATTTAATAAAAAGGGATATTGATCATCTAGAGGAATATTATGCATTATGAGATTAAGAAAAGTTCGTTCAAATAGTCTAATTTACATGCTTATATGATATATATATATACATATATATATATATATATATATATATATATATATATATATATATATATATATGAGTGCGTATATATTAATAGTTTAACTGCCTTACATTTGGAGATGACATCATTCTCATATCAGACAAGGCAGAAGACTTGTAAGATATGTTGAATAATCTGAATATGAAATGCTCAAAGTAGGTTTAAAGATGAATAAGAGTAAAACTAAAGTAATAATCAACTCAAAACCTTAAAGTGAAGCAGTTATATTCAAAGGTCTTGAGGAAGCTGAAGAATACAAATGTTTATATAATATACCAAAACTGATTAAAGAATTATGTGAACGAAAGTGAAAGGTGACACAAAATTAGTTGGAAAATGTTAATTGAATATAAAATCATGAGAGTTCTTTTCACTACGTGCGCGCTGGTGGCGTAATCGGAAACGTGCTGGCCTCGTATTCGCTTAGTTGTGGGTTCGAATCCCGCACTCCTCTCCGATTCCCAGCAGTGACTGTTACCTCTCCAACAGTCTAAACGCATAGGGCAGAGGTGACGGCTTCGGCCGTAGCTACTCAGCTGTGATTGCTTGATCGACTGAAAGTACTTATAAAAGAAAACAAATCTATAATTGGCTTTAATTCTAAGCAATGCAGTAACTGACTATTTATGCAAAGCTGTGACCTTTCTTGACGTCGGTTATTTACGATACTCGTAACTCCACGAAGTCGTAAAGGACTCATTCAGGTCGTAAATATACGATCGAGAGATAGACGCCCCTCGCAGCTCCTACAACATATCACTCAGTGTAGTACTTATAAGTGAAAGTATCTGTACACTTGTGATTATGAACGCGGTGTGTCACCCTTTACCTCACGGATCGAAACACAAGTCAGAGAATGAATTGAGAAAGACACTTATTTTTATTATTGATAGTTATATATAGGAAGGAAAGGAATTTTATTTTTATTATTAATAGTTATCAATAGGAAGGAAAGGAATTACACAATAGAGGAGAGGAGTAAATTATAGAAAGGCTAGACAAGAAAGGTGTGAGAAAATTTACAATGAAGAAGAACTAAAGATATACTGGTCTATCTATATACCAAAGCTTTTTCCCCCTTATTAGGGAGGTAGCTAAGTCAAAGGGACGGACCTACTCCCACCCATTCCACTCCCCTCCACCCATTCCACTCCTCTCCACTCATTCCACTCCCCCTCCACCCATTCCACTCCCCCTCCCACCCATTTCACTCCCCCTCCACCCATTCCACTCCCATCCAACCATTCCACTCCCCTCTCACCCATTCCACTCCCCTCTACCCATTCCACTCCCCTCCACCCATTCCACTCCCCTCTCACCCATTCCACTCCCCTCCCACCCATTCCACTCCCCCTCCCACCCATTCCACTCCCCCTCCACCCATTCCACTCCCCCTCCACCCATTCCACTCCCCCTCCCACCCATTCCACTCCCCTCCACCCATTCCACTCCCCCTCCACCCATTCCACTCCCATCCACCCATTCCACTCCCTTCCACCCATTCCACTCCCTTCCACCCATTCCACTCCCTTCCAACCATTCCACTCCCTTCCACCCATTCCACTCCCTTCCAACCATTCCACTCCCTTCCACCCATTCCACTCCCTTCCACCCATTCCAGTCCCCCTCCACCCATTCCACTCCCCTCCACCCATTCAACTCCCATCCACCCATTCCACTCCCCATCCACCCATTCCACTCCCCTCCACCCATTCCACTCCCCTCCACCCATTCCACTCCCCTCCACCCATTCCACTCCCCTCCACCCATTCCACTCCCCTCCACCCATTCCACTCCCCTCCACCCATTCCACTCCCCTCCACCCATTCCACTCCCCTCCACCCATTCCACTCCCCTCCACCACCTTTTCCTCCCTCTGATCTTAGCTCCTCTTGGATGATGGGTCATCCTTGTATCCCGCATGCTGCGCTGGAGCCAGAAACAATGCACACACACTAATAAATGGGTAAATAAGTAAATAGATAAATAAACTATAAATGAATTAATAATTAGATAAATAAATGAATTAATAAATAGATAAATAAATAAAGATAAATAAACAAATAAATAAATAAATAAGTAATTTTTTTATGAATGGTAAGAATGGAAAGACACGATTGAGAACAAGAGACTTTATTCCTGACCGGTTTCGCTTACCATTCATAAACCTGTCATGATGTCACAATAAATAAGTAAATAAATAAAGAAATGAATATATGAATAATAAATAAATAAAAATAAATAGATAAATAAATAAAGAAAAATAAATAGATAAATAAATAGATAAATAAATGAATGAATAGAAATAAATGAATAAGTATATGAATGAATAAATAGATAAGTGTGAGGGAGGGAAGGCAGACGCATCAGTGGGGAGAGGAGAGGAGAGGAAACGGGAAACAGAAAGAAGATATCAAGAGGAAAAGAAAAAGAAGGACGGGCATTTGGGGGGGGGGGTGAAATAGAAAGGAACGATGGGGAAGGCATGGAGGCAAAACAGGCAGAGGAAAACAAGAATTAAAGGAGATAGGTGTAGTAGAAGAAGAATGAGGAGGAGGAGAGGAGGCGAGAAGAAAAGAATAAGAGGAGGAGAATGGGAGGAAGAGGAGGAGAAAAATGAGATGGTGAGGAAAAGGAGGAGGAGGAGGAGGAGGAGGAGGAGGAGGAGAAGGAGGAGGAGGAGGAGGAGAAGGAGGTGACTGAGGAAGAGGAGAGAAGGGACTGCTGAGGATGGATGAGTAAGGAGCTTTTGACGTCGTTTAGTCGAAATGGTCCATGGCACCTGTTGAGTGGTCTCAAGCGTCTCTGAGCTAATGGGGGGAGGTTTACCAAAATACTCCACTTGTGTAGGAGAGAGAGAGAGAAAGAGAGAGAGAGAGAGAGAGAGAGAGAGAGAGAGAGAGAGAGAGAGAGAGAGAGAGAGAGAGAGACTTCTAGAGAGGAACAGAACCGTTCATGGACATGTGCAAATGCATTGGTGTGTGTGTGTGTGTGTGTGTTGTTTTTTGTGTATGTTTGTGTGTGTTGTTTTTGTGTGTGTGTTGTTTTTTGTGTGTGTTTGTCTGTTTGTGTGTTTGTGTGTGTGTGTGTGTGTGTGTGTGTTTGTTTGTGTGCGTGTGTGTTTGTGTGTTTGTTTGTTTGTGTGTTTGTGTGTGTATGTGTTTGTGTGTTTGTGCGTGTGTGTGTGTGTGTGTGTGTGTGTGTTTGTTTGTGTGTGTGTGTGTGTTTGTGTGTATGTGTATGTGCGTGTGCGCATGCGCGTGCAATTCACATGAATCTGAATTAAGCACCAATTTATTCTCACTTGCAGAACATGTATGTTTTTCTTCTTTTTTTCCCAAGCGTCGCGAAATCAAATTAAAGGTCAAACCCACCCGTGAAAATAATGTCAAAGCCCCAAGAACCCAGAACCCGGTCATTGGAAACGCATTATGGTCTAAATATGGGTTTCATCAATAAGCCTGAAAAATGGTCCTCCCATGCTGGCGTTTAGCTGACCTTAGAACAGGAGGATCATTTGTTTTTCGTGTGAGGGTTATCACACTGGGCTATTTTTCCTCCAACATCCTACCTCCAACCTCCATTCGAATAGCTAGATTATGACTTCGCTTATAAAATTCTAGACTTCACTAAGAACATTTCAACAGTATGTCTAACATTCGTTAAGGTTTACAATCTCTTAGCTCATAATTCATCTTTGCTATATATTACGGAAAGATAATTTTATATTTGGAGATTCGAAAATTCAAATATTGTAACCGAAATCGGTTTTATTCAAACGAACTCTAAAGTGTTGGCGCTGGTGAAGAGTCTCCTCAAAGATGTCATTACAAAACGCGTCAAGCCCACTGACCCAGTGGACAAAATATCACTGATCATATATTACAAGACCCGAAAGGTGTCACAAGTTTGACTAACAAATCGCCCTCCCAAACCGCCATCGTCTTTGCAAGAAAACCACGTTATTTACCAAGACAATTGTACCGTTGAGTACTGTGGGCCTCAATCACACATCGGGATGACGAGGACAAAAGTCACGAGATGATTAACTTGCCACTTGCAACATGGAGGAATCATTATAACACTGAATTTAAAACTTTCCTCAGCCGCCAAAGCTTAGAAGAAGGAACAACAATGATAGAAAGAGAAAGAGAATCTCGTAGATTAGCATTCATTGAAACAATTTACATGACAGAATTAAAACCAACCATGAACAGCATAGATAAACACCTAAGCAAGATGCTGTAATGATTATAATTTATTTCATATTATTTGTTTATGTTTTGTTATCATTTGTCTGTCTGATTTTCATTTATTATCAGTTATATGTCAATTTATTATCATTTACTATTTACCTGTTTGTTTATTATTTAACTATACCTATGCTGGGAGATAGGGTTGATGAAAGAATATTAGGATGTTTTGGACACATGGAAAGAATGAGTGAAGAAAGACTAGTAAAAGAGGTATGGAAGGCAGATGTGGAGGGAGTGAACATGAGGGGACGTCCTAGGATGAGGTGGATGGATGGGGTGAAGGGGGCTTTGGGGAAGAGGAGAATGTCTGTTGAGGAAGGACGGGAGAGGACAGAAGACAGGGGTGAATGGAGAATGGTTGTATATGGATGATGTTGTGATTGCATGAGGTGGAATGGGCGGGGGTGGGGTGGGGGGTGAGGTAGTATGTGTGAGCAAAAGTTGACGCAGTCCGAAGGGATTTCTCCCCGTCCTCTCCTTTTATGCAATGGGGGGACGGAGAGGGGGGTCGCCGATTTAATGAAGCGGCCTTGCTGTGGATGTGCTGTGTCTTGCGACACTGCTTCTGACCCAGGGCAGTGGACAAGGTGCAGGGATGACCCGTCATCCAGGAGGTGCTCAGATAAGAGGGAGGGTGGAGGGGTGTGGAGTGTATTCAGGGATGGAATGGGTGGAAATGATTTTATGCCTTTCCCTTTTTGGCTACCTCCCTTGCAAGGGGGAAGAAGCCTTGGTATATGTATGTATGTATTTACAGTACATTATCATAATTTTCATTTATTATTTTATTATTATTATTTTTTTTTCGCATCCGTCTTAGATATGGACCAAAAGGTCTCCTGTCGGCATGCTCCGCCTTTGTAATCCTTTGTAAAGCATTACCTTCAGGCTCTCCCAACCCAAAAGCGCATGTGACCTCCCCTAGTGATTCTTGATGGCTATGGAGCAGCCAATCAGGATGGCAGTATACCACCTCTATGAGTCCACATTTTAGGTATAATATTGTCCCAAGGGTAGGAGTATTGGTTATTTTTGACAGTATACCACCTCTATGAGTCCACATTTTAGGTATAATATTGTCCCAAAGGTAGGAGTAATGGTTATTTTTGACAGTATACCACCTCTTTGAGTCCACCTTTTAGGTACAATATTGTTCCAAGGGTAGTAGTAATAGTTATTTCTGACAGTATACTAATACTCCCCCACAACTCAGTGTTTCACTTGGGTCATTCTCTCCTTTGGCATTCGTTCTCTTGTTCACTCACAGCCGAAATGATGGTTTACTTTCCTCGAATTGTGTTGACACTGCCTCGCTGGAATTTCGCCCTACTCCATACATTTTGTACATACATACATAGGCTACATACATACATACATACATACATACATACATACATACATACATACATACATACATACATACATTACATACATACA
>NC_134801.1:23665842-23695842 GCF_046742065.1 Oratosquilla oratoria
TTGACCATATACTCGTATCTTCTCCTGCACCCATGTTTGCAAGGCACTCCTCCTATATGCAAACACAAACTCGTGCCACAAAAAAGGTCTGAAAAGCTCTGACAGAACAAGTTGTCGAATAGTGGTTCCTTTCAAGACATCATCACACGCATCTCTACATTATGGGTAGTAACAACGTTTGGAGAATATTTAGACGTATTTACTGAAGTTGCTCAGTACCGTTTTATCTGATTGTATGACTAAAATCCTGATATGAGTGACATAGTGCATAGTTTTGTTTGCACTGCTATAGTGCTTGCTATTCTGTCTTCGATAATAATTATAGTAACGGGACTCTAGTCTTCAGTGTACGTAATGTTCATATAAATCTTCTGTGACTGTTCCTCTTTTGACCTTGGGATTCAGTAGGGTTTCGGCATTCTATATGTTGACGATAATGTTGATATATGTATGTATAATATATATATATATGTATGTATAATATATATATATATATATATATATATATATATATGTATGTATAATATATATATATATATATATATGTATAATATATATATATATATATATATATATATATATATGTATATATTTCATGGAAAGAGTGAGTGAAGAAAGACTAGTAAAAGAGGTGTGGAAGGAGTGAACATGAGGGGGCGACCTTGAATGAGATAGATGGATGGGGTAAAAGGGGCATTGGGGAAGAGGGGAATGTCTGTTGAGGAAGGACGGCAGAGGACAGAAGACAGGGGTGAATGGAGAATGGTTGTATATGGATGATGTTGTGATGTATGAGGGGGTGTAGGTGGGGGATGGGGGGTGAGGGAGTATGTGTGAGGAAAATTTGATGCAGCCCAAAGGGATTTCTCCCCGTCTTCTCCTTTTCTGCATGAGGGGACGGAGACGGGGGGGGGGGGGCGCTGAAGCGGCCTTGCTGTGGATGTGCTGTGTCTTGCGACACTGCTTCTGAATCAGGGCAGTGGACAAGATGCAAGGAGTGGGGTGTGATGAGGATGGAATGGGTGGGGGTGTTTTTTATGCCTTTGTTTTTTTTTGGCTACCTCCCTTATAAGGGGGAAAAAGCCTTAGGTATATGTATGTATGTATGTATGTATGTATGTATGTATGTATATTTGCAGAAACCACAAGGAAATGAAATCAATGGTGTTCAAACGTTTTCATCTTTTAAAGACATCTTCAAGGTTAAAACAGCCACATAAAGCATATGGCATGAATATGCATAAAAGCACAAAAGGAATTGGGAGAGGTCCCTTGCAAAATAGTTCTGCACGTAGTGTTAATATACCTTTTTACCATAACACTCAGTTTTTTTGTGTTAAAATTGTCTAGTTTGTACAATCCAATACTCGTGTTCACATCGTAAGCAAATATTCTTTTGATGTAACTGGATTTTATAATGTTCCTTTTTATGATGGAATTACTTAAAAATATTTTCTAGAGTTATTCAAAATCAATATAATGATCATTGTCTCTCACATGTAAAAACAAACCACTTGACATTTACTCTATTCAAGTATTATATCTATGTTGGGTCATCTTCATCTTCAATTCCTTCCCAGTTTGACTTATGTACTTAAAATTGCAGTGTTTATATGGAATGGTGTATACACACACTCTTCCTTTTCCCTTGGGGGAGTTTTTAATTAAGAAACTCTTAATTGTATTATCATTTCTAAATATCAACTGGATAAAAAAGAAAAAAAAAACTGAGGTTGCGAGAACGACTAATTATATTTTCGTGGAATGGAACTCACTGGAGTTTGTTAACACTGAATTTAACAAGAAAATCAAGAAACTTCTTGATAAAAAAAACAATGAATTTTTTTTTAGTATGTCCCCTTCATTGCCCTATATGTATGTTTTTATTAAAACCAAAAAAGTCAATAATCCAGTGAAGCTCATCACTTAATTGGGTTTCATAATTCAGTTGAACGTCGTAAATTCCCCTCTACCAGAAAGCTACTACGTGCCCTTTACAAAGGACATTATAGCGTGGAATTTAATGAATGATGCCCTTGGTCCAACTCGCTTGCGGCAGGGTTCCAGTCGCCGTCACTTCGACCTCCGGCGCAAATAGCGACGCTCTAACTCTGTAGGTCATACAATTGGGTCTTGTGCTAAAAAATTAATGGCTTGTGTTACTTTTATGTTCCCATTGTGCAACTATTTCCGATTCACATACCAAGAATAAAGTTGATATTATTGATAAATTGTGTAGACGTAATATAGCTTTAGATTTAATTTTTTTATTTCTTATATTACTAGTCTGTTCACCCGGGTCCTAGTTACACATTGATTAGAATTTTCCAGAAATGGAAGATCATTCAAAACTGAGTTTAAGATTCTTTAGTTTGTGGCGTATCATATGCAGGCTCCTCTCGAAGCATTTCATGGGAAGCTGTCAGGTGTGCATTGACGGAGTAATCGGAAGCTCTCAGGTCTGCACTGACGAAATAATTGAAAACTCTCAGGTCTGCACTGACGGAGTAATCGGAAGCTCTCAGGTCTGCACTGAAGGAGTAATCGGAAGCTCTCAGGTCTGCACTGACGGAGTAATCGAAAACTCTCAGGTCTGCACTGACGGAGTAATCGGAAGCTCTCAGGTCTGCACTGACGGAGTAATCGGAAGCTCTCAGGTCTGCACTGACGGAGTAATCGGAAACTCTCAGGTCTGCACTGACGGAGTAATCGGAAGCTCTCAGGTCTGCATTGAAGGAGTAATCGAAAATCAGGTCTGCACTGACGGAGTAATCGGAAGCTCTCAGGTCTGCACTGACGGAGTAATCGGAAACTCTCAGGTCTGCACTGACGGAGTAATCGGAAGCTCTCAGGTCTGCATTGAAGGAGTAATCGGAAGCTCTCAGGTCTGCACTGACGGAGTAATCGGAAGCTCTCAGGTCTGCATTGAAGGAGTAATCGGAAGCTCTCAGGTTTGCATTGACGGAGTAATCGGAAGCTCTCAGGTCTGCATTGACGGAGTAATCAAAAACTCTCATATACGTAATATAATGAAACACGCACGACATATTCTTGGTTATTGTAATAATGTAATATAGATATCATCCTATCTAACCTATTATTACGATGAAAATAAAATGAGAAAGATATGGTATATATATAAAAAAAAATTGCGCAGGGGCTCCTTGAGACATGCAATTTATTTTAAAAGGTTACGCAAGGGTAAAAAGGTTGAGAAACGCTGGGTTAAACAATAGATGAAATCTACATTTTTAGAGGGCAGACAGAATCTACTAGTGGCGGCGCATCAGCGTGGCCACGGGCAGTACAGCACATCTATTGCCTGAACCATAATCCACAGGAATCCACCTTCCTTTACCCCTTTTCCGAAGGGAATTCCCTTTGAACAGAATGAAATAGTCTGACGTTGTCACTACAATAGTGTTGACGTTTTCGTTGGGATGATTTTCTTTACATTTTTATCAATAACCAGCGCTTCTGTTTTTGGGAACAATACTGCAATGAAGAGGTGGAATCATAGTGGAGGTGAAAGCAAGGTTTAAAGAGGGCATCAAAGAGGAGGTATAGCAGAAGTTAAAAGTGATCGGCATTTTTTTTTTTATTTTTTATCTATTTATTTATTTGTTTATTTTTGTGGAGATTATTCTCCAACGCAAAAAATGCTGCGAGAGACTGATCCATAGGAATGTTAAAAGAAGAAGAAGAAGAAGAAGAAAAAAAAAAAAAAAGACATATACTTTATGCACTCTATACTTCATTCGGAGGTGATTTCTAAGATAAACAACATCAACATACGTTACGAGTAGCTCGAACCATGAAATCCGCAGAACGCGCCATCGTATTGAACGAGTTTAAAAACAAGTGAATGGAGTGAAAAAAGGGAGGACTCTTGTGGGTTGTTAAATCAGTGACCGTTGGGGCTTCTTCGTCAGAGGCCCGTGGGCCCTCATTAAATGAGGGAGCCGTGGGGGTCATATTAAATCAGGGGGCCACAGCGCCTAAATGTTGTTCGAAGGTTCGACCATTTTCAGCAAAAGTTTGGGAGAGGCAAGAAGGAGTTCTTCACTACGGTCGAGCAACCTCCTCCTACGGGTCTTCCTGATCGAAGTCAGACGGCGTGTTATTGATGTACAAGCAATGGAATATATATATACATATATATATATATATATATATATATATATATATATATGTGTGTGTGTGTGTGTGTGTGTGTGTGTGTGTGTGTGTGTGTGTGTGTGTGTGTGTGTGTGTGTGTGTGTGTGTGTGTGTGTGTGTGTGTGTATGTGGGTGGATGGGTGTGTGCGTGTGGGTGTGTCTTATGCTGGTTTTGAAGTTGGCAATGTCCGACACAGGTGTCCATCCACTCAGCACATTAGACCGCGTGAGGTCAGGCACGCTTGGCCCAAATGTCGCTGTGAGGTCAAACACAATAGGAGGTCCTTTGGGAGTTCTCTGGAGACGTTGGACGTTCCATCCTCTACTAATGCGTGCGTGTGCACGTGTACACGCTAGATATCTAAACGATAGAATATTCCCTTCATTCATCTTGTAATAGGAAACTTCTGGCTCTATATACAAGACCTCACTAAGAGACTAGTTCTGTACTTCTTGGGGGTATTGTTGCCAAGACGACATAATGATGTCCAGAACCTGCTTGCACCATGATGTACCATGTTGCCCGAATTTATGTATTGCTGTCATACCAAGTTAAACAATGATGTTCATAAAAGTTAATCACACTAACGGTGAGTGTACGGTTTGGCCATTACGTAATTGCAACTTATAATGCCTAAATCATTATTACAGCAATGTATAATTTAGAGAAAAAATATGTGATAGTACCTTCGTCACTCCCAATGAAAAACTACAAGAACACCACAAACTACCTCATGGTGTGGGGATTCTGACCATCTTGCCTGACAAGAGCTCCTCACCGCTTAGGGGGGTTTACATAGTCTAACGGTCCGGCGAACGCGGTTCGACAGACACGTGATGTGTGAACGGGGTATTTGGTTGTCGAACACGTTGGTTAAACCCCAAATACCCCGTTCACACGTCCACACATCACTTTAAACACGTGTCTGTCGAACCCCCTCTTACAGACAGGAATATAAGCCAGATGTGCAATTCCCATTGTTGAGCCACTTGGTGCTGATTGTATCTTTCTGTGCTCTCTGATGAAGCACGACTTTAGCTTCTTAAATTTGCCACGAGCTTAATCTGTAACAAGAGTTTTTATCTTTATTGGGAACACTGTTTCTTCAATGGCATAAATGTCTGTATGTGCTGCAGTATTCAGAACTGCTTGGTAATATTTTGGTAAAATGCATCCTTTGTCTAATTTTGTTAGAAAGCAATATTCCCCTCACTTTTGATCTATTTATTATCTTTTGTAAGTACATTTCGGGTAGAGACAGAACTACCTATTTGAAAATATAGTTTAAGCTAGACTATGTTAGTTTAAGTTAAGTATGGTAAGCATAGGTTGAATTATTTTTGTCATGATTATCTCACTTTGGGAAAGGTTACAGTACTATAGGAAGAAGAATGCAAATCACCTAGATTTTTACATTCTGAAGTTTTAGTTTGGCCAGATTAGGTTAGATAAAGTTGTGGACAATTTAGTGATAGAGAATTAAAGGAGTTTTTTGTTTTTTAATTGCAACTTACTGGAAATTTACTAGCTATGCTATATAGACTAGTTTGGTACAATTCTATCTATCTATACACCAAGGCGTTTTCCCCCTTACCAGAGAGGTAGCCAAGTCAAAATGCATCCACCCACTCCCACCCATTCCACTCCCTTCCACCACCCTTTCCTCCCTCTCATCTTAGCTTCTTGTGGATGTGTAGGTACCTCAGCAGCCAATCATATATAATGGTAATCTAGTGAAAGTAAACATGTATGCAACCAAGTACTTCATTAATTGTAGGTAAATTGCATCTTAATACAGACAAAACTACTTTTCTGATAGACATTTTCCGTTGTATAGTATGTCAGGATAAGAAAGTAAACATGTATGCAACCAAGTAGTTCATTAATTGTAGGTAAATTGTATCTAAATATAGACAAAATTACTTTTCTGACAGATATTTTCCGTATGTTGGGATAAGACAAATCTTACTAGAAAAAAAATTAACTGCTACTTATACCCTCATCTAAGATGATTGTGTGTTATTGGCGGCTCAATTTGTTCTAGTTAGGTTTGTCATATCCTGACATACTATACAAAGGAAAACGCAAGTCAGAACAGTAGTTTTGTCTGTATTTTCACCTACAATTAATCAACTACTTGGCTGCATACATGTGCACTTTTATTGTTTTACCATTTTATTAAAGTGGCTGCAAAGGCACCTACACGTCTTCTTATATCATATACATCAAAGAAACATCGTGAAAGAAGTCTTGCCTCCAGTCAAAGTGCTCATATTTGGGTACTGAGGCTTGATTTCCAGGGCTATTTCGGTGGCCAGCTTTGCACAAGCTTGTGTTTGGAGTAGTCAGCATTTCTCGGGTCTCAAAGGTGTCAATACGCTTCTGCCAACTCACACAGGCATTTTACCACACATTTATACCACACCAACTCGTCAGACGTTATATATGATAATATTTCGACGTGAGAAGGCCACAAAAGTTTCCTATGGGGCCTTGCGTCGGGAGCAAAATGACACCTTCACGACCTCAGGAACACGGAGCTTTAGGAGAGAGGCCAAACTCAGAGTATGGTATCCAATATATTTAATGTTTTGCCCAGCAGGGATTCTTCAGAAACAACATAGTGGACAAACATCTGAAGAAGCCCTGCTGGGCGAAACGTTAAATACATTGGATCCCATACTCTGCGTTTGGCCTCTCTCCTACAGTGCTGTTGCAGTCGTTGCTGCTTTTGCTCAACACGGAGCTTGTTTACAAAAAGTGCTGCTGCAACACAGAAAACGGGAGTTTAGTTCCGTAACATTGCTCGTAGGAACCGGGCTTAAGATATTGACTGCATAAAAGATGCAGTCAATACCCCATACGGAGTTTCTTTATTGGAAGAGTTTTGTATTGTGGAAAGCAAACATCATTACTTACGTCACGTGATGCGTTTAAACAGTTGAAGGACACCTTTTTGGGCCGTCAGGGTCTTGGTCAATTAAGAGTCATCTCATTCAACTCCAAGAATGAAAGTATTTGAATAGAATTGTCCATTGTTTGTCTCAGAGTAGTACATGTAGTACGTGTAGTACATCACAGTACTGAGGACAATAGACATTTAGGAACTATATCAAATAAAGGTTGAAGGGGCTGAAGTATATTTTAGAGGAAACTAAAAGCATTTAGTATAATCACAAACTTATGAGATACAATACGGGCTGCTAACAGTACATAGAAGTGATCACGTGCGAAGGAAAAATAGATCAATAAGGCCTTCAAGCGCAGCCAGTGGGCGACCTTGAACGCGACACTGATTGGTGAACAAGCAACAACTGTAGCGTGCTCTCGAGCAGTCAGGCCCATCCGTTTTTGGCGGAGTGAGGGAACGCGGCGGCCACTCGTTTGTCCAGGAATGGCCGATCAAGGAAAACCAGGAAATCGGCACGCACACACACACACACACACACACACACACACACACACACACACACACACACACACACACACACACACACACACACACACACACACACACACACACACACACACACAGGAGAGAGAGAGAGAGAGAGAGAGAGAGAGAGAGAGAGAGAGAGAGAGAGAGAGAGAGAGAGAGAGAGAGAGAGAGAGAGAGAGACAGCCCAGGAAAACAGGTGGGAGGAAGTCATGGGCGCCATAAAGAATGAAACTTCGCACAAATTATCTCTAAACTAACCAGGGGCTCCTTGAAGCTGGATGAAATAATTTGGAGTTAGCCAAGACGAAATCCTATAGGGTGACAATTTCAATGAGTTCCACTGATAAAGCATACTGAGGTTGTATCTAAATTTGCTGATGATACTAAGCAGTGTGGAATAGCAATGATCGCTCAAATCAACCGAATGTTCAAGAAGATTAGGCAAACTTAAGCTCAAAGGTTATAAAAGTGGATAATGAAACTTAAAATAAATAAGTATAAAGTTATGCACACAGATAAATGTAATACTGTACTAAGAGCGAGTACAATTTATCTGGTGAAAGTTCAATTAAAGTGGAGAAGGAAAAGTGTGACACAAAGGCAAAAGCCGACAAGACTATGAGAATCAACACCGTGTGAGATCGAAACCTTTATTGGTACGACGTTTCGCTTGTTACAGCTTTTTCAAGTACAGACATATGGCAAACACTCTGAGTACATATAGGCCGTCCCCGTCGGCCTATATGTACTCAGAGTGTTTGCCATATGTCTGTACTTGAAAAAGCTGTAACAAGCGAAACGTCGTACCAATAAAGGTTTCGATCTCACACGGTGTTGATTCTCACAAGGAAAAGTGTCTTGGTGTAATTACCAGTAACAAGTTTAAAACATGTAAGCATTGTATTTCTGCCTCAGAGAGAGCAAATATGGTATTGAGATCGGTAGTACCTTCCTTTGACAACAAAAGTTCAGCCATCATTAACTAATTTTGTAGACCAGGGGTCCACACACACTAGGAACATGTTTCTGTATAGTCGCCAGATCTCACGACATTGAAAGCTCAGCGGCCAGCCACAAAATTTATACAAATTCTTTAAGATACAAAGCATACGATGCCCACTTGATATGCGAGCCTATTCTCACTAAGGAAATGGAAACTCGGGGGTAGCTCTAGAATTTTTAAGGAAATGGTTGTATCGAAATTAAATATATTTTTCACGCTAAATACTAATCGGACGAAAAATGATGGCACCACACTCTCAGGGCAAAGAATTATAAATGAAAAATTTTGCCGTACGCATGGTCAGTGATTAAGATAGGCTTCTAGCCAAAGCAAATTAGCGTAACACAGTTCAGAGTTTTAAGATTCGCTTGGATGCAACCAGAGCAAGCATTATTCGTATGTGTTAGAAATGATGAGATGCTTTTGTACTATTGCTGTCCCTTGAACCAATTTCAATTAAAAAAGTGATTAACTTTCATATGGCCCATTTACCCCCAGTGATGGCCCGAATATCCGATCCTACGGTGTATATATATATATGTATATATGTATTTGTATATATGTATATGTATATGTATATATATGTATATATATATATGTGTATATATGTATATGTATATGTATATACACACACACACACATATATATATATATATATATATATATATATATATATATATATTTGTGTGTGTGTGTAATTACTATATTATTTCCATAATCATGCAAAGACACGGCAATTTGTAATGTGTAGTATGACTTAAAAGCAGAACTTTCAACTTATATTAATTTCGTGTGGTTACTGAGCAAAGATACCGAAAGCGGGAACCTGCACAGGATGGTCCTGAGCAAAAATGCCGAAAACGGGAACCTACACAAGATGGTCCTGAGCAAAGATACCGAAGTCAGGAACCTGCACAGGATGGTCCTGCAAGAAAGACGTTAGAAAGTAATCTCCCTGCCGGCCTTCTTTATTTAGAAAGTCATCTCCCTGCCGGCCTTCTTTAATTAGAAAGTCATCTCCCTGTCGGCCTTCTTTACTTAGAAAGTCATCTCCCTGCCGGCCTTCTTTACTTAGAAAGTCATCTCCCTGCTGGCCTTCTTTAGTTAAAAAGTCATCTCCTTGCCAGCCTTCTTTACTTAGAAAGTCATCTCCCTGCCGGCCTTCTTTACTTAGAAAGTCATCTCCCTGTCGGCCTTCTTTACTTAGAAAGTCATCTCCCTGCCGGCCTTCTTTACTTAGAAAGTCGTCTCCCTGCCGGCCTTCTTTACTTAGAAAGTCGTCTCCATGCCGGCCTTCTTTACTTAGAAAGTCATCTCCCTGCCGGCCTTCTTTACTTAGAAAGTCATCTCCCTGCCGGCCTTCTTTAGTTAGAAAGTCATCTCCCTGCCGGCCTTCTTTACTTAGAAAGTCATCTCCCTGTCGGCCTTCTTTACTTAGAAAGTCATCTCCCTGCCGGCCTTCTTTACTTAGAAAGTCATCTCCCTGCCGGCCTTCTTTAGTTAGAAAGTCATCTCCCTGCCGGCCTTCTTTACTTAGAAAGTCATCTCCCTGCCGGCCTTCTTTACACTCCTTTTACTCCCTTCCATTTGTAGGTATAACCCCAAAGGGTTGACCCCCGGACTGTGCCCGAGGTCGCTCTTTATCATATTAGTTTATATTTTCTCCACGTTTAAAGACAAGGATAGTTCCGACCCTTCTGTTACTTTTAGTAGGTGACTTAGAAACAGTCTAAGCTTTCTTCCTAGATATGGGATGCCCATAGGACCGCTGCTGGATGCCGTGGGGCTGCACGTATCCTGTCAGCGAAACCAGGGGAAAATGGATAGGCTACGCAAAGCGAGTTATATCGCGTATTTATGCGGATGGCGAAAAAATATGCACAATAGAATTTATACACGCAAACATACACACGCACATACATACACATATACATACAAAAACATACACAACACACACACACACACACACACACACACACACACACACACACACACACACACACACACACACACACACACACACACACACACACACACACACACACACACACACACACACACACACACAAGCGCACACACAAATACACAGGCGCGCGCGCACGCCTACACATCCGTTGATATATGTAGTGTAGGCGCACACGAATTCGAGTCGCTTAAACCTTTTTGAATGCAATTATCATGGTTTTGTGTGCATTTTAAATAGAAGAGCCTGTGAGCGGCTGTGCTACTGAGGGAGTCGATCCACTATCCACTAAATCCTGCAGCTCACACTGCCGGTCTGCCAGACCTGGATATCCTGTGGGATGGAAGAACCTGCAGTGGCCAGGATCCTCTGGACGAGACCCGGAGGATTTGTTGGCTCCGGCCTGAATTTTTTTTTTTTTTTTTTTTTTTTTTTTTTTTTTTTAAGTTGCTCATGGCTAATGGACTCCTCACCTCGACAGCACTGGACTGGGAATGAGGTCTAATAAACTTAAATTCGTTTTGGAGCTGAATCTACGTCCTTGATGTGTTTTTCCTATTTTCCTTTTCACTAGAACGATTTAATTCATATTACGAGTTTGCCGCTGTGAGTGGCTCATTGAAGAATAATGATGTTGGAGGCCTAGCAAGTTTTGGGCTTAATTTGTGTATCTGTTACTTCGTTTCTGTTTTGTTGTTTGATCCGTCCTCTGTGTTGCTTTGGTTAAGATTTAAGGGATGGAGACTTTATTCGAGTGTCTAACGCGTTCTGGCTTGTTCAAACAAATCTTTGTTTATAATAAATCTAATCCCTTCCCTAAAAGAGATTGTTACTGAGATAAACTTGTCAAAAGCTTTGGTTAAGATTTAAGGGACGGAAGCTTTGTTCGAGTGTTCAACGTGTTCTAGCTTGTTCAAACATATCTTTGTTTATAATAAATTTGCTTTGGTTAAGATATATGAGACGGAAGCTTTGTTCGAGTGTTTAACGTGTTCTGGCTTGTTCAAACAAATCTTTGTTTATAAACAATCTAATTCCTTCCCCGAAAAAAGATTAGTACATACATACATACACACATACATACATATACCAAGGCTTTTTCCCCCTTACTAGGGAGGTAGGCAAAAAGGAAAAGGCATAAAATCAATTCCCACCCACTCCATCCCCGAAAACACTCCACACCCCTCCACCCTCCCTCCATAAATAAACTTGTCAAAAGGTAGAATAAGATCACAGAACGCCATCCAGTATCAATGGTATGCCAAGAAGACAAATGTAATAACCTGACGGCTGCCACAACAAAAGTAAAAATGCCACCAGGAGTGAAATGGAAAGAGACGCCTGTTAAGACAGCGATACTTGGTTTAAATTATGATAATTGTTTTTGTAATTTCGAGTTCTCTCTCTTCCATTGAGGATTTATTGTGATCAAATTATAAAGTTAATTCACCGATGTTGGCGAATCTGCCTTCGTTAATAATTAAATAGATTTTTATTATGATCATTTTTATGACAGTCGCATGTAGGATTCGAACCCACTGCTTTCGGTCACCGTAAGATTACATTCACGGAACCTTTACGGTGACCGAAAGCAGTGGGTTCGAATTCTACATGCGACTGTCATGAAAATGATCAGATTAATGTCGCTGCCACTAGCGAATTTCTCTCAGATTTTTTGTTAGTTCCTGAGAACGTTTCGAATCGCGCGTCGAAGCGTCCGGATCAGTTTACGGCGCAAAGTCGTCCATCGTTTACAAAAGATTACAAAGGCGAAGCATGCCGACAGGAGACTTTTTGGTCCATAACTAGGTCGGATGCGAAAAAAATATAATAATGATAAATGAAAATAAACAAATAAATAAAAATTATAATAACAAAAATAATAATAAATAAAATGAATAAATGCACAGATATAGTTAAATAATAAAGAGGTAAATAGTAAATAATAATAGATTGATAGATATCTATATAAATGAAAATCAAGCAAATAATAAACAGACAAATAATTACAAACAAATCAAATAAATGGCAGGAGTTGGTCCTCAGAATTCATACTGACAAAATGATTGGGGCAACTGAAAATAGTATTTATGTTATCTTTAGGTAGCATTTGTGAGAAATAATTTATTATAAGGAAGTTATAGGTAATGATTATTCCATTTGTGATGCTGAGATGTCACAAATAGAATAAATAATCATTGCCTAAAACTTCCTTCTAATAAATCCATCAATGATTTCTCCCAAATGCCACCTAAAGATAACATAAATATCATTTTCAGTTACCCCAATAATTTATTCAGAAAAGTAGTTAATGTGCTTCATAGACCAACAGAAGACATAGACCTAGAAGTCATACTGACAAGGTTGTTGGTCTCTTAACCACGACGACCCTGCAGCTCCGCAACGACATTTGTTCCCTCTTTTCTAGCTCCGCAATGACATTCGTTTCCTCTTTTCTAGCTCCGCAACGACATTCGTTCCCTCTCTTCTAGCTCCGCAACGACATTCGTTCCTTCTTTTTCTGGCTCCACAACGAGATTCGTTCACTCTTTTCTAGCTCCGCAACGACATTCGTTCCCTCTTCTCTAGATCCACGAAATTCGTTCCCTCTTTTCTAGCCCCGCAACGACATTCGTTCCCTCTTTTCTGGCTCCGCAACGACATTCGTTCCCTCTTTTCTAGATCCACGACATTCGTTCCCTCTTTTCTAGATCCACGACATTTGTTCCCTCTTTTCTGGCTCCGCAATGACATTCGTTCCCTCTTTTCTAGCTCCACAACGACATTCGTTCCCTTTTTCCTAGCTCCGCTGGACAAATTTAGATTTAAAAAGGAAATAGGCAAGAATTGGTTTACTAATGGAATTGGTCGACGAATGGAATAAACTTAGTAACCATGTAGTAAGCGCTGAAACTATCAGTTGTTTTAAGAAACGGTTAGACAACTTTATGGATGGGGATGACAGGTGGTGATGGATACGGAGCTGCCTAGTGTAGGCCTTATGGTCTCTTGCAGTCTCCTTCATTCTTATGTTCTTATTCGTTCCCTCTTTTCTAGCTCCACAACGACATTCGTTCCCTCTTTTCTCTTTCTCTTACCGAGAAACCTTAAGTAGAATCCCTAACCTCTACATAAGATTCTGAGCCCGTTAGCACCTTTCCAATACTTATGTTTTCTCACTTGACTATTGTTATACTTCTTGTTCTCCCTTTCGGTGTTTCTAGCGAAACTCCCCTACGGAAACGGTGAGTATCTTTGGTCGAGTTACAAAATCATCATTCATTTCTCTTGAAATGTTTAATTCTAATTCTCTAAATAATTTCATATCTCGGATTAAAGCTACATTGCATCTAATCATCAATTAATTACCACAAAATACCCTGGATAGGCAGGAAAATTCGATTTTTTTTTCTGTTCCCCGTGACATGACTTTCCGTAGAATTTTCCCAGAAAGGTCTTTCAATTGGTAGGAAATCCTCATTAAGATATTCTCCTTGTTGAACATCGTAGTTCCAATACACCGACCATTAAGTGACTCATAGACCTTCAAGGTAATGAATATACGACTCAAGTGATCAAGGAAGCAGGCAAACGCATATTCGGAGTACACCTCGAAAGAACAAACTTCTTGATGATTCTCTCTCTCTATTTAACTATATCTATTTCTATATCTATTACTATATCTATATCTACCTATATCTATTCCTATCTCTATATCTATTTCTATATCTATATCTACCTATATCTATTCCTATCTCTATATCTATTTCTATATCTATATCTACCTATATCTATTCCTATCTCTATATATATTTCTATCTATATCTATATCTATCTATATATCTACCTCAATCTATATATACATATATCTATCTAGTTATTTAGACCCCCCTCTCCGTCCCCCCATTGCATAAAATGAGAGGACGGGGAGAAATCCCTTCGGGCTTCCACCCAGGGCAGTGGACAAGGTGCAGGGATGACCCGTCATTCAGGAGGTGCTAAGATAAGAGGGAGGGTGGAGGGGTGTGGAGTGTATTCAGGGATGGAATGGGTGGGAATGATTTTATGCCTTTTTCTTTTTGGCTACCCCCCTCGTAAGGGGGAAAAAGCCTTGGTATATGTATGTATGTATGTATGTATATCTATCTATATCTATCTCTCTTTTTTCTCTCTATCTCTACCTCTATCTCGATCTAAATCTATATATATCTATCTCTATCTCTCTGTCTCTATATCTCTCTATCTCTGTCTCTATATCTATCTCTCTCTATCTCTGTCTCTTTATCAATCTCTATCTCTATCTCTCTTTCTTTTGTCATGCTGCAGCGGTGCACCGGGCTCGCTTTCATAAGTCGTGAGCAGAAAATCGTATCAACGAAAGTAAATAAAAGCTGGGTCGGGTCGGGTCGGGTCGGGTCGGGTCAGGGCAATGGCAGGAGCAAGGCCCTATGTGGTCGCTTGAACCATTATGCCCAAACTTTTATTACCCATTCCGTGCATTTGGGTGAAGTTGAGTTTACACCGTAAGAATTTCATCGGAGATAAGCAGCGCTTCTATTCTTAAGGATAATATCACGCCGGAGGGATGAAGTTACAAAGGTGAATTCGGAGAGTTTTGAGGAGGGAATTAGAAGGAAGAGATAGTAAAAGTTAAAAGTGACGTGCATTCTTTTTGGGTCGGGGACTAGTCTTAAATCGTAGAACAGTGTTTCTCAACCAGGGTTCCTCGGAACCCTAAGGTTCCGCAAAAGGTCCATAAGGGTTCCGCGAGAACAAATGAGATAAGCTAATGCACTTTTGATTTTCTAATTTAATTTTATATACGTAATATAATTAAAGACGCACGACATATTCTTGATTATTATAATGATATAATATAGACATCATCCTATCTAACTTGTGCACTTCCTCCAGTGTCCAGCATGCATAGGTTCTTTGATATACTGTAAATCTAAACATGAGCGTTGTGCCTAACTGGAAAGAACAACAAAACAGAGGTACAGGAAGCAATATCATGACCATGGGCACTCAAATATTCACACCTGCCCTTGTTACACACGTGTGTTACAGTTTGAACAAAACTTCAACAAACACCTATTACATGGCATCAGTATACACCAAATTGATTCATTAACTGACCTAGTCATTGATGATTACATGAAATAGAAACAGCTATAGAACACAAGAAAACATCTTCACTTTGGTCCAATCAATTCATATTGAACGTATGAGCTGTTTCCTCCAATGTAACACACACAAGTTGTGACTTGTGAGGACTTTGCTTTCTCTATCCAGGCTCCCCTTCTTCATTCTTCGATCGCTGCTTAAGTTGTGTGGGGAGTTAGGAGTACTGATCGTACAGCTACAACGTTGTTTATAGTCTTCCAGGATTCACCAATTTCTAACATGTCACCCAAATAATTACTTTTTCACTCCCGTCCCTACACAAATGTAACCTTGTATAGCAATTCAACAGGTGAACTGATGACGGTAAACACGTGACGAATTCGTGTAATGCGAGGTGTTGGCGTCTCCACTGGCATCATACGATGACGCCTACGTAGGCGTCATGGGGTGCGAGTGAGTATATGAGGAGGCCAGCTTCGGCTACCTTATTATATTTATTTTGTAGTTGTAGCTGAGTGGCACTCTTATTCTGTGAACATGCTTGATAATTTTTCTTTAGTTACAAACATTCTGGGTGAAGGTGAACGAGTATAATAGTTGTAACTTTATATTCTATAATGCGTACATTGTGATGCATCATCGTACGTCAGGCAGCTAATGTGCACGCGAATATTTGACTCGTATTGAAGAGGTTAACAATTACACAACCGAAAGTAAAATGTTTGACGAATGATACTTAGATTTTCACTCGTGTATATACATATATATATATATATATATATATATATATATATATATATATATACTTAGAATTAAAGTGCATTGTGGTTGTTAAAATGTATCTCTAATCACTGGGACCCATTCAGTTTTGTACATATATATATATATATATATATATATATATATATATAAAAACACACACACACACACACATATATATATATATATATATATATATATATATATATATATATATATCACTTTGACAAAATGTTGTGGCACATATGTAATTAATATTCACGAAGAACCCACAGTCGGAA
The DNA here is from genome assembly GCF_046742065.1 of Oratosquilla oratoria. Taxonomy (NCBI): domain Eukaryota; kingdom Metazoa; phylum Arthropoda; class Malacostraca; order Stomatopoda; family Squillidae; genus Oratosquilla; species Oratosquilla oratoria. The sequence goes on from NC_134801.1 coordinate 23,682,574, forward strand.
TAAAAAGGAAACTTTAGAAGAATGTGTAACTTCTATATTTCGGCTAATAACTATAGCCCTCTTCAGGAAAGTACAGATTACAAGAATTTGCAGGGACATAAGTACAAAGAGATATGTGAAGAAGGGGAACACGCATAGTTAAAAACAGGATGACCCGTCTCGCAGGGCGGAGTCAGAGGTGAGGGGAAGAAGGGTGGAGGTGTGAGGTCATGGGAAAGGGCGGGAAGAGTCAGGAGGGTGATAATTCTTCACCAAGCGGCTCACAGCTAGCCGTGAAATAATGTCCGGGGACCATTGACCTTTGGAGATGTTCAAGTTCGGACATTCTTCGATTAAGGCTGATTCAACAATTTTTCTTCTAAAACTACTGTTGGACTTGAACAGAATTTTGGCCTTGTCCCAGTCAAGACTGTGATTTTTTACTGGGACAAGGCCAAAATTTTGTTCAAGTCCAACTGTAGTTTTAGAAGAAAAATGGTTGAATCAGCCTTAATCGAAGAATGTCCGAACTTGAACATCTCCAAAGGTCAATGGTCCCCGGACATTATTTCACGGCTAGCTGTGAGCCGCTTGGTGAAGAATTATCACCCTCCTGACTCTTCCCGCCCTTTCCCATGACCTCACACCTCCACCCTTCTTCCCCTCACCTCTGACTCTGCCCTGCGAGACAGGTCATCCTGTTTTTAACTATACCTGTTCCCCTTCTTCACATATCTCTTTGTACTTATGTCCCTGCAAATTCTTGTAATCTGTACTTTCCTGAAGAGGGCTATAGTTATTAGCCGAAATATAGAAGTTACACATTCTTCTAAAGTTTCCTTTTTATTCCGACTGTGGGTTCTTCGTGAATATATATATATATATATATATATATGTATATATATATATATATATATATATATATATATAATGTGTGTGTGTGTGTGTGTGTGTGTGTGTGTGTGTGTGTGTGTGTGTGTGTGTAGTGTAGTAGTAGTAGTAGTAATGGTAGTAGTAGTAGTAGTAGTAGTAGTAGAGATTAGTTTCCAATTGTGAGAGAATGCCGGGTGACTTGGCTCGTAGATATATTACTAAAATCACTAAAATATCGACAGCATGATACATATAATTTATGTCCCATACTGGGCTAGAGCTGTGTGTGAGACCTGTTCATGTGATTGTAGTTGAGTAGGTGGTGGGGTGCATTGCCTTGTAGTGGGTCATCTGGGATCTGTTTGATGCGCCTGTGTGTTGCTGGATGGTCTCATATGTAGAATGACCGTTGTTGAAGGTTTCATTTAGTTTACGTCAGTGATTGTGTGCCACGTGATTCACCATGGTCTTGGACCACGTGTTGGACTCGTGATCGACAGTTATTAATCTCCCGGATGAGAGCTCAGAGCTCGTATGACCGATCTATGGGTAACACTGTGACCTTACACTCACACACCCCAAACTCCCCGCCCACAAATGTTGGAGTAACAACCCGCAGCGCAGCGATACTAAGATTATTTCAGCCGGGGGGGGGGAGAGTCGAACCCGGACCGCCGTAGTGGCAGGCGAGAACTCTAACCACCGCGCCACAAGGTGTATGTCAGGGCGGTGGCGTATACCTCAAAACCCAGCCCCCGGTGTTGTCTGTGCGCACCTATAATTTGTAGAGGTGTTTGTGTGTTTCAGATGTGTGTTGCCCACGCTGGACTAGCCTAATCCAGTACATTATGTATTATTTACATATCATCATATCGGTTCTCTTCTCTTCTGCACCTCGTTTGTACCTGTAATCACTCCTAGGACGTCGTACCATCCAGGGCCTTTCTGTGTAATATCGGTTATGTGTAGTACAATTGCCAATGAGATATTCTTTGTGATTAATATTTCGTGAGCAATAAATTGCTTTTCTCTTTTTACCCTATCAAGGGGAAAGGGTCTTTTGGTAAATGTATATATGTAGACTTAATGTATCTTACTGGTGAGGTGGAGTCTGAAGTAGTAAAGGGGTGATTTAGGGGGACAGCAGAATGGAGGTTCAGTACGTAATCAAAAGAATTCAGTCCTTCTTTTCTCAGTGAAAGTAACGGTGGTATTCTTAAAAAAAATCTTTCCTTATATAAATCTTATATGAATCTTTGGAAAGGGAAAATTTATATAAGGAAAGATAATATTTCTTTGTAAGAATACCACCGTAAGATTCTTTAAGGTGGTATTCTTAAAAAAAAAATTCCTTATACAAATCTTTTCCTTCCAAGGATTTATGTAAGATTTATATAAGGAAAGATTTTTTTAAGAATAACACCGTTAGTCTCCACTCACAAAAAAAAAAAAAAAAAAAAAAAAAAAAAAAAAATTGCTGAGTGACTTGGTCAGTAGGATATTACTCTCTCGCCGTCTCATCTTCCCACTACCACGCTGTGGGAAGTGAGAAACCCCTGGTAGGACAAGCCGCTGGGATTTTTAGGCCGATGATGCGTCGCCTCCCCGCCTGGCCAGGGCTGCCGGAAACCAACGCAGCAGCCCACAGCGTGTCCCGGGAATCGAACTTAGGACCACCCACATGTGAGTTCGGCACGGTATCCACTAGGTCCTTAACTAAGCTCTTAACTATTCACTAGGCAACAAGGTCTGCACCACCAAGTACATTTGTTTGGTGTGTTTGTATATTCACTAGGCAACAAGGTCTGGTGTGTTTGTTGGGAGTGCATGGTTGTGGAATAGGTGGAGAGGGTTTTAGTGCAAGTACTCACCAAGAAGGATGAACATAAGAACATAAGAATGAAGGAGACTGCAAGAGACCATAAAAAAAGCGAGACTCAGAGGTGACTTGATACAGGTCCGATTTTAAGATTTTAAAGGGAATTGACCAACATCAAAAGTGACAAGGAAATTTTCACATTGGAATGAGAAGTCCAGACTAAGAAAACAATGGTCTCAAATATCCGGAAATAGATTCAATTTAGAAGTAGGTAGGAAACAACTTTGCCAACCGTTGTAGTAAAAGAATGGAATCTAAAACTGTCTGCCACAGGTAGTGCAAATGTAGTTTCAGTTCGAAGCTTTAAGAATCAGTTAGATATAAAATACCGAAGTAAGATGCTGCTCAATTGATTATAATGACCTGTATCTTATATTATTTGTTTTTGTTTTGTTATCATTTGTCTGTCTCTGATTTTTATTATTATTAGTTATATGTCCAATTTATCATTATTTACTATTTACCTGTTTGTTTTATCATTTAACTATACCTCTATGCATTTATTTATGTATTTTATTTTGTTTATTTACATATTATTCTAGTTTTTATTCATTTGTTTTATTATTAATATGATTTTTTTTTTCGCATCCGACCTAGATATGGATCAAAAGGTCTCCTGTCGGCATGCTCTGCCTTTGTAATCCTTTGTAATCCTTTGTCCTACAATAGGCAGTTCCATGCGCAGTAGCATAGTAGATACCGTCCCGATTTCACGATCAGGTGGTTGTGAGTTCGATTCCTTGAGTAATGGCGAGCTAGGTGGGAGGAGGATTACGAGAAGGAAGGGAGGAGGATTGGAGAAGGAAGAGAAGAAAGAAATGGTAGCATAGAGATGTGACGAGAGAGGTGTAGGAGGAGAATTAGGCGGTGGGATGTGGGAGGGAGGGAGGGAAGGAGGGAGGGAGGGAGGGAGGGAGGGAAGGAGGGAGGGAGAGAGAGAGGGAGAGAGGTAATGAAAGAGAAAAGGAGAAACAGCTCTCATTCCGACCGACATGACCTGTGGCACTTGAATTTGCATCGCGTCTCCTCGTCTGCGATTATTAATATATCACTGCGAGAATTCTGTATTTCTCTCTCTCTCTCTCTCTCTCTCTCTCTCTCTCTCTCTCTCTCTCTCTCTCTCTCTCTCTCTCTCTCTCTCCCTCTCCCTCTCCCTCTTCCTCTTCCTCACCCTCTCCCTCTCCCCCTTGCTTCCTCTTCCCCTCCCCTCTCCTCCCTCTTTCCTCTCTTCCTCACTTCTCTCCTCTCCCTCTTCGTCCCCTCCAACTCTTCCCTATCTCCTCTCTCTCCCTCTCTCCCCTCTCCTCTCTCTCCTCTCTCTCCCCTCTCCCTCCCCCCTCTCTCTCTCTCTCTCTCTCTCTCTCTGTCTCTCTCTCTCTCTCTCTCTCTCTCTCTCTCTCCCCCTCTCCCTCTTCCTCTCCCTCTCCCTCTTCCTCACCCTCTCCCTCTCATTCTCCCCTCTCCCTCACTCCCTCCCCCCCCCTCTCTCTCTCTCTCTCAACCTCTCTCTCTTTCTCCTTTATTTAACTCGAAAAAAGTGATGACCTCGTCTTCCTGTCTTCATCCTCAATCATCCCCTCTTCTTCATTAGTTCCTCTTTCTCCTCCACATCCTGTGACGTCACCGAATCTGTATTTTTCGCCCTCCCCATCCTGCTGGCTCGTCGCTTCCTCCTGTCATCGTCTTTTCTAATCTCATTCCTCTTTTGTTTCCTTCTTCCCCCGTTCATCTCGGTTGTTTCTTTTGCTTTCTGTTCATGAACAGACTCTTAAGGGCTCGTTTCACACGCATCGACTTTTCGCCGTGCGCCGTCCACGACACGACGTCGTGCTCTCAAGTAACCATGGGTGTTTATAGACGCTTTCACACGTAGTCGTGCCCATGACGCGTGAAAGCGTCCATGGTAGAGCTCTAGAACAATTTTTCTCAACCTTTTTACACTCGCGTAACCTTTAAAATAAATTGCATGTCTCAAGGAACCCCGGCGCCAAAAAAAAAAAAAAAAAAAAAAAAAAAAAAAAATCTCATTTTATTTTCATCGTCATAGTAGGTTAGATAGGATGATGTCTATATTACATTATTACAATAACCAAGAATATGTCGTGCGTGTTTAATTATATTACGTACATGAAATTAAATCAAAACCAAAAGTGCATGAGCTTATCTCACTTGTTCTCGTGGAATCCTTAGGGACCTTTTGCGGAACCTTAGGGTTCCGAGGAACTATGGTTGAGAAACGCTGCTCCAGTACCTGAGTAATATATCAATAGAAAATTTTATATTAATTTTGTAAATTATAATACATCAACATGATATACATTTTTAGGTGCTAAAATAAATAAATAAATAAAATGCTAAAAGCGATACACTAGCGACAACTCGGACTTCGGCGAGTTTCCAGATGCCATTTTTGTTTTATTTGCTGTCGAAGACAAATTAACGAAAGTCTATTGGTCTAGTTTAACCTAACCTAACCTAACCTAGCCTCTTATGTGGTATGCATTTAGCATCCCTAAAGGTCATCAGACTAAACCTATTTACTAGATTTCCGTTAACTGGTCTTCGACAAAAAAAACAAAACAAAAAAAACATGGGGTCTGGAAACACGCCGACGTCCGAGGTGGAGCCGAGTTAGTGTATCGCTTTTAGCAATTTTTCTTGTCATTGATTCCAGCCAAGAAAAACGTATATTACGTTGATGCATTTTGATTGACAAAATTAATGTATATTTCTTATTGATATATCACTTAGGTGTGCATTTCTGGACTAATACCGCGGCCATAGACACCCATTTGAGAGCACGACGTCGTGTCGTGGACGGTGCACGGCGAAAAGTCGATACGTGTGAAAGGAGCCTCTTCTCTCAGTAGTCACCTCACCACGAGCATACTCTCCTTTACTTCACTTCATTCCGTTTATTATCCACCTGAAGATTCTTCCTTCTACTTCCTCGTCTTCCTTTGCCTTCCCGCATTCCCGGGTATCTGCCTCTCTTCCTATGGACCAGATTTTCTGAACCAGGGTTCCCCGGAACCCTAAGGTTCCGCAAAAGGTCCCTAAGTATTCCACGAGAACAAGCGAGAAGCTAATGCACTTTTGGATTTTTTATTTAATTTCATATACGTAATATAATTAAACACGCACGACATATTCTTGGTTATTGTAATAATGTAATATAGACATCGTCCTATCTAACCTATTATTACGATAAAAATACAATGAGAAAGATATGGTATATGTTTTTTTTTTTTTTTAAGAGGAGATTAGTCTTCAGTGATAAAAAAATATTGACTGACTTGGTCCTTAGGTCTGTAGGTCCCCAGAGTAATGTCTGCATAAGCTTAGGCAGTCAGTACTTAATACAGGGACATTGGGATTTCATAGTGGAGGAAATGTAACTTCCTGCAGACGTCCGACTTCAGAAGCAATCTTAATCAACACGTTCAAATCAAGAGGCACTTCATATTTTTTTTTATTTTTCAAGCAAAAATAGTTTTATCAAGACGTTTGTATCCAGTTTTAGCTCAGGACAAGTTTGGTCAAGTTAAATTACAGCCAAAATTTTGTTAAGAAATGGGCAGCACCGAAATTGTGTAAAAGATGTCACCCGTCATCGAAGAGAAAGCGGTAAGGTCCTGTTCACATTACCGGTTTCAATTACGTTTAATTACGATGTAATTCGATGGAGGCATTCACACAAAACCGCGTAGTTTTTCCTTGACTATGCGATACCGCCGCGGTTTTCCACGTGGTTCAAACCGCTAGTGTGGACACGGCCTTAGGATTAACTGGATTTAGAGAGTGTTTGCATCACGACTCGGTGGCGCGGTTGGTAGAGTCCCTGACTGTCACTACGGCGGTCCGGGTTCGAATCCTGCCAAGGGCTGAAATAATTTCAGTATCGCTGCGCTTCGAATCGTTACTCCAACTCTCTTAGGCGGGGAGTTGGGTGTGTGTGTGCGTGTAAGGTCACAGTATTACCCATATATTGGTCATACGAGCTCTGAGCTTTCTTCCGGGAGGGAAATAGCTGTCGATCACGAGTCCAACCCGTGATCCAAAGACCAAAGGTGAATGTAAGGACTAAAGTGACTACTTACATTGTCACATAAGTGACTGGTCGTTGTCACTCCTTATCGCACACTTTATGTCATTGTTCTTTACCAGTTGTCATTCACTGCCACTTCTCAGTGTCATTTTTTCTTCTTTTTCTCTTTATGTTTGCGAGTTAGCTGCTTTCTGTGCAAGTCTCTGTTTCTGACGAATGGACAGGTGGTGTCTCCTCAACTGGAGATCTTTTCGCCTCGTCTATCACTTTTTCCATTTCCTTTCCAAAGCGTTTCTTTCGTTGGAGCATATCACCTGTATACTACCCTCTTCTCTACTACTTTAGAACAATTATATTAATGTGAGAGAGGCAGAGGGGGAAAACACACAAATAGAACGAGAGTTTATTCTTAAACTAGTTTCGCATTCTCGTTCTATTTGTGTGTTTCTCCTCTGCCTCTCTCACAACCTGTCAAGATGTCGTCAAATTATATGAATCATTCATTTGGCCTTGGCTAGGCGGTTTCATTCAGTTGAGGGCTGGATCTCAAAGATCCTGCTTGAGTGAAGACCTCTGGAGTAAGCCAGAATAAATTATATAAATCATATATTCTTAACTCACGGGATTCATCTATGGTTAATGCCATGAACAAGCTCCGTCCACACTCCGACCCCATCTGCATCCTTCCAACTCCGTCCTCACCCTGACTGACCTACTGCAAGTCGAGACGCCTTCTCGAGTTACTGATATTCGCGCACTTGCTATTCAGCTACACTTCACTGTTTTCTATAATCCCCGCTCCCTTTCTATATATAGCGACCCCGCCCCGCACCTCCTTTGTTCCCGCCCCTCCTGCTCAGGCCTGTCCCGTCCCACTCAGCTTCATTGTCCTGCACTCCTCCACCTCTTTCCCAAGTGGGGTGGGGGTGGGGGGTGGGGCTTTAGCGACATCTCAGTGAACCAAGCCACTCAGTGTTTTTTTATGATTGGAGATCAACTTCCCAGGGGTGGGGGGGGGGTGGGGTTGACTACAAGTTTTCTGCTGCCCGGGGGGGAGGGGGAGACTTTTAGCGATATCTCATAGAACCAAGCCACTCAGTGTTCTTTTATGATTGGGGATTAACTTCGGGGGGGAGGGGTTAACTACAAGTTTTCTGCTGCTCGGGGTGACTTTAGCGACATCTCAGTGAACCAAGCCACTCAGTGTTCTTTTATGATTGGGGAATAACTTCCCCGGGGGTGGGGGGGGTATTGACTACAAGTTTTCTGCTGCCCGGGGGGAGGGGGCTTTAGCGACGTCTCAGTGAACCAAGCCACTCAGTGTTCTTTTATGATTGGGGATTAACTTCCTGGGAGGGAGGGGGGGGATTGACTACAAGTTTTCTGCTGCCCGGGGGGGACTTTTAGCGACATCTCAGTGAACCAAGCCACTCAGTGTTCTATTATGATTGGGGATTAACTTCCATTCTTAATAGAATGCTGATAATTATTCTTAACTTCTATCATCTCTCCATTCTGCTTCTCTTCTCAAATCTTTACTTTCTCTCCTCTTCAGTGCGGTATTTTCTCCAAGAGTAGAGGCATTGTTTATTGTTGACAGAGTACAGATTCCTTCACCTCTTTTTATTACCCTCCTCTCTTTTCTCACTCCTATCGCTATTTACAACTTCCAAATAGAACAATAACAATAGTAAAATGCACAAACAAAGCTTTTGAGACAGTCCCTGGCCACAACTTTTTCATCGTGACAGGTATCCATAACAACAAGAAATAGCTGACAAACTTCCAAGCTAGCAGAAGATGTGTAGGGGCTCAGGGCAATCATCTATTCGAGACCAAAAAACTGTGCAACGGAGTCCCCAAAAGTTGTGCTATTACCAGTGTTGTTCAACTTATTCGCGAATGACTTTCCTAATTGAAATTAGGAGAACAACATCACAGCTTTTGCATACGTCAGCCCAACACAACAACTAGAGAACACCTGAAGAAAGGTAGACAGACTCAACCTGTGTCTGCCTTAAAAGAGAATGACAGCTTCACTCCAAATATCATCAGAGATGTCATTTACTCCAAACAACTAATAATAAAAAAAAAAAATCTAACAGTCAAATTGAACGGCCAACTACTACCACTGGAACAAACCAACAAACAAACAAACAAACAAACATCAAAAGTCTCATATTTCATATGCACACGTTCTTCAGTCCATCTCGTGGTGAAAGAAAATTAGAAACTGAACATATTAAGATCGGTAGTAAACATAGGACTTTGTTAGCAGAAAGAGACCCTTATCACAGTCTTCAGTCAACTCATAAGAACCCATCATGGTTCCCAACAATGAGGAAAAGACACTCTACAGACAATGCAATATAAAACACTAAGACTAATAACATATTCACCAAAGCCACTCAATAGACCTTTTGCATTCAGAAGCTGAGGTCGTTTCTACAGAACAACGCATGAAAAAGATCGGCACACAATTCTACGCAAGAGGCCTATATGCTACCCATCCCTCCAACCACCTCAAGCAAATACGTCCAACATGAAACAAAACGCTCCAGTATCATAATACGCTGATATCTATAACAACATCCGATGATTACGTTAAACTACGTCTACAGACGTTCCTCTACTTACGAACATTCGACTTACGAACTTTCATACATTTCATTCCTAATGTGTTTAAAGACAAGAAAAATATTGACTTTATATCATACTGCATGTAGATTTGTGTACCTTAGAAATGATGTTGAGTAACGACTTACGAACATTTCGAGTTACAATCGGCCGTTCGGAACGTAACTCGTTCGTAAGTTGAGGAGTGCCTGTATACAGTAACACACACGCACCCAGATCATAACCATGTAGCTCGAGAAACCATTCCCACGGCAGACAAGACTCACACTCCACTGGCGTGACTACGTTAGGGCAACTACCGCCCAATACATAAGAAGTCCAATATAGAATCAGCCAGTCTTCAAACTCAAATTACCCGAGATGAAATCAACTCACAGAAGACGATGAGTAAATGCAGCAATGACTGCAACAGCACTGTAGCAGAGAAGCCAAACGCAGAGTATGGGATCCAATGTATTTAACGTTTCGCCCAGCAGGGCTTCTTCAGAAATAACACAGTGGAGAAACATCTGACTCCTTGTGTAACCCGAGCTTGCGGGGAGAAACGAACATGAAACAGGTGTGAACACAATTTGCGTAAATTGCTTGTTACTTTGTCATTAAAATTGCTAAAGACACAGGAGAATGTGTACACCTATGCCACCCAACTCTCATCCTATCCTGAGGAGCATCACTACACGTCGTCCTTTAGTGCTCTGTGAGCAAATGGGAGGTAGTTGCCGGTTACGTGGGGGCAAAAAAAGCGCAACAGATTGACTGAAATCTTTCACAAAATTTCTCTCGTATTCATGTGGTTTTCAATTGCAAGATTACGGTTGTGACTGATTGCATTCATTATTTTCACATCATTTCATAATCTCTATCTCTCCTTGTCTCTCAAATCACTTCGTTTTCTTTGCCATCCACATTTTCTTTTCCGATGTGTCATCAAGCCGACGACATCGTTTTTCTCGTCATTTTCACATCATTTCATAATCTCTTGCTCTCTATCTCCCCTTGTCTCCGAAATCACTTCGTTTTCTTTGCCATCCACAATTTCTTTTCCGATGTGTCTTCAAGTCGACGACATCGTTTTCTTCTTCTTCTTTTATTATTTTTTGTCTCTTCCTGCCCCTTCCCCTCTTCCCCAGCCCCTTTCTTCCTCTCCAGAAGTTCTTTACATTTCTGACCCTCCTCCACACCTCGCTAACTTCTAATCTTATTTTTCAAGTATCTCTGCCCTTCCTTCAAGTATCTTTTGCAAGGTCCTCCCTTTCGGGTTGGTTAACAGTTTTCCATATTCTGTTCTGGCTAACGAAAGACGACTTTGTTGTGAACACTGCCAGGGTATTTTTCTCCAATAATTTCACCATTTCATGTACCTGTAAGAAGGGGGGTGGGGAGGGGAGGAGGAGGAGGGGGAGAGGAGGAGGAGGAGGAGGAGGAGGAGTAGGAGGAGGGAGGAAGGGAGGGAAGAAAGACTGCATGAGGGTTCTGATATTCCTGTTTCGCATCTTCCCTTTACCTTCCTTCTCCCATACGTACATACATACATACATACATACATACATACATACATACATACATACATACATACATACATACATACATACATACATACATACATACATACATACATACATACATACATACATACATACCGGTATATACATACATACTTGCATACATACATACATAAACACCCCACATCCACCTCCCCCCCCCACACACACAAAGGTCAGTACCTTTCGCGTAAATATCCTGTAGAATTCTTCCAATGTGTTATGTCCACACTTTGGTGTGTTGTAGTTTTTCGATTTTATTCGCTTTTGGAAGAATTCCATAGACGGATTGTTCAAAATTTCTTTGAGTCATTTTCGATTCGAAAACCGGGTGATTTTATTCAGCCGAGCGAAGACCCATCATCAACACAATGTTGCTCTGTTTATGTTGTCTGTGGGTGTAGAGATATTTTATTCTGGCGATTTTATTCATCTGAAGCAGCGTTTCTCACCCTTTTTACCCTTGCGGAACCTTTAAAATAAATTGCATGTGTCAATGAACCCCTGCACAAAAAAAAAACATACACCATATCTTTCTCATTTTATTTTCATCGTAATAATAGGTTAGATAGGCTGATGTCTATATTACGTTATTACAATACCTAAGAATATGTCGTGCGTATTTAATTATAGTACGTATATGAAATTAAATAAGAAATCAAAAGTGTATTAGCTTATCTCACTTGTTCTCGCGGAACCCTTAGGGAACTTTTGCGGAACCTTAAGGGGCCCACACGTTAAAAAAAAAGCGTCAAAATTTTGCATCAATATTTTGATATCAAATTTTTGATGCAAAATCTGAGTGTGTGTATGACGTTTTGATGGCAAAAAAAGATTTGAATCAAAATTTTGATTGATCAAATCCGTTTGATATTTTTTGACGAGTCGTCAAGTTTTCAGACGCCAGGTACCTGAGTGTGATGGACAAGCGTTCATTTGGTGGTATGGATGGACGCATGACGGTGTCTTCTTTCCTTATCAAGGGCTCGACAAGGCCGAGTAACTCATCGAACGATGGCGCATCCATTCGAAGGAAGTTACGGAAGTCCTCTGGTTCGTTAGCACGTAATTCTTGGAGGAGGTTGACGTGTCCGTAGGTTTCCTGTTTTAAAAACCAGTCTTTTGACCATTTCCGACGTTTACCAGGAGGTTTATCAGAGTCCAGTGCGAACACTAGTGCTATGGCCACTGATGCATCCATGTCGAAGATTTTGACTACACTGAATTTTGATGGGAAAAATGCCTAAACGTGTGTGGGCAATTATACATCAAAATTTTGTATCAAAGTTACAGGTCAAAATTTTGATGCAAAATTTTGACGTTTTTTTTTTAACGTGTATGGGCCCCTTTAGGGTTCCCCGGAACCCTAATATTGAGAAACGCTGGACTAGAGACTAGAAACGCTTTACCCTGAGGAACACTCTTTCGAATCCTGTTCTTTCTAGAACATAAGAACATAGGAACATAAGAATAAAGGAGACTGCAAGAGACCATAAGGCCTACACTAGGCAGCAGCTCCGTATCCATCACCACCTGTCATCCCCATCCATAAAGTTGTCTAATCGTTTTTTAAAACAACTGATAGTTTCAGCGCTTACTACGTGGTTACTAGTGACCAGCAATCGTATTCAGCTGTACGTAGAACCCCAGGAAGTTGAACGACTTGTCGCGGAAGACAAATGCCCCGCCAGACCCAACATCCCTAATGACATTCTGTTCTGGCTAGCGTCAGACGATTCTTTTCAGCTGCGGGGAAGCCTCTGCCTCGACCATCTCTTTGGGCTCCCTCAAGAGCCCTTACATCAGCCTAGAGCCCATTTTACACAGAAGCCCCTTTTTTAAACTAAGAGCCCATTTTACATAGAAGAAGCCCTTTTTTAAACTAAAGAGCCCATTTTACACAGAAGCCCTTTTTCAACTGAAGAGCCCATTTTACATAGAAGAAGCCCTTTTTTTAACTAAAGAACCCATTTTACATAGAAGAAGCCCCCCTTTTTTTTAACTAAAGAGCCCATACCTATCTCAGGTCTCGAGCCCAATACTGAGGACCTTTCCCGTTCCTTCAGTCCCTCTCAGGATCCGTTCGAGTCGCCGGCCACCAAAGAATCCCGGCCGTTCCTTAGGGGAAAAGAAAAAAGAAGAAGAAGAAAAAGAAGAAGACGACGACAACGAAGAAAAAAAAAAAAAAAGGGAGAAGAAAAAGAAGAAGAAGGAGGACGAGGAGGAGGAGGAGAACCGTCCAGACACCGCACCAGCTACAGATTGGCTGACGAGAGAGAGAGAGAGAGAGAGAGAGAGAGAGAGAGAGAGAG